>NC_133449.1:138263401-138591569 GCF_048565385.1 Saimiri boliviensis | reverse complement strand
CTCCACTGAGGCTGGGTCCTCCTGAGAGTGGGTGTTCCTCTCCCAGTCCACTGACTCAAATGTTAATCTCTTCTGTCAACACCCAGATACACCCAGAAACAATACTTTACATCCTTGACTCCAATCAAGTTGACACTTAATATTAATGATCGCACTGTTGCATAAAGTGTCTTTTGTGTTTCATTAAAAGACAGGGTTAGGAAACCACAAAGCTCTCAGGATAGCCTCTCAGTTGGATGGGATCCTGTGTCTTTTTTTTTTTTTTTTTTTTTTTTTTTTTTTTGAGACGGAGTTTCGCTCTTGTTACCCAGGCTGGAGTGCAATGGCGCGATCTCGGCTCACCGCAACCTCCGCCTCCTGGGCTCAGGCAATTCTCCTGCCTCAGCCTCCTGAGTAGCTGGGATTACAGGCATGTGCCACCATGCTCAGCTAGTTTTTTTGTATTCTTAGTAGAGACGGGGTTTCACCATGTTGACCAGGATGGTCTCGATCTCTTGACCTCGTGATCCACCCGCTTCAGCCTCCCAAAGTGCTGGGATTACAGGCTTGAGCCACCGTGCCCGGTGATCCTGTGTCTTCTTTATCAAGGATATAAGATTATCAATGACAGCAATATAGGAGAGGGACATACAGCACAGCTCTTGTAAATCTTGTGGTAAGTCCAGCCATTTCCTGAAAGTCCAGTGAAATTTGACAAAACGAAAATTATCTGGATGAGAATTGTTTCCTTTCAGAGTGGCTATTTTCTGGACCACGGCGTGATGGTTGGCTGGCTTTCTGACTGTGTCTGTTGCAGAGCAGCCTATTTCTGCTCATGTTTTGTATCCTCTCTATTTTATGGCGATAATACTCGACTTCATCCCTCTAAGGATGCTAATTATACTAAAAGTCTTGCTCTGATTGTTCTACCAACACTTGTCTCATTATAAATTCCTTTCTTATTTGGTTTGTAGATGCTCTTTTTAGAATTAGTACTGAAGGAAGTATTCTGTGATTCTTGACAGTGAATTCCTCTTTCAAGAAGAGCCCCTTCTACCCTCCTCTTCCTGTCCCTGCTTCTGTAGACAGCTGAAGGAAGCAAAGCCTAGAAGTAACTTATGGATGTATGCTCTGCACAGTTTCCAGTAACGATGGAGCAGGCTGTTAGGTAGAGGCTGTTTCAAGGTGACTTTTTCTCTCAGCGTGGCTATTTCTGATTCTCCAAGGTATTATTGGCCACCTGGGCCATTGAAATGTCTTAACCTCCAGTATTGTTCCTGTTTAAACACAGACACGGTGGAGGGGAGGGATCGACAAGGAGCAACTACTCTGATGGCTTCCATGTAGCCCCTCAAATTCCCTATCGGATGGCTCTAGCTTCCCTAATTTCTAGGGACAGGCTATGGGATGGCACCCATATTTTGTAGTCGAGTCCCCATTAATACTCCTGAATGCATTTTGTTTTGCTCTCACCACTTCAGTATGATCCTTTCTATTTTCAGACTTTTAGAGATTGCATACCATTTTCTGGGTCCTCCAGTACAGCTGTGGATTCACTTACTAGGTTTGACACATATTTCTAATCATCTCTAAGGAGTGGAAAAGGGAAAGACAAACGAGGGGCAGCCGCTTGGCCTTGGTCTACCAGTTGCTTCTTGGCTTGAGTCTTCTGTGCTTACAGAGAGAGAGAGGTAGAGGGGAGAAAGGCAGCGAGGGAGAGGGAGAATGACAAAATTCAGAGAAAAGTGTGTGTTGTATAATCTCGGAGGGAAATAAGGAAAGGTAAAAAGTATAAAGGCTTGAATCAAAGAACAGAATAAATGATCTTCATCAGTTGCATTTTCTCTGCCTCTGAACCTTTTTTGGGGGAGAGGGACAATAAAGAAAAATAGTTCCTGAAACAGCAACACAGGGTAGGCATACAAGGAAGAAAGTATATTATACTTATGCCCCATGGTACTATATCTTATGTGTCCCAATTCTATGAATCTGATAAAACTGAAAATTCAAATCTGTTTCTTAAAAAAGCACTGATCACTACTCTGGAATATCAAGCACAGCATACCCATAGTTATGGAGCCACACATACCATTTAAAATCACTGAGCAGATTGCTGAGATTGATAGTTTCCAGGTTCATCCGTGTCCCTGCAAAGGACACGAACTCGTCATTTTTGATGGCTACACAATATTCCATAGTGCATCATTCTCAGCAAACTGACACGAGCAGAAAATCAAACACCGCATGTTCTCACTCAGTCGGGTGTTGAACAATGAGAACGCATGGACACAGGGAGGGAGCACTACACACTGGGGTCTGTTGGGGGGAATGGGGGAGGGACAGCAGGGGGTGGGGAGTTGGGGAGAGATAGTATGGGGAGAAATGCCAGATACAGGTGAAGGGGAGGAAGGCAGCAAATCACACTGCCATGTGTGTACCTATGCAACAATCTTGCATGCTCTTCACATGTACCCCAAAACCTAAAATGCAATAAAAAAAATTTATTTTAAATCACTCCGCAGAAAATTCCAAAAGCTAAATAAATCTAGCCCCAGTCATCTCCTAGTTTAATTGAAAAATAACCTTTTGGATGGCTGTTAAGATGGAAGAACATGGAAGTTCTGCCGTTCTATGGAAGGAAAACTGAGGTTGTCTTATCATGGAGACCAATGGCAGATAACATGTGCCCCGAAAAATGTGTAAGCCAAATAAATAATCTCCACTATTTTGGTTTCATGGGGAATAAATGAAGATGACCATCTGGATCTCAATCTTGGCTCCTCTGGTAGCTCGCTTTGTGACTTTGGGTAGGACGTTTAACCTGTCTATCAGTTCTATCATTTCTAAAAATGGGCATAATTATATATGCTTCATGGACTGTTGCAAAGATTGAGCCAACTAGTGTGTGTAAATAAGCTAGCTCAATCCTGACATAATCTGAGCTTAATGAGTATTGGACTTTTTCCCTCTTATTTTGAGTATATCTGATACTTCTGTTGGAAAAGAGCCTTGATTTTAACTACAAATACTGTTGCAGCCAACTGTGGGTTTAGACAAGAGCTCAGATGAGAGCTCCCATCAGCTTTCTCAGTTTCCCTAAAAATGTCAAATATGGAATTTTAATTTTCTGAGACTCAGAAGTAAGAAGCTGTTCTTACCTCACAGGATTGTATTAGTAGAAAATTAAACTATGTAAAACATCTTGCACTGTATAGCACTGACACATACTGTATGTGAGTGTGTGAGTGTGTCCCATTGAAGAGATTATTGCCAGCCCCAAGGTGATAAAGATGTTCTCCTAAATTGCGTCTAGAATCATGATAGTTTTCTCTCTCATATTGAGATTTACAACCCACCTGGAATTGATTTTTGTTTATGGTATGGGAAAGGGAGTTTATAATGATTAATGATATTTATGAGACAAAACCAGCAAAGGTACCCAAGACCACCTAATTCTTCAGTAGACTCTTTTTGGTCCATGAGACACCCATGACCTCACCCCTCCCAAATGACCAGTTGCCACTGCACTCTGTCTTCCTTCCCTCCTCCTGCCTGTGTCAAATTCTCTTTCCCATTCTTCGAGCCAGTTTCCTATATAAGCAGACAGATCTAGCCAGCAAAGGAGATTGCCTATCTTCTCTTCTGCAGCACCCATCCATCATAAAAGATGGTCCTGGAAAATCTCTAAAAGGTTGATGAATGGGCTTTTCACAGTGGGAAGAGTCACACCACACACTGGTCCCTATGTCTAATCTTCTGTTCATATAAGCTTGGCGGGAAATCAGAATAGGATGATGATTGACGCAGCAGAGAATTTGGAGACTTCTCCAGGGATCCACGGTTTGATCCTCGTTGTTTGGTCTCTGATACCTGCTTCTGGGTTCCATCTATCAATTCCCGGGACACCAGGCAAGTGTCACAGGTCAACCTCCCATCATGCTTGGGTGGGCATACAACGAAGAAAGGGCAGTAAAAATATATAGCTGGGGTCCAAATATATGTGGTGACCACTTGTCAATTTCGCTGGAGGCTTTACCTGCTCACAGGCTTAGAGAAAGGAGGAGTGCTAGCGCCCCCTGCAGTTCAGAATCAAGAATCACTGGTACCCAGGAGAGCATCAGTGATTCAGACTGATTGAAGGCACAATGAGTAGGAGGCTCTCAGCGTCCCTGAAAATTGCAGAACTAAAAAAGTGCTCATGGCTGAGAAACTTGAGATAATGTTCATTAAAAACCTGAAGCAGCCTCTGTTGTCAAAGAGCTCTGTGACACCTGGAAAAATAGCATGCCAATATTTGGGAGGGAAAAAAAATAAAGCAAAACAGAAATTAAAAGAAAACACTTCTATCTCAAAAGACACAGACTTTCCCAATTCTGAGACTGTGAATTACAGCCAACTTATAAAGTCCCTTGAACCTAACAGGTTATAAAGAGCTGATACCGCCTTATCTAAAGAGAGCAAGAACAGCCCCATTACAACAGAAAAACAAAACAAAAAACTTCTAAATCGTGCATGGCCTGAGATAAAGAAAAATTAAGGTCTTTGCATAACATTGCCCCAGAAGGAAGCCTAGCATATATTTTTCTGAGGAACCTGGAACTGGGGCCAAGTCAGATTTTTTTGTGTGGCAGAATACCTAATGGGAATTTTTAGAGCTGTGGATAGCCAAGAATTTTATTAAGAAGCAGGAAAAGTTGAGGGCTAAGAGGCAAGAATAATGATGCCGGGAGGGAAGTATAGGCAGGAGTTGGGGAGCACAGAGAAAGAGTTCTCAGAATCTTTCTTTCCATTTCTGCTTCCCTTTCTCCTGGAGTTCACCCGTTTTCCATCCTGCCTGCCATAAAGTAACTTTAACTGATTTTATAACCACCTGTTCAATGAGATGCCTGGGACTGGTTTCTCCTACTTTCAATCAAGAATCCTAACCACCACAGGGGGTTTTAGAAAATGGGCCAGTGAGTGGGGAGGCTATTCTCTGGGCACAGGACCCTGACACACACGTCCCAGCATTGCCGAAGCTCACTCCTCCCAGGGATGCTGAGCTGCTGCAGGAAGCTCTTGAACATCAAGTTAAGCCATCAGAAAAAGCTATCAGATTGGAAGAGTTTGGGTGATGTTTTGCCTGTGGAGGAGGTAGGGGATAGCACTGAGTTCATTCCTCGCAGAAATTGGGACGTATGTTTAGCCACCCCATGGTACCATAGAGGGTCATGTAACCTGGAGCCAGGAGGACAGTGCTGGTTTAGAATATTCTGCTAACATCATTCTAGCTAGTGTTACAGTATTCCCTTAAGCATTAATTTAGGGCCATACTTACTGTAACACAACTAAATTTTTTTTTACCATATCTACTCTTTCTAATGGTCTAATAATGAGAAGATTTTTAGCATGTGTCACAAGGTCAAGAGAGAAATTACTTTTCAACTGAATTAATAAAACTCTAATTATACTAACACAAAGCACCATATTTTCAATTCCATGTAGTATAAATAAATAAAAAGAAAAGAGCCAAATACATTTTTCTAACCATTTAACCTTGAACAAGTTACATGATCTCTGTGGGCATCTGTGTTCTTTTCTGTAAAACAGATTTACTATGCATTGCATCATATAATTATTGTAATGATTAAATAAATTTATTCATATAAAGTGCATAGCACAGTGTCTGGTACATAGTAAAGTGCTGAACAAATATCAGCTCTTATTATTACTCAAAGCACCTGGCTTTCCCCCATTGACTTGATTTCAGAGGCAGATGAATTCTTCCTTGTTCAAAATTGTTTTGTACACCACTCTGGCCCCTAGAGATTCATTCAGACTTACCATTGTCAAATAATTTCAACTGTTAAACATAAAATCCTAGTAGAAACCCTAAAATGCTAATTGTCATTCAAGCTTTTTATAAAACAGTTTTCAAAGCTGATCATTTCCTTTTTTGGGGTTTTAAGGAAGAGATGGATGGGATTAACCACAGGACTCTTAAGAGAGGGACAGATTTGGAGGATTTACATGGAGTGGACTGGTATCACAATGATCCCTAATTTTCTATATTCACCAGGTGGATGAGGTGGTCTCAGAGATACTGCAAGTTTCAAAATCTTTGGAACAGGTCCCTCCGTATCAGGTATATGGGTTTTTTCTGCCATCTAGTGGCCACCTTTGATAAAGACAGTCATCTTTATGTGAGCAAAGGTGTCCCGGCCAGAGCACTGCACAGGAACCTGACCGGCTCCCAGGCATCGTTTTCAGTTTATTTTAGGGAGTTCCCCTAAAATCTCCTCTGAAATTGGAATAAAAACAAAGGTCTTGATCCTCAGATGGTGCAAGTCTAGGATAAGTTGTTCCAACAGCACTAGCGGAGCCACTGATTCTCTGGGTGGCACCTGTTAGCTCTGATACTCTGGCGTTCTAGAGTCCCTCCGATTTCAAATATTTATTTGGACAGGCATGTCTATACTTCCCTCAGTAATAAAACTAAATCGAGGAGAAATTATAACATCTAGACAACTAAGCTACTATTCCCTAGGACAACTCAGTGATAAGGTGGTTGAGTTTAATGTTTCTTTTTTTTTTTTTATCACTGTCAAACGTTTGGTTATTTATTTGTGGTCTTTTTTCCTACACTTTTTAAATTTATATAATTAGAACCAGAATGCATAAGCTAATTATTTTCACTTAATATTATACATTATATCCATACACATATACCCAGGTCATTCAATTTCTTTGAAAACAATTTTAATATCACATGATTTATGGATTTAATGTGCTTAATCACTCCCTTCTTTTTTTTTAATCTTTGATTTATATATTTTTTTATTGCATTTTAGGTTTTGGGGTACATGTGATGAACATGCAAGATTGTTGCATAGGTACACACTTGGCAGTGTGGTTTGCTGCCTTCCGTCCCCACACCTGTATCTGTCATTTCTCCCCATGCTATCTCTTCCCACCTCCCCACCCCCCCACCCCTCCCCCATTTCCCCCCAACGGACCCCAGTGTGTAGTGCTCCCTTCCCTGTGTCCATGTGTTCTCATTGTTCAACATCCACCTATGAGCGAGAATATACGGTGTTTGATTTTCTGCTCTTGTGTCAGTTTGCTGAGAATGATGGTTTCCAGGTTCATCCATGTCCCTACAAAGGACGTGAACTCATCGTTTTTGATGGCTGCGTAATATTCCATGGTGTATATGTACCACATTTTCCCTATCCAGTCTATCATCGTTGGGCATTTGGGTTGGTTCCAGGTCTTTGCTATTGTAAACAGTGCTGCAATGAACATTCGTGTGCACGTGTCCTTGTAGTAGAATGATTTATAATCCTTTGGATATATACCCAGTAATGGGATTGCTGGGTCAAATGGGATTTCTATTTTTAGGTCCTTGAGGAATCGCCACACTGTCTTCCACAATGGTTGAATTAATTTACATTCCCACCAACAGTGTAAAAGTGTTCCTATTTCTCCACATCCTCTCCAGCATCTGTTGTTTCCCGATTTTTTAATGATCGCCATTCTAATTGGTGTGAGATGGTATCTCAATGTGGTTTTGATTTGCATTTCTCTGATGACCAGTGATGATGAGCATTTTTTCATATGTTTGTTGGCCTCCTATATGTCTTCTTTTGTAAAGTATCTGTTCATATCCTTCGCCCATTTTTGAATGGGCTTGTTTGTTTTTTTTCTTGTAGATCTGCTTTAGTTCTTTGTAAATTCTGGATATCAGCCCCTTGTCAGATGGGTAGGCTGCAAAAATTTTTTCCCATTCTGTTGGTTGCCGATTCACTCTACTGACTGTTTCTTTTGCCGTGAGTTTAATGTTTCTGGCATCATCTTCCTCTTGTACAATTGCCTTGTAGAGACTGTATAAATCATTGCTTCATTTATCCTCAAGTCCATATGTAAAATGCAAATTAGCAATGAGCAAGTCACTTATTTCAAATATTTAGATATTCCTTGACAAATTGTAGAAATGCTTTCATTGCACTAATAATGGACAGTAATTTATTTATTTGATGGGATTTCTTTAAACTGTAATTTTCCATTCTCTATGCCACAGAAATGGCTTAAGTCCTCCAAAGCCTTTATCTGAAGGACTGCTATATTCTCGTTAGCATCCCACCTGCTTCTAAAATCTCTTTCCCTTTATCATTATTCCATCCAAAAATCAGGAGGAAAGAATCTTTTTATTCATTTTTTAATTGACAAATAAAAACTATATATATTGATGATGTCCACCATGCCATTTTGATATATGTATAGACATTGTGAAATAGCTAAATGAAGCTAATTAACATATACATTACCTTCAAATATATTTTTTTTAATTTTCACAATACAAATACTCAAAATCTACTCTCTTAGCAATTTTCAAATTGGCCATACTTGTACCCAAAGATTCCACTGGCTTCCTGCCACCATCCTTCAGTCTAAACCCATATGGTGCCATTCCTGGCGTTCTTTGATCAGGACCTATGAGGGAAATGCGTTTCCTGCTTCCTGGACATTCAGATTCCTCCCAGCTGCAGCACCCTGAATTTCCTTGGAAAACTGCTCCTTATGATTACTTGAATGGTCAAGCCCAGGGTGAACCTTCATTGCCTTAGCCCACTCTAAATGAATCATTTCCTGTCCATAGTGATTGGTCCTGGCATGGACACGTTTCCAGCAAGAGTCAATAAGAATTCCACTGTGACTTCAAAGAATTAGATTCTCTCCCATTGCTTCTGGACTTAAAGCAAAACATATATTGTCACAGAGGCTGCTGGACCCCTCTTGCGACCTGGAGGGAGGGAGAAAGTGCTAGAAAGTAGAGTGTGCACTAAGGAAGAAGAGGAAGGAATGAAGAAAGAAACTGAATCGCCGGGCGTGGTGGCTCAAGCCTGTAATCCCAGCACTTTGGGAGGCTGAGGCGGGTGGATCACAAGGTCGAGAGATCGAGACCAGCCTGGTCAACATGGTGAAACCCCGTCTCTACTAAAAATACTAAAAATTAGCTGGGCATGGTGGCGAGTGCCTGTAATCCCAACTACTCAGGAGGCTGAGACAGGAGAATTGCCTGAACCCAGGAGGCGGAGGTTGCGGTGAGCCGAGATCGCGCCATTGCACTCCAGCCTGGGTAACAAGAGTGAAACTCCGTCTCAAAAAAAAAAAAAGAAAAGAAACTGAATCTTGGCCACATCATTGGTCAACCCTCACCTGAAGATTGCCCTCACCTTCTTTTCAACTAGCCAATAAAGTTTTTTCATTGTTTAAGGCAATTCAAGTTGGGTTTTCTGCATTTTAAATTAATAATAATAAAAGTCATAGCTCACGTAGATTGCAAGCAGCCTTTCCGTATGTTTCACATTGGTCCTCACAGACGCTTTTCTTCCAGTTTTGCCAAACTGAGGGAGAAGAGACAGTGTGCTTTACACTAAGAACTCATCCAAGTTGTGAGAGCCCTGAGTTGTCATTTATAACTGGACCCGAGTATTTAGGAGAAGGCAGAAGCAAGGGTGATCCCAAGATGAGGGACCTAAGTCACTGTAGACTAACTTCTGATGATATTAAAAGGAGAAACAATGTTTGGGAAAGGAGGTGAGTTTCCATTTGGAATAATTTGAATTTAAGCAGACTTACCCTTTTGAGCTGCAAACTTTGACCTGTCTTCATCCCCTAGGAAACTGGCAGTTTGTTAAGGGCATGGACTATGAGTTCTTAATCTTCAGTCATCTCCCACAGGACCCCAATAAATATGTGTTCTAATAATGAAAAAATAAAATCAATGAAAGTTAAATTACCCAAAAATAATTAGAGAACAATGACATCCCAGTCTCCTCTGTGGGCTTAATGATTACATCTGCCGAACGTTCAGAAAAATTCTGAGATGCCTGCTGGAGAGAATGAGTTCTGTCAGTAGGAGAGGCAACACTGAAGCCGTACTTGTGATATGTGGAAGGAGAGGAGTAGCCCATGCTGAAGGAAGGGCTTGAGCAAAGGTGCTCCTGCTCCCTTTCTCACTGTGGAGCGCCATTTACAGGGTACAGAATCATACCATTGATTCGGATAACTATGGAGATGGCTGGAGTGATACTACCAATAAGAGATCCCACTTCACCTGACAAGCAATGACCCATCACCGTGGTCAGAGAATCAGAGGCTACCCAGAAGGGATTGTGCTTGGAGAAATAGATCACATAATTACACAAAAAAGGACTCTTTTATAATGCCCATTCTATTAGGAGTAAGGTAGAATCTCATCATGGTTTTCATTTGCTTTTGTTTGATGATTAGTGATGTTGAGCATTTTTGTTTGTTTGGTTTTTGGCCATTTGCATATCTTCTTGAGAAATGTCTATGGTGAGAATGTAAATTAGTCCAACCTCTATAGAAAACAGTATGGATATTCCTTAAATAACTAAAGGTAGATCTACCATTCAATCCAGAAATCCCATTACTGGTTATCTACCCAAAGGAAAAGAAGTCATCATATAAAAAAGACACATGCACACCTATGTCTGTTGAAGCACAATTCACACTTGAAAAGAACTGGAACCAACCTAGTGCCCATTGACCAATGAGTGGATAAAGAAAATGTGTCTTATATACATCATAGAATACCACTCAGCCCTAAAAAGAAACAAAATAATGTCTTTGGTAGCAACTTGGATGGAACTGGAGGGCATTATAAGTGAAGAAATTCAGGAATGGAAAACCAAATACCATATGTTCTCACTTATAAGTGGGAGTTAAGCTATGAGGATGCAAAGGCATACAGAGTCATCTAACAGACTTTGGAGACTCAGAAGGAAGAAGGTGGGGGAGACCAAAAAAAACTACATAGTGGATACAACTAATGCTACTCGGTTAATAGGTGCACTAAAATCTCAGAATTTGCCACTATGTAATTCATCTGCATAACCAAAAACCACTTGGACCCCAAAAGCTTTCAAAATACGATATATATATGTGTGTGTGTGTGTGTATATATATATATATATATATATATATATATATATATGTATGTATATGTATATATATACGATACGATATGTATACATATATTTGTATGTATACGTATATATACATATACACACACATATATATATATACACACACACATATTTATACACACATATATATACACACACATATATATATATACACACATATACACACAAATATTTTTTAAAAAGAGGATTCTTAACAACAGCTTTCTACCTCCTTTAGCTGACTCAGGAGACCATTAAGTGTGTCTCTATTGAAATCCAAAGAACAGGAAATGAGGCAGATAGTGCTGATGCTATGAGCTTCTTTTTTCTGATTACATACAAGATAGAGTGAAGAAGAAGTGACTTTGAGCCATTCTGAAACAAATCCAGAAGTCAATTGCATTGCTTTGTTGTCTTAACACTAAAGAATTTTCCAGGGGGAGAGTTATAAGGAAATATCTATTTAAAGAGAAAAAGTCTAACACCCATACTTGTTTCAAATTTAAGAAAAAAGATCCTCAAAAGGGAAGCATTACTTCTAAGCTACGTGTTCCATATGCAATTTAAAAAGAAAATATGGGACAACCTAAAGGAGCTTTCTGTCAGCTACTGGGAATTTGCATGAGAATGATCAAAAAGGCCCTCTTCCCTCTCTCTGAGATGTATAAACCCTTATCAGTCTCTTCTCAAAAGACTCTCTGAGTAGGCAGTTATTCCTCTATCAAAACTGTTTACACTTGCAGGCAATATAACTCTCATGGCTGGTTTTATGAATTTCTCAGCCATCTGAAAGGAAGTAGTTTGGAATATTAGAAAACCCATTCAAATCTTATTTCGCTGGCAGCAGGTCACTTGGAAATGATTTTGTGCTCCTCCTTTTCTAATTCCTTGAAGAGTGATCATACTGTTGGGCTTCATTACTTCCACAGGGAAACAGATCCAGAGACCTGTGAAGGCAGAGGTACTCACCCATCATCATAATGAAATTGACACCTTCTAAGTTTTTGGTTGGCAGATGAGATTTATCCAAAACCATACTGAGATAATTGTGGCCTTGAAATTCTGGAAAATTGCTCATGTTTTGCATTTTAATGTGAACGCTCTAAGGGAGAACTAAAGTGGGGAGGGATAGTAGATAAGGCATGGGACTGGGTGGCATGAAATCTCAGGTGTAAATTCAAGTGTGACTTGGCTGAATCATTTAAACTTTCTAAGCATCTGTGTACTTTAACTCTAAAATGGGATAGCTATATCCCTTCCAAAGGGGGATTCTGAAGGTGAAACAAGATTATGTGTGTATAGATACATCAGATATTCTCTATACATGTTACGTTATTGTTCATTACACAATATTGGTTCAATGAATTGATGGTGATGGTAGTGGCAGTGGTATTATTATTCTTACTATACTTTAAGTATCCAGTGAAAGAAAACATTTAAGTGACACAGTCAGTACCTAAGCAATACTGTCAGTCCACATGATCAGCAGAATAACAATTGCTTTCCATTGCAAATGAAACTTTCTTCAATAGAGATGATATTGTGTGATGTAAATCTCAGCTATATAAAAGGATTCAAATAATACAAGACTATGCTCTCTAATCACAGAGAATTAAATCTGCAACTGAAATTATTTGGAAATATTCAGATGCTTACAAATAACAAAGCACACTTCTGAGGAACACATAGAAGTCAAAGAAGAAATCACAGAGGGAATCAGAATAGATTTTGAACTGAATAAAAAATGACAACATTTCAAAATCTGTGGAATATGACTAAAAGAGTGTTAAGAGTATAATTTGTAGCTTTAAATGCTTATATTAGGTAAAGTAGAATGATCTTATATTAGCAACCCTAAGATTGTCACATTAAGATGCTGGAAAAGAAGTATATATTACAACAAAACTTAAGCAAAAATAAATATGAGTATAAATCAAGAGAGAAAAATAGAGAATTTCAGTTAAACCAAAAGATTATATTTTGAAAAGGGCAATCCATTAGGTATATTAATAAAGGAGAAATTAGAAAATATGCAAATGACCATAATTGGAATAGTAAAAGAACATCACTATAGATTTTACATACATAAAAGTAAAATAAAAGGATATACTCTCTTATATCAGTGTTACTCATAAGCGTATGTACAAATCCCAAAAGAAAATATTAGGAAACTAAATCCAGCAATAGTAATATAGGGATTTAGGTCCCAAAGCAAAGTTGGTTTACCTTTAGGAAATTCAGACAAACAAGGTACCTCAGTAACCAAATAAAGGTTTGGTTTTGGTTTTTTCTTAACATCTATTTAATTATATAACCAGATGCAGGAAAAACATCTGGAAAAAATCAATATCCATTCTTAATATTTCTCAGAAACATAGCAATAGAAAAGTACATTGTTAGCCTATTTAAAAATGTATAACACGTTACAATTAACATCATACTAGTCGTAAAGGCTGAATGATTTCCTCTTAAGATCAGTAACAGGATAAAGATTTTTTCTGCTTTTATTCCTTCTATTCCTTGCTGTAATGAAGGTTCTATAGTCAGTGTACAGAGCAATTCAAAGAAATAAAAGTCAGCGATCGAAAAGGAAGAAGGAAAACTGGCTTTATTCGCAGATGACATAATTGTATGTGTAAAAATTCCTGAGAAATTTAAAGAAAACCAATAGTAACTGATAAGTGAATTAAGCCAGGTTATGAGACAAGAAAAATGTACAAAATTTATGTGTATTTCTACATGACAGGAACACTTACAAATTGAAATTAAAAATCAGTATTTGTTACAATAACACAAAAATAAATAGTTAAGGACAAATGAAACAAAACGTGTGCAAGATTCATGATACTGAGGATGCTAAACAGTTGCCCGAGAGAAATATAAACTGATGTAATAAACGAAGGGGCGTAAAATGTTCAAGGATTTGAAGACTAAATATTGGTGTCAGTTTTCCTTAAAATCTTCCCTAGATTCATATTTATTCCAATCAAAATCCTATCAGGCATTTTTATAGCTACTGACAAGCAGTATTCAAAATGTATATGCAATGGGGTTTACAGGCAATGGAAATAACAAGATTGCTTCAAAAAAGAACAAATTCGTAAGAATTAAATTAGCGAATTTCAATTATTGTATAAAGCTACAGTAACAAGGTATAGTATTAGCCTGAAATTTAGATGTGTAGATTTTGAAATAACATGTCCACAAATAAATTAACACGTGTAAGTTCAGCTGATTTTCAACAAAGTAGCTAGAGTGATACAGTGGAGACACTGGTCCTTTCAAAGAAGGATGCCACAACAATGTATATCATCTGGGAAATATTAAGAATTATCATTTATTCTGTCCTCAGACCAACCACAAAATAATTAACTTAAAACTGATCACAGTCCAAATGTAAAAATTTAGGATGTATAACTTCTAGAGAAAAAGGGAGTAAAAAATTTTTGCAAACTTGGCATAAGCAAAGATAGGACAAAAAAAAAAGCATGATATATTTTTCTTATAACTTTTATGTAATTAAAAGGAAATACTTCTGCTCTTCAATGGACACTGTAAGAAAAAAGCAAGCCAGACTAATAGAAATTATTGAGCATTTTATACAATAAAGTTGAAAAATAAGGAAGCTGATTATCCCTTTTTGAAATAATTAAAAATGAAAGAACTGCCAAAAATTAATCTTTTAACATCCTGGGAGAATAACAGAGCTAATATTTGTTGTAATAGTAGTAGTACTAAATTAAAATGGAAGTTTATCAATTATGGAAAGCTGAGAACCACCTTAATTGCTTGTTCCTTTCATGAAAATTCCACTATAAAATATCCACCAAAAAACAGACCTTTAAACACTGTTTGGATGTTATGACTGTTGCATTATGAGAGAAAACACAAGGTTAATTTGGTTAAATATTTTTCCAATTATGTAAAGTGTGCTCACTTTCACTTAACTTCCTCTAATTAAATCGTGCTTAAATCCTTCTAATTAAATAGTGTGCCTACACGTAAAAAATATTATTTTATTATTAAATTAATTTTATATTACTCAGCTAGTTTACTATTAAAAAATAATTTTAACAAGACCCTGGCCATCCCCCTCGCTTCTGCATCTCTATGGCGACCACCCTGCTGCCAGTCACCCCGGTTCATGGACCTGACCACTCTGTGCACTTTGGAGCACATGAGAACTAGAGCACTGACATGTAAAAGACTTCTCTTCCTCTCTAATCTTCTCACTACTGCCCATAGTTCCTGACCCTCCAACTCATACCAGTTACACGTGTCCTTGTTCAAACCTAAAATGTTGATGAGACCCATCTCTGCAATATAAGCGCTCAGGCAGGTGAAGGTCTCCTGCCCAATTTCCCATACCCTTCATGTGCTGCTCGTGCTTCCTTCCTTCCCTATCATGCCTGCGACATGTGAACTACATTTGCTCATCCTCCTCGTTTCACGAATAGAAATTCTGAAGCAATATTCTGTGGGTACCTCTTGATTATGTTGTTAGTGATCTTCAAACCCCTCAGCAGGTTCTCCATAACCATATGGCTGGGCAAGGTAACCTGCTGACAACCTAGACCTGTAGGCAACAGACCAACCACTCAGTGCAGGACCTT
Organism: Saimiri boliviensis; assembly: GCF_048565385.1. Taxonomy (NCBI): domain Eukaryota; kingdom Metazoa; phylum Chordata; class Mammalia; order Primates; family Cebidae; genus Saimiri; species Saimiri boliviensis. Next base: position 138,576,004 of record NC_133449.1, on the reverse strand, counting down.
GTCTCACCGGCCTTTTGCTAGTCAGGACCTGGCTCAGAGTATTGCAAATGTTAACAAGCATAATCTAAAATGTATACGGAGGCCAGGCATGTGGTGCATGCCTGTAGTCACAGCTATTTGGGAGGCTGAGGCACGAGAATTGCTTGAACTTGGGAGGCAGAGGCTGCAGTGAACTGAGATCACGCCACTGCACTCTAGCCTTGGGCAACAGAGCAAGAGTCTGTCTCAAAAATGATAAAATAATAAAATATATATGCAATGGGATTTATATGCAATGGAAACAGCCAAGATTGCTTTGAAAAGAAAGTTGAATGAATTACATTATCAAATTTCAATTATTTTATAAAACTATGGCAACAAAATGTAGTATTTGTCTCAAAATAGATGCATAGATTACGGAACAAAATGTGCAGAAACAAATCTACACAGATAAGGTCAGTTGATTTCACAAATACAGACCTCAAAGGAGAAAGCACTCAGCCAGGCGTGGTGACTCACACCTGTAATCCCAGCACTTTGAGAGGCCTGCGGTGGGCAGATCACTTCACGTCGGAAGTTCAAGACCAACCTCCAACATGGTGAAACCTCATCTCTACTAAAAATACAAAAATTACCCGGTGTGGTGGCACATGTCTGTAATCCCAGTTACTTGGGAGGCTGAGGCAGGAGAATTGCTTGAACTCATGAGGCGGAGGTTGTAGTGAGCCAAGATTGTACCAATCCACTCCAGCCTGGGCAACAGTGAGACTTTGTCTCAAAAAAAAATTTTAAAAAGAGAGAGAAAGCACTTTTAGCCAATGACTACTTACTAGATGTGATGGTCAATGTGAAATGTGAGTTAACTCTATGAAGCAGAAACCATTATACAGAGAATGTATAAACGAGGCAGTCCATAGTTGAGAAGTGTGTTTACTAGTTTTAATGAGGCATAGCCAAAGTGTAAAATTTTAGGTTCTTGCAAATATATTTACCTATGAAACATCACATGGTTAAGACATTGAATATTACCTGTACCCCAAAATTTACCTCATGCCCTTTAATAATCCTTCTTGCCTCCCCTTTTCTGCAGCTATCTCTAGACAACCATTGCCACTATGAATTAGTTTGCATTGTCTGGAATTTTATGTAAATGGAATCATACACTACCATTTTTAAACATTTGTATTGAGGTCTAATTTGTTACTATAAAATGCAATAGTTTTAGCAAACTTGTATAGTGTGCAGCTGCCACCATATCCAAGTTTAGAATACTTCCACCACCACAGAAATTGTATTCATACCCGTTTACAACTATTGCCTTCATGCCTATTTACAACTGCCCAGCTCTAGGCAAAAAAACTGTTCTGTTTCTTTATAATTAATTGTTCTAGACATTTCACATTAGTAGAATCATGTAATATGTAACATGGTTCATCCATGTTAGAGCATGTATCTCTTCCTGTTACTTGTGAAAGAAAATGCCATTTTTAGGCTGGGCACGTAGATAGTTCACACCTGTAATCTCAACACTTTGGGAGGCTGAGGCAGGTAGATCCCCTGCGGTCAGTGTGAGAAATAAAGAAAGAGGAAAGAAACAGAAAAAGTGGCTCAATAGTCAAAGACAGGCTTATTTTGCTGAGCCACTTTTCAAGTTTTTTCCTCTCTCTTTAACTATTACAGTCGGGAGTTTGAGACCAGACTGGTCAACGTGGCAAAACCCCATCTCTACCAAAAATACAAAAATTAGCCAGGCAAGGTGGCAGGCGCCTGTAATCCCAGCTACTTGGGAGGCTGAGGTAGGAGAATCACTTGAACCCAGGAGGCGGAGGTTGCCGTGAGCCGAGATTGCACCATTCCACTCCAGCCTGGGTGGCAGAGCAAGACTTGAAGGAAAAGAAAAAAGAGAAAGGGGGAGGGAAGGGGAGAGGAAAGGAGAGAGAGACACTGAGGAGGGAAGGGAAGGGAAGGGAATAAAGAAGGAAAGAAGGGGAAAAAGGAAAGACCATTGTAAAGTATACCTCATTTTACCTGTTCATGTATTAGGCTACATAATGGCCACCTGAAGGTGTCAGGTCCTAATACCTGTAAATATTAACTTATTTGGGTGATAGGTCTTTACAGATACAGTTGATGTAAGGATACAAAAATGGGCGGATTACCCCCAGATCATCCTTGCAGGCCCCAAATAGTATCACAAGTATCCTTGTAAGACAGAGGCAGAGGGAGATTTGAGTCCCAAAGAGCATGGCAGAGTCTCAGGAACGAGGTTAAGTGGTAAAAGGCAGAAACAAAAAGCAGGAGGTGATAGAGGTAGAGTCCAGTGATGTGACTACAAGCCAAGGAATGTCGGAACATTGGCAGCCAACAGCAGTGGGAAGAAGCAAAGACTAGATTCTTTGATGGAGGGAGAGCAGCCCTGCAGTGTCTTGTTTTCAGACTTCTGGCCTCCAGAACTGTGAGGGAATCAGTTTCTATCGTTTAAGCCGCAACGTTCATGGTGATTTGCTATGGCAGCCTACTAATACAATTCACCAACTGATGAACATTTGGAATGTTTCCAGATTTTGGCTATGATGACCAATGGTTGTTATGAATATTCACGTACATGTCTTTTGGGGGACAAAGGCTGTCACATACCTTGGATAGATATCTAGGAGTGAAATTGCGAATCTATGTTTAACACTTTAAGAAGCCACCAGTCTTTCTTCTAAAGTGGCTGTGCAGTTTACATTACCACCAGCAAAATGCTAGGGTTCTTGATTCCCCAGACCATTATCGACCCTTGGCATTTCCTTTGCATTTAATTATAGTCGCTTTGGTGAGTGTAAAGTGGTTTCTCATTGTGACTTTCCCTAATTGTTAATCCTACTGAACACCTTTACATGGGTATGTTAGCCACTTGCATATATTTTTTTTTTTGTTTTTTGTTTTTTGTTTTTTCCTGTGACAGAGTCCCACTCTGTCACCCAGGCTGGAGTGCAGTATGTGATCTTGTCTCAAGGCAACCTCCGCCTCCCAGGTTCAAGCAATTCTGCCTCAGCCGTCAGAGCAGACAGGCGCATGCCACCACGCCCAGCTAATTTTTGTATTTTTTTAGTAGAGACAGGGTTTCACCAAGGCCAGGCTGGTCTTGAACTCCTGACCTCGTGATCCACCTGCCTCGGCCTCCCAAAGTACTGGGATTACAGGCATGAGCCACCACGTCTGGTCGCCACTTGCATATATTCTTTAGCAAAATGTCCACTCCAAAGTTTTACCCTTTTTTTTTTTTTTTTTTTTGAGACGGAGTTTCGCTCTTGTTACCCAGGCTGGAGTGTAATGGCGCAATCTCAGCTCACCGCAACCTCCGCCTCCTGGGTTCAGGCAATTCTCCTGCCTCAGCCTCCTGAGTAGCTGGGATTACAGGCACGCGCCACCATGCCCAGCTAATTTTTTGTATTTTTTTTTTTTTTTTAGTAGAGACGGGGTTTCACCATATTGACCAGGATGGTCTCGATCTCTCGACCTCGTGATCCACCCGCCTCGGCCTCCCAAAGTGCTGGGATTACAGGCTTGAGCCACCGCGCCCGGCCAGTTTTACCCATTTTTAATGAGGCTGTTTTTCTTCTTATTCTTGAGTTGTAAGATGTGCTCTGTGTGTGTGTGTGTGTGTTTAAGTAGAAGTTATTTTCAAAAGAAGTTTTACCTTCACAGCGAACTTGATCAGAGAGCATAGATATTTCCCACGTACCTCTGACCCCCACACATACATAGCCTCCCCCTTCATTATCAAACTCCCCACCAGAGTGGTACATTTTTTAAAACAGATGAACCTACATTGACACATCATTATCATTCAAAGTCTGTCGTTTACATTAAGGTTTCCTCTTGGTGTCACACACTATATTGACAAATGTATAACATGTATCTACCATTATAGTATCACACAGAGGAGTTTTACTGTCCTAAAAAAAATTTTCTGTGCTCTATCCATTTATCTTTCCCATTCCACTAACACCAAGCAACTACTTATTCTTTAACTGTTTCCTTAATTTTGCCTTTTCCAGAGTGTCACATAGTTTAAATCATGCAGTATCTAGCCTTTTAAGATTGGCTTCTTTCACTTAGTAATATGCATTTACGTTTTTTTTTTCTTCCCCCAAGAGTTTATTTTTGGTAAAAGTCAGAAAAGTTACTTTTTCTACAAGGAAAATCTGCTTCTAAATAATTTGAAAATCTTGATATATATTATATATTTAAAAAGACACACAAAAATAACAAAGAAGTGTGAATAACAGATTAGGTACCGTAACTTTATAAAGGTTTGCCTAGATCAAGAAGCAGCGCACACACACCTCATCTATGCAAACTAAAAATGTATATAAACAGCACAATACTGTGATACTGGATTATGATACATTACCTGAACACATAACTATTACTGTTATTAATAAACCTCTGGGACACTCAGTTTTATTCCCAATAAGACATCATTAAGTCTTTAAAATCTCTTCCTCTTTTATGGGAGAGTATTTCTAGACACTAATTTTCCCCTCTAATATTCAAATATAGGAAACAGATTTCACAAGGTGCTTTAATTGATGAGACCTCAGGTGCTGTTTTCTCTCCTGAACTTTTGGATAGTAAACAGTCCATGGGGACCACACACAATACTATGACAGAAGAGTTGTTACATTAAGTCTTTTGATGGAAATTGATTGGTGATGAAGCTTTATGACATGCTTGAGCAATGCACTGAAGGGGATCCCATCTGAGTTAATACTTTATCCAGCCGCTGTAGAGATCCATTCAGATGAAGTTCAATCCAGCAAGGAGTACTTGTTACCATCTGCCTTCGGTATTCTGCACAGTTTTTTTAATGTATTTACACGGTGTGACATTTAGTCTTCCAGTCCAAAAACATAAAGTGTCTTTCCGTTAACTTATATATTCTTTTATTTTTCTTAGCAATGTTTATAGTTTTCACAGTACAAGTGTTTCACTTTTTTTTTTTAACTGCCAAGAACTTCATTTTTCCAACATAACCACTGTGCCATTACCACACCTTTTAAAATTAAGAATTTCTGGCCGGGTGCGGTGGCTCAAGCCTGTAATCCCAGCACTTTGGGAGACCGAGGCGGGTGGATCATGAGGTCAAGAGATCGAGACCACCCTGGTCAACATGGTGAAACCCCGTCTCTACTAAAAATACAAAAAATTAGCTGGGCATGGTGGCACGTGCCTGTAATCCCAGCTACTCAGGAGGCTGAGGCAGGAGAATTGCCTGAACCCAGGAGGCAGAGGTTGCGGTGAGCCGAGATCATGCCATTGCACTCCAGCCTGGGTAACAAGAGCGAAACTCCGTCTCAAAAAAAAAAAAAAAAAAAGAATTTCTAAGATCATATAATACCCAGTATATATTCAGATTTCTCTAAAATATCTTTTTATACCTCATTTGTATGAATCAAGATCCTAACAAGGTACACACATTTAGTATTCTCTTAAGTCTCTTTTTATTTATTAACAGTCTCTCTTATTTTTTTTTAACTTTTTAACATGCATTCCTATAAACCATTTTATTTTATGGCTATTTCATTTCTGGATTACATTTTCAAATTCTTCATTGTTACTATATAAAAATAAAAGTGATTTCATACATTTATCCTATATCTTATAGCCTCGCTGAATTTATTATTTTTTCCTAGTAGTTTTCTGGAGTTTCTTTGGTTTTGTTGGTGGTGACAGTAATGTTGCTTTGTTTTTCAGAGCTATGATTGCCTTTGCAGCAGTTTTAAGATTTTCTACATATAGAATTGTATCAAATGTTAAACTCTTTATTCAACTTGAATAAAGACTTTAACATCTCCTTTCCAAATTGGAAGCTTTTACATTTTTGCCTAATGGCACTGGCTAGAACTTGTACCTCGTTGATAAACAGAAGTGGCAAAAACAAGGATTTTAGTCATTTTCCCAATTGTAATAAGAAACGTTTTTTGTTTTTTGTTTTTCTCCATTACATATAAAATAAGATGAAGGCGTTTTGCAGATGTACTTTATTTCATATTCATTTAAATATATTTTACTTGATGAAGAATTATAGGTTGACCTATTTTTTCTTTCACTATTTTGACAGTGTTTCTCCATTGTCTTCTTTCTTTCATTATTACTGTTGAGAAATCTGCTCTCATCCTTATCTTTGTTTCTCTGTACATAATGTGGCTTTCAGCTGTAGATGCTTTTTTTTTTTTTTTTTTTTTTTTTTGAGACGGAGTTTCGCTCTTGTTACCCAGGCTGGAGTGCAATGGCGCGATCTCGGCTCACCGCAACCTCCGCCTTCTGGGTTCAAGCAATTCTCCTGCCTCAGCCTCCTGAGTAGCTGAGACTACAGGCACGCGCCACCACGCCCAGCTAGTTTTTTGTATTTTTTTTTTTAGTAGAGACGGGGTTTCACTATGTTGACCAGGATGGTCTCGATCTCTCGACCTCGTGATCCACCCGCCTCGGCCTCCCAAAGTGCTGGGATTACAGGCTTGAGCCACCGCGCCCGGCCGATGCTTTTAAAACTTTACTTTTATTACCTGTTTTGAATACTTTAATTACAATGTGTCTTTGTGTCATTTGATTCTTCTTTATTGTCTTGGAGATTTATTGAGCTTTTATCATTATTTGTTTACATAGTTTGTTCTGCTGCCCACAGGGGACTCCAATTATATATATTTTCCGTCACTTTCTGTCACAGGCTTGATCACGTCTTTTTTTAGACAAGTGTCAATTTTACCCTCCAGTGTGAAATAACCAAAAAATCAGAGTATTTTTAAGTTATTGGATACAAGGCAACAAAGGACATTGATCTCTCTGAAATGGAAAATAAATGATGCAAAACGTATCACTGTTCTCGCTTGTTTTGTGTTGGACAGGTTCTATTAGAGTATGTTAAGTTTCCTAATCTTTTCTACTACAATGACTAAGCTGTTAATTTCATTCGATGAATGTTTCATCTCAGGCATCGTCATATTCATTCTTAAAAGTTTAATTAGAATTTTTTCATAGCTTCCATATATGTATTTGTCTTTTAGGATACATAAAATGCAGTTAAATAATTTGATGTCCATATCTGTTAATTTGAACCTCGGTGTCCATTCTGGATTGGTTTCTATTGAATTTTCTCTTTTATGTGAGTTACATTTCCACACACATACACACACATTGAGCAGTACTCTGCTGAATCGTGGGCAGACTCTCTACAGAACCATGAGGTTGTCTGTGCAAGTCTCTGCATTTGGCTACTCCATCCTACACACTTTAGCTACACTGATCTTTGCGGATTCTCACCTCTGTCTTCTGGTTCATGGAGTCCAGCAGGTTATACCTGAGTTCCCTTTCCATGCTTAATGGTCTGAATACTCCCTCAAGGCAGAAAGCTAGAACAGTGATACGTTTTGCATCATTTATTTTCCATTTCAGAGAGATCAATGTCCTTTGTTGCCTTGTATCCAATAACTTAAAAATACTCTGATTTTTTTGGTTATTTCACACTGGAGGGTAAAATTGACCCTTGTTACCCTATCTTTTCTGAAAGAAGGGATTCTTCTCTGAGTGGTTTTGGAGTGTAACCAAAAATAATAATAATAATGCTTTGTGCGTAGTATAATTAAATGTTCTATTTGTAGTCCTTAACAAAAAGATGCATTGATATGCAATCCAGTTTAAGCACTTTCATTTAATTTTAAATTCTAATTCCACCAGTGTTCCAGTATTATCCAGCCTGACACTGGTTTTTGCCGTATTTCTGCCTGATCTGACTGTCTCTGAGGAATTCGATAAGTACCTGTAAAACCTGGTGAAAAATGCCAAGGCTTTTCAACTGCAGGCGACAAGGTAGACAGCAGGTAATACAACACATCTAGAAAACAGCAGTTAATGCGATATGTCTTCTAGAAAACAGAAAAAGCAGCAGTTAATGCAACATGTCTTCCAGAAAACAGCGGTTAGTGCAACATGTCTTCTAGAAAAGAGATATCCTACACTGATAATATTTGTTTACTTATCCATGTCTGCTTTTCATTTTAAATTTAATATTTCCCAGAAGAAGTGTCATGGACACATTTGTATATTATTCCTTTGTACTCAGTGGGAGAAGTTCTGTAAAATCGATGACGAATGTTCTGTGAGACAGTCATGGATTATTTTGTGACCTGATTTGTGGCAGGTCTGAGAGATTAGTGACGTACAATTTAGGTAGCAGTCCTGGAGGTTTGTGTGTTCAGCTAAGGATGTCTGTGTAGAGAGTGGCACATGGCCCACTGAGTCAGAAATTGGAAGGTATCTATGATCAATAATGAAGAATCTTTGCAGTGCCTAATGGGAGGACTGTGGGGTAAGTTATAAGGCTTTGGGGTTAATAATCGGGTGTATGATTAATTATTATAGGGTCGGTGATAAGTCTCTGTGGGGTCAGTGGTGGGAGTCAGTGGATCCATGAGGAGAGGCTAAGGGATGAGCCACAGAGGATTGTGGTATTAGAAATTAAGTTTTTCTGGAGTCAGCAATTGTGTTCCCTTGATGTGGCATCTAGAAGAGGTATGAAATCTGGGTTTGTGATCTAGGGTCTCCAGTCTCAGGATATGGGGTTTTACATATCTATGATGTGTGGCGGTGATATAAGTCTGTGAGTTGGCTAAAACGTGGTCTCTAAAGCTAGTGACAGGGTCTCTGGGGCCAATAACAGAGGTCTAGAGAGTCAGCAATGGGCTCAGAAATGGAAAGTCTGTACTTGGGTAATCTGTAGAAAAAGTCACAGTGAATCTCTGGGTTGGTGATGGTATGTCTGTGGCTTAAAGATAAGTGGTGTTTGTATTAGGCTGTTCTTGCATTATTATAAAGAAATACCTGAGACAGAATCACTTATAAGAAAAGAGGTTTAATTGGCTCACAGCTCTGCAGGCTATACTGGATGCATAGTGCCGGCATCTGCTCAGCTTCTGGGGAGGCATCTGGGAGCTTTTTCTCATGGTGGAAGGTGAAGTGACTGCACATCACATGGCAACACGGCAATAGCAGAAGCAAGAGAGAGTGTGGGAAGGGTACCACACACTTTTTTTTTTTTTTTTTTTTTTTTTTTGAGACGGAGTTTCACTTCGGTTACCCAGGCTGGAGTGCAATGGCGCGATCTCGGCTCACCGCAACCTCCGCCTCCTGGGTTCAGGCAATTCTCCTGCCTCAGCCTCCTGAGTAGCTGGGATTACAGGCACACGCCACCACGCCCAGCTAATGTTTTGTATTTTTAGTAGAGGCGGGGTTTCACCACGTTGACCAGGATGGTCTCGATCTCTTGACCTAGTGATCCACCCGCCTCTGCCTCCCAAAGTGCTGGGATTATAGGCTTGAGCCACCGCGCCCGGCCAAGGGTGCCACACACTCTTAAACCATCAAATCTCATGAGAACTCAGTCAGTCTCATGAGGATGGCACCAAGCCACGAGGAATCCACCCCCATGACTCAAACACTTCTCACCGGGTCCCACTTCCAACACTGGAGATTATATTTCAACATGATATTTGGTGGCACATATATCAAAACTGTATCAGTGTGGTTTTCAACCTTTTCTGCGACCACCTGTATCAGTATTAGATGCAAGCTTTACACAGACAGCAGGTGGAAACTTAATTGATATAATTCCCATAAAATGGGAGCAGTTCCCTGAGGGTGACTCAGCTATAAGATGGCAGCAGCCATCATACCCAGAGTGTCCCAGACCTAAAAGGGGCTGAAAGTGGGAAGCTGCACCCCATACCATAAACTAATACAGACAATATGATTTTAAATGAGAACAAAGAACTATTGAAATATCACTGAAACCAACCATAATATTTAGTAACACAGCAAACTGTAGAATTAACCTAAAAAATCAATGCACTGGACATATATAGAGAAATAGAATATGTAATGGAAAAGAATTCTCCATTTACAATCACCAAATAAGTATGTAAATAGATAAGTAGATACAAATGTATCAAGAAAGGACTAACTGAAAGATACAATTTTGCTTCATTGATATTCTTGGGGAAACTGCATAAACTGAATTTATAATCATGGGAAATATCACACAAACTGAAGTTGAAGAAATATTGTACAAAATAACCCAGACAGAAATTTTCAAATGTGTGAAAGTCATGAAGTAAAATGAAGAGCCAAGGAACTGTTTTTTTGTAAAGAAGTCTAAAGAGACATGATAACCAGACAAAATATGTGATTCCTGATTGAACCATGGGGATCCAGATATATAAAAGCAAAAGCAAACCACTCACAAAGGTATTACCGGGACAAAAAAGCTAAAAGTCAATAATGCATTAAGTAAACTTACTGAATCATTGAGAAACTTCTTGGTCCTGGTTGGCGGGGGGGTGGGGGGGGCGTAATCCTCATTTTTAGTGGATGTATGAATTCAGGTTAAAATATTATGCTGTTTAAAATTTGCCTTCAAATTTCTTGAGAAATAAAATGTGCATGCACTTTTTAAAGAGATAAAAACATTGTTATTCAATAGAAAGTTTCAAAACACATGAACTGTAACGTCTCAAAAGACACAAATATAAACTTGAATGAGTGGAAAGATGAAGCATGTCTGGGGTTCTCCAGATTTAAGCTCTAAGATGAAGACTCAGGCCCTCATTATTTATAAAGGATGTGTTCCAAATAAAATGAGGAAGAGAACTGAGGAAGCAGGTGAAGAAAGGGAACCAGGCCAGTGGACAATCGGCTGCCAAAACACCATCGTTAGCAGTTTTCAGGCCTGGACTGCAGGGGGCACTAGTGTATAAGCTGGCCTTAGAGTCATCTGACCTTGAGCACCCGGTTTTATGAGCTCTTTGAATTTCACTGGCAAATGGGCTTCCCCAAGCTGGGATTAAACATGTTGCCTTTTGCACTTTCCACACAAACCACATTGCACAGCACTGTGGCTCCATTTTCCTGGAGGTAGAATTTTAATGAACCTCACAAAGGGTAAAAGGGATGCAGAATATCTGGTGGAGCTCTGATTTTCTATGTCCTGGAATAGGAGTATATATAGCTCAGTGTTGCCTAAGTAAATTAATACGCTGAATGGAATTCCACCCCATGGTGGCCAGAATAATGCCCTCCAGAGGTGACTTGTTTCCTTGGAAACTGTGAATATGTTATGTTAAAAGACAAGTGGAATTAAGCTTGCCAATTTAAAGAGATTATTATGGGCCAGGCATGGTGACTCACACCTGTAATCCCAGCACTCTGGGAGGCTGAGGTGGTTGGATCACCTGAGGTCAAGAGTTTGAGACCAGCCTGACCAACATGGTGAAACCCCGTCTCTACTAAAGATAGAAAAAAATTAGCCACAGGTGGTGCCAGGCACCTATAATTCCAGCTAGTCAGGAGGCCGAGGCAGGAGGATCACTTGAACCCAGGAGGCGGAGGTTGCAGTGAGCTGAGATTGCACCAGTGTACTCCAGCCTGGGCAACAAGAGCTAAACTCTGTCTCAAAAAAAAGAAAGAGAGAGAGAGCTCGAGATTATACTAGATTATCTTGATTGACCAAATGTAATCACAAAGATCTTTTAAATGTGGAGGAAGGCAGAAGAGTTCATGTTCTGTGATGTGATGTGAGAAAGACTTGACAAACCATTTGTGGCTACACTAAAGATGGAAGGGGTCATGGGCCAGTGCGTGCCAGCAACATCTAGCTGATGGAAGGAGGGAAAAGGACAGTCTTCTCTAGAACAATATCGAAATATCTAGGACATAATAAAATATTTTTAGAAGTCTCTGTAGTGTGGTATTGGTACAGGAATGGACACATAGCCAAACTGAATAGAATAAAATACCATGATATAGATTCAAATGTATGTGGAAATTTACTATATGATAAGAATGACGGCCTAATTAAGTGTGAAAAGGATATCTTTGTACTGGTGATATTTGGTTATTTGTATATACGTTAGGAAAAAGATAAAATTGGGCACATGTCTTACAATGACACCAAGCTACATTCCAGATGGGTTAAAGATCTAAATTTGAAAAAAGAAGTGGCATAAATGGGTAAAATCCTCTAATCCCTATTAGTAGGAGGACTCTGTACTATGACTCAAAGTCCAGTGGCAGTAAACCAAAACATTCTTAAGTAGATCCTATTAAATACATATTTTTTTTAACTCAAGTAAATGTTATATGACAAACTGAGAAAAATATTTGCAATCATACCATGAAGAGTATGTTTAACATATAGTTTCTAAAATCAGAAGAACAGTTAATCAACCTTATAGAAAGATGTGCATGAGATATGAACAAATCACAGAAAAGAATTGCAGTTGGCCCTTGAACTCAACCCTTTTTCTAGGAATCAGTTTCAAAGATGTGTTTTCAAATATAAGAAAAGATAGACAGTTGGCCCTTGGACAACATGAGTTTGAACTGTACACTTCCACTTACGTGCTGATCTTTTTGGACCCACCATAATGACCTCAGTTCTTCTCATCTGAATGCAGATAAAAAATACGATATTTGCAAGATGCGAAACCCGCATGTACAGAGGGCTGACTTTTTATACAGGCAGGTTCTGAAAGCTCACTGCAGGACTTGAGTATATGCAGATTTTGGTATAGTGGGCAGTCATGGAACCAAACCTCAGTATACACCGAGGGACAACTCTACTTAACAAACCTCTTCATTCCTATACTATTTGTCAGAGCAAACAACAGAAAATTATTCAAAGGACTGATAATTAGGAATTGGTTGGATACTCTAAGGTACTTCAACATGGAGTATTATACAACTGTGTAAAGAATGAGGAATTTATATACTACTCTAGTACACTCTTAGGATAAATTATAAAATTAAAAGCATGAGGAGACAAAAGCTACATAGAGTATGCTACAATTTTACCTAGAAAGGATATGCGGCCTGGTGCAGTGGCTCACGCCTGTAGCACTTTGGGAGGCCACGGCGGGCAGATCACAAGGTCAGGAGTTCGAGACCAGCCTGGCCAATATAACGAAACCCCATCTCTACTAAAAATAAAAAATTAGCCAGGTGTGGTGGTTGGAACCTGTAGTCCCACCTACTCAAGAGGCTGAGGCAGGAGAATCCCTTGAACCTGGGAGGAGGAGGATGCAGTGAGCTGAGATCACGCTACTGCAGTCCACCCTGGGTGGACAAAGCAAGACTCTGTCTCAAAAAAAAAAAAAAAAAAGGAAAAAGAAAAAAAAGGATATGCATATTTTATGGCTATGTTTATAGATGTTTAAAATTAAAAGAGCAGTGGGAGGATAATCATAACATAATAAATAAAAGTCTATAGGTGTGAGACAGAGAACAGACTTATGGAAAGGGAAGAGAAGCTGGGTGACTGAGTAAGTCTGACTTTATGCATTTGGTGTTGGAGGTGTTTTATTTTTCTCAAATTCCTCATGCAAGTTTAAGTTAAGTCCCTATATGATATATATATTCTCAATGAAACAGAGGAAGTGTTAGTTTTTCAGAGCTGTCATAACAGAGTACCATCGACTAAGTGGCTTATACAGCAGAAATTAATTGTCTCAAAGTTTTGAAGGTGAGAGGTCTGAGGTCAAGATGTCAGCAGGGTTGGTTTCTTCGAAGGGGCTCTCTCGGTGGCTTATAGTTAGCTATCTTCCTCCTTTGTCTTCACATGGTCTTCACGCTGTGTGTCTATGTCCTAAAGCTCCTCTTTTTTTTTTTTTTTTTTTTTTTTTTTTTTTTTTTTTTTTTTTTTTGAGACGGAGTTTCGCTCTTGTTACCCAGGCTGGAGTGCAATGGCGCGATCTCGGCTCACCGCAACCTCCGCCTCCTGGGTTCAGGCAATTCTCCTGCCTCAGCCTCCTGAGTAGCTGGGATTACAGGCACACGCCACCATGCCCAGCTAATTTTTTGTATTTTTAGTAGAGACGGGGTTTCACCATGTTGACCAGGATGGTCTCGATCTCTTGACCTCGTGATCCACCCGCCTCAGCCTCCCAAAGTGCTGGGATTACAGGCTTGAGCCACCGAGCCCGGCCAAGCTCCTCTTTTTGTAAAGGACCCAGTCATCTTGGATTTGGACCCATCATGATGACCTCATTTCTCCTTACTTACCTCTTTAAGGACCCAGTCTCAAATAGAGTAGCATTATGAAGTATAATGGGGGGCTAGGACTTCAACACAGGGATTGGGGTGGGAGGTGAAGGAAGACACACTTGAACTCATAACACTGTCCATGAATGAGTGGAGTTGGTGCCTTTTGTATAACTACACAGAGAAGACAGATTCTACATGGCAAGTACACCCAGTCATTAGATTGTACCTGCGGGTTGATACGCTTGAAGGATGAAAAGAAAATGTAGACGAGAGATGAGCGTTCCGAGTAACCAGTACGCCTGGCACATCACAGTGTTCCTTCCTAAAGGACATGCCCCAGGGTTGAAAAGGGCTTGCAAATGACTATATATCCTCTGTGGGGCTGGGTGTTCTGCAAAGCGGTGGTACACCTTGGCTGAGACTGGCAGTGGTGAGCCATTTCAAATGTGGAGCACAAGATTGAGGAAGCTAGACCACTCCATCCCTCCCAAGTCCCTGGACGTTAAGAAAGGGAGAGGAGTTCTCAGTTCCAGCCCAGTTCTGGTCTAGAACTGCATGGAGGTGGTGAGGTGGTGGTGAGGTGGGGAGAGAAGGGATGAAGCTGGGATAGAAAATGTTTGTGCCTTAATATATGCCCTGTGTCCCCCCAGAACGCACCATGGACCCCACATTCCTGCTGGCCTTTCCTTTGCTCTTGGCTCTATTGACACCTTGTAATGCTTGTGTTTGTAAATTACTGCACCCCCAGAGTATTTACTGCCTGACAGATGTCGGTGAGTCTAGGGAAACACCGGGGAAGTCTACCAAGGAGAAGGTCTCACCACTGGGGTATTGAACTGCAGAGGTGGGGGAGCTTGTAGGATGAGCAAATCTTAAGCTTTTAGAATAAAGGATTCTTAAGTCTGTGTCCCCTGACCCATTCCTTCTTCCTTCAAGTCATAATTGCTGATATACTGGGACCGGGACAAGTCTCCAAAACTAGACGAACTTTCCAAGTCAATGTCACTAAGGTAAATCCAATAACACCTTTCTTCTCAGCCCCTTTCCCAGAAATAAACAAATCTCTCCAATCTGCTCTTGCTGAGGCAGTTGGTTTCTGGAGTCCAAGAACTTCTGTAAGAAATACCCAATCCTAACCCACTCTCCCTCCCCATCACAGGTACTGAAGGCTCCCAAGGGGACCCAAGAAATCCATTATATCTACACACCCCGCAGCGTGGAGAACTGTGGTTACACAGGGGTGAATTCTCGCCAGTCAGAATTACTTATTGCAGGTGAGCACTTCTGTTTACCCCACAGCTCCTCCACCTCATACCTCCCCTTGAAAGCACCATTTTCCTTCCCAACTCCAGCACCACCAAGGACCAAGGAAGGGCTCCTTTTCCAGGGTCTAACAGATTCTTCCTAGGGAAACACCAAGCCAGCCAATCCTGGCTAACTGTATCCACTTAGGGTTTCCATACTTTCTAGGGCTGACTACCTATGAGCCATAGCATGTCCTTTCCAAGGGTCAACCCTCCGTGCTGCACTGACTTTCAGGCCACGCTGTCTGCTTGCCACAGGTTATCTGGTCATGGGGAAAGTGCACTTCACAAAATGCCATCTGCTTTATTTCTGGAATCAACTTACAGTACATCAGCAATTGGGTTTCCAGTCAGTGTACAATGCAGGATGTAACTGTCAAGTGAGTGAACTCCTCAGCGTGTTGGTTTGGGTTTTTGTGATACCTAGGCACTGGTTCTTGCTCCCTGTCTCATCTTTTTGCTATCTCTGCCCTCTAACAGGCCCCTGCTTTCCTGCCTTCTTCCTATTCCCTGCCCACTCACTGCCCTAGGTAGCATTGCTCAGTATCCAGACACCTGCTGGTCTTGTCTTTCTAGAATGGGTTGTGTTAACAGGAGGTGGGAAGGGAATGCCAGCAAAGGCATCCTGTCCCCGCTTCGCCTGTAGATTCTACCCTGCTATCTCTGCGTGCGCATCTGCCCTGAACCTGATGTCACAGACTGTTTGTGGAAACAAACAAACTGTGACTACCATGTATGGAGAGGAGACGAGTCCCTGTTTTCCACGTGTGCTCCCTCTACATCTGGTCGGTGTGAGTGGACCAGAATTTCGCTCCAGCTCTCAAATACAACGGCTTCTCCAAACTCTTCACTTACAATGACTCTTCCCAGATCTTTACTTACGCCTTCACCATAGGTATTTCATATTCTCTTTCTCGATCTGGGTGATGTTGACAGAACTGGGTTCATTTTGTAGGCAGTCATGGAGTTGTATGCTAAAATTTGGTTACTCTAAGTGCCCATCGACCAATAAATGGAAAAGAAAATGTGGTGTATATACACTATGGAATACTACACAGCCATAAAAAGGAATGAAATAATGTCTCTTGTAGCAACTTGGATGGAGCTGGAGGTTATTATTCTACATGAAGTAACTCAGGAATGGAAAATCAACTATTGTATGTTCTCACTTATAATTGGGACTGACCTATGAGAATGCAGGGGTATAAGAGTGATCTAATCAACTTTGGGGACTTTGAAGGAAAGATTGGGAGGAGAGTGAGGGATAAGAGACTATATATGAGTGCAGTGTACACACCGCACTCATATATAGCTCAGGTGACAGGTGCACTAAAATCTCAGAAATCACCACCAAAGATTATATCCATGTAACCAAAAACTGCCTGTACCCCCAAAACTATTGAAATAAATTAAATAATAAAATAGTGTTTACTTTCTGCAAGTAGTTTATCCATCAACAAAATTTACAAAGTAAATCCAAGGCCGACAAACCCCACCCTAGTGACAAATCCTCTTGATCCTCTGAATTCTTCATTCACTTTTTATCTCTCATTCATTTGGCAACTGCATGCCTGACATTAATCTTTTTCATGCCAAAATTTCTTCCATCTCCTCGTGCTACAAAAAGCAAAAGCTCTAGGCATATACCAAAGTATAGATCTAGAAAAACCAGAGTCAGGATCGATTTGACATGTCCTGAACCTTCCCTAGATGATTAGCTGAATCAGTCATCATTGAATGAAGGAGAAAGAATATTCCTTATTCCCACAGAATCAAGACTCTTCTGCAAATATAAAAAAAAATAGCCTGACAGAATAAAAGCCTGTGAATAGAAAACAAAACTTTTAATTTTTATAAGAGCACAAAGGACAGAATTTCTAGGACTTGATACAAAAGACAAAGATGACGAAAAATATTGATAAATGTGACTACTCTAAAATCAAATATGTTTCAAAAAAGAAAACCACGAAAAACACACGAAACTGTAAGAGGCAGACACACAAATCAGAATTTTAGAGGATTTGGAACTTTATAATACAAATACAGCCTGAACAATGAATGTTTTGAGGAATTGATTGAAATTTTCCTTTGAGCAAAATTTGTCAACTTAATTTTTTTTCAGACTTCTTCCAGAAACAGTGTATTTTCTCTCTATTTGATCTTTCAGGAAAAAATATTTTTTATGTTTAAAAATTTTTTTCTAGCTTGCAGTAATTTTAGATTTACAAATAAAAGTGCCAAGGTGATTACTTAGAATTTCTGAATACCCTTTACCTAGATTTCCCTAATGATAACATCTTATGTAACTATGATACATTTGTCAAAGCTAAGAAATGAACATGGTTACAATACTATTAACTAAATGACAGACTTTTCAGATGTCTTTAGCTTTTCTTTTTTCCTGTACCAAATTCCGGTCCAGGATGCCATAGCAATTAGTTGTTCTATTCCTTACTCTCCTCTGGTCTGTGACAACTTCTGTTTTACTTTGGTTTTTTGTGACTTTATGGTTTGGAAGAGTACTGGTCAGGTATTCTGTAGAACATCCCTCCATCAATTTGAATTTGTTTGCTATATTTTCATTATTAGAATGGGTCCACAGATTTGGGGGAAGAAGACCACAAAAGGGAAGTGCCTTTCTCATTACATCTTATCATTGATACATAACATTGATATGACGTCATTACTGATGTTAACTTTGATCACTTGGTTAAGGTGGTTTCTCTACCTTAAAAGTCACTATTTTTGCATTTCTGTGTTTTATTGGCTCTGCCCTCCTCCCCTTTTTTGTTGATTGGACAATGGAGTTGAGAAACCCATATCTAGGAATTGGGATAGTCATTACTACCAGGGTGTCACTATTTCCAGGCCATCTCAGTAGACAGTACTAGGAAATATATGTACAGATGCTAATCAATTTAGATATACCTAGTTATAACTATTTCTATGTTTCTCTCTCAGCATATGTATATTTAAAGTAATGAGCTCATACTGATATATCCAAGTGCAAACAAGTAGCAGAGGTTTCATTGTTAGCCCTCAATCCCTGGTTACTTGTACTTTTTTTTCTGACAGTAAGAAATCTGACTATCTTATACAATTTATGTACTTATTTTTTTCAACATTAGCATACATGCATTTTCAGAATTGTCAACATATGACCTTGTGAAAAATAAATGTACTAATTAGAATGCCAGTTTTAAATACTGTGTTCATATAAAACCACTCAAGTCCCTGAAACTCAACTATACACAGTTCCTCTGCTGTGGCCCCAAAGGTTTCCCAGAGCACCTTATCTCACTCTGGAAGGGAAAGCTCTGCAGGGGAGATGGTGTTCCTGGTATAGACTCAGAAATCTGAGTGGATTTAAGTGCAGTGTAAAGAATAAAGACACTGTCTAATATTCATACACCTTTTGCCCCACCCCATTTATCCAGACTCATTTCGGTCTTCTAATGAACAAGTCTTCCCATTTAAAATTCTTACCATAAGATGGAGCTTCCGGCAAAGAATTGACAATCTGGGTGGGCATAGTTTAGTTTGTAGGCAGAAAGGAGGTTGCATAATTCCTGCTCCAATCATTCATCTTCTCAGCCTTCCTGGAGTTCAACCAACAACCTTAGAATCAGGGGAGGATTCTGAGACGGGAAAACCTAAAGAACAGGTGGCATAACTGGCACAGAGAGGTTTCCTGTGGCTACCATCTGGATTCTACAGTCAGTAACCCATGGCTAGGGGAGGAAGCATCCACGAGGGAAGACCAGGGTGGCAGCCAGGAGCCTTTCTCCTGCCAGGAAGCAGAAAGATTGATCACTCAGAGCCAGTCAAGGCAGAAACAGACTTAGGAAGAGCAGGTTCTGGGTGCCACTGTGGTGAAGCCTCACCAAGTTTAGTGCTTTGTTTTTGAGGAACATCGCATCCAAAACAGACCAGAGGCCAAAGGTAGAATTCTGTTTATCTATAAATTGCAGTTAACACACCAGCTAGACATATTTCTCAAATGCAGGGTGACCATTCTCTTATTTGAAGACAAAAACAGTGCTGAAGACTTGAGAAAAAAAGTCACAAAAGTCATCTTCAGGGGTTCACTAATAAATGCTGTAGTGACTATTGATCTGTTTCAGATACTTCTGGCCTAAACAAAGCAGTTCACTTCTACAAAGTGGGAAAAGTAAAGACCGGACCTTAGGTACTGAAATTATTCACAATGTTTCCCCAACTAATATTATTTTAGAGACTTTAAAACAAAAGTCTCAGTAAACGACACCTTAATTTTATTTTTTTTACATTGAAAAGGGAGAAGAAATCAAGAACACTTTATCTGTTAACTAGAAGGTCATCAGTTTTCTCTGAAAAATCTCCCTAAAATAGCAAGTATTATAAAAGTCATAAGTTATCTGAGCCATCTTTGCAAGAAAGTACAGGAACATTGGATGGTATAATCTGTAGAATGTTACCAAAAATGTTTTGGGAAATGTCAAAAACACTTAACAACAATTTTCAGCCTGTAAAAAGAATTGACTTTCCTGGTTGTGGCGGCTCACATCTGTGAATCCCAGCACTTTGGGAGGCCAAGGAAGGCAGATTGCTTGAGCTCGGAAATTCAAGACCAACCTGGGCAACATGGTGAAACCTCATCTCTACTAAAAATACAAAAAAACATGTGCATCTATCTGTGTGTGGTGATGCATACCTGTAGTCCCAGCTACTTGGTAAGCTAAAGTGGGAGAATCACTTAAGCCTGAGAGGTTGAGGCTGCAGTCAGCTGTGATTACATCACTGTACTCCAGCATGTGTCGAAAACATAAAGAGACCCTGTCTCAAAAACATAAAAATGTTTTTCCTTTCCTGTTTGAGCAAGACCCTGTCTCAAAACATAAATGGTTTTCCTTTCCTGACTATAAAAAAAATATATGTTCTAGTATAGAAATGTTTAAAATACAGATGGTATAAAAAGAAGGAAAAACCCACTCTTCATTCTACCTCTTGTAATATTTTAAAAGATAACCACTGTTAATATTATTTCTTCTTGACTTCTAGTCTTTAATCTCTATTCAATCCTATTATAAAACTGTACGGTAATTGAAAAGACAATGAGTTCTCTACTTAAGTCCACAGAGATACAAGTATCAACATTGCTAGTACCAGAAAGCCTCATCCCTGATATATATCTCCCTCACTCACTAAGTGAGTCATATCACTGTTCCAAAAGATGCCTTAACACTGAGCCCACAGTCCCTCGGCACTGAAGCCACAGCTGCCAATACTAGACATACCACATTCTTGAAATTTAAAACTGTAAAATTGGAGAATGATTACTGGTTTCTGGGGATTAGAGGGATAGGGTGAGGAAGGGGGAAAGGAAGTAGATATGACAATAAAAGGGCAATAGGACTGTCATTACTGGAACATGCAGGTGCTGTCCAGGGTCATAAGGACAGGTTAACACATTCCTCTTTGGTGCCCTGACATGCCTGCCAGAGGCTCACGGACTGGCTCATGCAGCCTGCTGCCACCAGTACCCACCCATGCATGCCATCAGAGGCCTGGTGACCAGCTCACTAAGCATGCCACTGCTACTGCTGGTGCCTATGCTAGCCATTCAAAGGCCCAAGGGTTAGCCTGCCACTACTACTGCCATCATCAATGCCATACATGCTGCCTGTGGGTTCAAGGACCCACCCACTCAGCCCATCATTGCCACCGCAAGAACCTGAGCACACTACCTGCAGACACAAGAGCAAGCATACCAGGCATGCTGCTACCACCACTGGTCCTTGAAGACTGACCTGCCTGGCATCCCCCACTCCAGCAAGGCCTTTCCACAGCCTCCACTATCAACTACAGTCTAAGCCACCAAAGAATTCACAGATACCACTGATGCTGGTGTTAGCCAAAAAAATCATACAGAGACTATATCGCTGTACCTACTCAGAAAAAAAGCCAAAGCTCGCTACCCGATCAACTCTATAGATATATCTAAGGAAAAAAAGTATTTTCCTATGAAAGTCAATTGATAAAATTGGAAAAAGTGATGCACAAATATCAATGTAAGGATACAAGAAATGAAAAAGTGAAGAAACATGACACCTTCAAAGAAACATAATAATTTTCCAGTAATAGATCACAAAGAAAAATTTATAAAATGCCTAAAAAAGAATTCAGAATAATAATATTAAAGAAACTCAGTGAGATACAAGAGAAAAAATATATGTAATGTTCCCTACACAAGGAAAAAGATATTTTAGGAAAGCCCAGGACTAGGAGGTTTTACTGCTGAACTTCTACCAAAGTTATAAAGAACTGTCATCAATTATTCTCAAAGTATTCCAAAAAATTGAAGAGCAAAAAAATCTTCCTGATGCAGTCTATGAGGCCAGCATTACCCTAATACCAAATCCAGACCAGGATACAATAAAGATAAAAAAACTACAAGCCAATGTCCGTGATGAACAGAGACACAAGAATCCTCAACGAAATACCCCCAAACTGAATCCAACAACGTATCACAAAGATAATATACCATGATCAAGAGGGACTTATCACAGGAATGAAAGGAGTTCAACATATGCAAATCAGTAAGTGTGATATATATCAACAAAATGGAGAGCAAAAACATTGTGATTTTCTCAATAGATGGAGTAAAAGCGTTTGATAAAATATAATATGTCTTCATGATAAAAATTCTCAACAAATTAGGCATAGAAGGAACATACCTCAACATAATAAAGAGCATATATGACAGATCCACAGATAATATCATACCAAATGGAGGAGAAAAAAGACTATTAGGCTTTCCTCTAAGAACCGGAACAAGACAAGGTTGCCCACTTTCACCACTTTCATTCAACATAGTCCTGGAAGTTCCAGCCAGAGCGGCAGGCAAAAGAAATAAAAGGCATCCGAATTGGAAAAGAGGAAGTCAAATTGTCCGCCACTGCAGATGACGTGATCTTATATGTAGAAAGACCTAAACGCTGTACCAAAAAAGTTCTTAGAACTGATAATGAATTCAGTAAAGTTTCAAGATATAAAATCCATAGACAAAAATCAGCAATGTCTTTATACACCAAAAATGAACTAGCTGAAAAGAAATCAAGAAAGCAATCGCATTTATAAGAGCTGCAAGGAACATGAAATGCCTAGGAATAATTTTAACCAAAAAGGTGAAAGACATCTACGATGAAAACCGCAAAATACTAATTAAAGAAATTGAACAGGACTCAACAAATGGAAAGACATCCCTGTTCATGAATTGAAAGAATTGATATTGTTTAAAATGACCATACTACTCAAAGGAAATTATATCTGTATCTATATATAAAATATGTATAATCTCCCCATCTCAAGATCCATTACTTGACTGCCTCTGCTAAGATGTTTTTGCCACTTAGGATAACCCATTCACAGCCTCCTTCCAGGGGTTGAGATGTAGACATCTTTGGGGCACATGCCTGCATTGCCAGCTACTTGGGAGGCTGAGGCAGGAGAATTGCTTGAACCCAGGAAGCGAAGGCTGCAGTGAGCTGAGATCACACCACTGCACTCCAGCCTGAGCAACAGAGTGAGACTCTGTCTCAAAACAATAAAACTGAGAGGGAGGAAGGGAGGGAAGGAGGGAGGGAGAGAGAGAGAGAAAGAGAGAGAGGGAGAGAGGGGGACAGACTGGATGATGGAAGCAGGAGTAAGAGTGATGCGACTGTTGACTCTCACAAGAGAGTCAGGTACCATGATCAAAATAACGAGGCAGCTTCTAGAAGCTAGAAAAGGTAAAGAAATGAGTTCTGCCCCCACAGGCTCCCAGAAGGAACACAGCCCTGCATACCCCTGGCTTTCAGCCCAGTGAGACTCTTTTTGGACTTCTGACCCCCAGAAATATGAGATAATAAATCTGTGTTGTTTTAAGCTACTAAATTTGTGATAATTTATTATAGCCAAAATAGAAAACTAATATAGATTTTGGTAACAGGTAGATGTAGCAAATACCTAAAAATATGGAAGTGATAATAGAACTGAACAGTGATCACAGGGTGGAAAAAAATTTAAGGAACTTTATTTTTAAAAATATGAGGTCGCCTTGAAAAGGCCATTTGTTAGAAATATGGATGCTATTGACTCTGCTAGACAGAACTCAGAAGAAAGTAAAGAGAGTAGCAGAGAAAACATACCCCTTAGAGAATACCTAAATCATCATAAAAAGGCTGTTCAGTAAATATATGGATGTTAAAGATATTGCTGGTGAGAACTCAGAAAAAAATGAGGATCGTGCTATTGGAAATTGTAAGAAAATGAATCCTTGTTATTTAATAGCTGAAAGCTTAGTGGAATTGTGCCCTGCAGTTATGTAGAAAGCACAACTTGTAAACAGTGAACTTGGATATTTATCTCAGGAGATTTCCAAGCCAAGTGTCAAAAGTATATAGCCTGGTTTCTTTTGCAGCTCATAGTAAAATGAGAGGGGAAAAAATGGCTTAAAGGAAGAATTGTTAAGAGTGAAGAAACCAGGACCTGATTCTATGGAAAATTCTCAGGCTATCTAGCTTGCGGAAGATGCTAAAATCAGAATATTGACTGTCAGGAAAGTGTGCTTGTAGAGAAAACCAAGAGTGTGGCTAAATAATCTTTTCTCAGTGCCTCAGCAGGACAAAAGTTCAGAGTATTCAGTTACACAGAGGGTTCTTTGAAGAGATTGAGCATGTGACTCATGGAGGCTGTCAGCCACATCAGCAGAAGCCAGGAATAGAGATGAAATTGCATAGGAAAAGTAGGCAGAGGTGCCTGTTGTCTAATGGAATGAACTCTGTGATGTATGTGGCAGACCCACAAAGTTCTCGAGAATTCTATTCCAACAGCAATAGGAAATGAATACACTAGGTTTAAAGAAATGGATGTCTAAAATGCAGGTAATGGTAAAAGATTCATCACTGTCATAAAATGGCATTATACATAATCAAGAAGGAAAGCTTTAACTACACCAAGCCAACTTATTTCTTAATCGACCTTGGTTTTTTTTCCACCATCAGATGGATATGTTATAAATGTAATAAAGGCTTTGGCACAATGATGTGAGGTTCTGGGCTACATGCTCACACAGCTTTTAAGATGTAAATATATGCTGGTGTTGTAGAGTCCTCTCACCCCTGAACCAATCCTGTTCTGTATTCTGAGGGTTCAAAGCAGAGATATTAGCTCAGGTATGGTGTGGCCTCTGAATTGTCATCAAGTGAAGGGAAACACTAGTCTTTAATAAGGAGCAGTGGACTCATTGGACTCACTTATAATGTCACTAGGATTCCAGGGTTTTGAAACTTTTCAGTACATCAGCCCAGATATATCTGAGGTCCAGGGCAGTGAACTCTAGAGACCAGAGGTTAGAGCAGCCTTATGTCTCCTGGGGCATGGAACCTGGGTCTTTCCTCTTAGTCATACTGGTCTGGGGTTAGGATATGGAAAGATTTGTACATGTGTTTGATCTTATTTCTGCTGTTGCCATTGTGTCTGTCTTTGATCCCTTATTCCCTTGGGTTGTACCTCTTTTCCAACAACACTGGCTAAAGGAAGACTGGAGAAATGTAGAAACAGCATTTGTATATACGATTTTGGTACTTTGTTACTTATTTAGGATGTGTGCAACATAGTATATTTTATTTTGTTCTTTTCTACAATTTCACAGGTGAAAATGTTCTCAGTAGATCGTATCTGATGTTCAGACAAGAGGAGCATTAATGGTTCAGTAAGGAAATAATGCTCTGTTGTTCTGATCAGAGCACAAATTGCTCTTGACCTTGATTTACCATAGGCTTCAACTTATTCCAAAATGTATATTACTATAGGCCGAATGTCATTGAAGTGAAAACCACTTGAGATGCTAACAGGGTAAAATATGCTCTTATCTCACTTGGCAAAGCTATAAACACAATGGCTTTCAGAAAAACTTGAATGGAGTTTCAATCCTTTTTCAATACTCCACGTCCCTTCTGTATTTCCAACACAGGTGGATATTTTTCTTCTTTGCTTTTTGATGCGGTTTTCTTTCCCATCCTTAGATTAACCCAGAGCAACCCTTAAATATGCCCTTAAATGTGCATTTTGCCTTATCTGTTTATCCACGTTCTCCTTCAGTGAATCTTGTCCCTGTTTTACCTTTGTTGTAAATCCCAAACTATGGCTCAATACAGACACACACAGTCATTCTATGTGAGAAGTTATTCCAAGTCCCTGCATGGAACTGTTAGGAATCTGAGACTTGGCAGGGAAGGAAACTCATCTCCCCCACCCCCCAAAAAAAAGATCAAATGCAGAGAAAATGAGCCTCAGATGATACTGTGGGCTTCAAGTTCACAGTGTTGGTAGTGAGGACTCATTTCTCTTGAATTTGTGGTCCAAGGTTTGGGATGAGGTTTCTCTGAGGGTTCTCATTTTCCTAACCATTTCCTAAATGAGGGATTTTCTTTTTCTTCCTGGGTATCTTGCCAGTCTCAATAGACTTTTTCCATTAATTTTATGGTCAGCACTAAGGACTGCATTGTGCAGAACGCAACAAGAGAGATCTCTTCAGTCTGGCTCTTACTAACCAAACACAGGTTGCTTTCTGTTATATTTAAGATGAAGATAAAAATTTTTGCTATGGTACTTGAGGCTTTTCTAAATTTGTCAATTAAGAAAAACTCTACCGAGAAATGTGTATGTGTGTCATAAGGACGTTGTATGCTCTCAACTTATACAAATCCCAGTATTCCTCTCACCTGCATCCAGATCAAGAAGAAAAATACAGAAGAAATCAGTGTTGTTAGAAGTAAAATCTGAGCGCATTATGATCTGAGTTATTTCAAAATGATTGTTCACAGAGTGTAGACAGATGCTTGGCTTGGTACATTGTATTCCTTGAGTATAGGGTAGCAACACTTTTATCCACACATTGAGAATTTGAGTAAGCAGTGACCAGTATCTGTATGGAAATCTCTCCGGAGGGTGAGGAAAGCAGAAAAATAAGTTTACCACATCTTTATCCTGTGGCCTCACTCATGTAGTCAATACAGGAAAAAACGGAGGAGAAGCTGAGACAAGAAGGGAATCCTGGGATCAGACAGGGGTATGGAGCAGAAGGAGAAAACAAAAAGGATTCAAGATGGAACAAACAATGGCCAGGAGCAGCAGGTATCAATGGCAGAGAAAAGAGGAGAGAGAGGAGGCTGATGGAATATAAAGAAGGAGCAAACACAGAGAGAAAATAGGGAAAGGGGGACAGACAGATAAAAACGGGGAAACGAAGAGGGAGAAGTAGCAGGACGCGGGAGGAAAGAATAAGCAACAGACCCTGGAATAAAAGGAAAGCTGGTGGGCCACGCATGGTAGAATTGCCATCTGTCCTGCGGATATCAAGAGCCCTTCTTTCTCCCCTTCTAGTTATGCTATTTTGAATATTTCACTCTACACCTATTCCATTTTGATCTATTGATCTTCAAAGCTGCTCATGAAGACAGCAGTCACACTCTGATGGTCAGCACACTGTGTCCCCTCTTTGGTTTATGTGATCCAGACAGAGAGCCTCAGGACACCCTGTGCAGGGAACAGAATCAGCAATGGATGAGCAGTCCTGGATGGACAATGTCCTGAGTTAACTCAGGGGAGACAGTGGGTGTGTTTCTGATCTGTCAACCCAAATTGAGGGTGCCATACAGTGTCAGAAAAGGCAAAGGGCCAGGAGTATGTGTACTTACTCCAGATGAAGTATTTTTGCTGAAAAATATTTACCATGAATGTAAGCATAACAGTTTTCCTCAACAGCTATGTAGATAAATTCAAATATCTCCTCAGGGGCCTGATCATCTATGGAGGAAAGAGGAAATGATATACAGCACTCAGGAATATTTGCGGAGTTGGGACCAATAGTCTGAAAGTTTAACCAGAACCTGTTGAACTCTAAACATGCTCTGCACTCTCTCATAGCAGGGTAGAGAGTCTTCTGTTTGATAGTGACGTATGTAAAGGAGGAGTTGGTAGGTTTATCCTGGTAATGTGATCTCATAAAGCTTCATTTTCCTGCTGACTTGACCAGTCCCCAGAATAAAGAAATACTGCTGGGAAGGGTAGGAGGAATCTACCTGGGGGCCCTCATGTTTGGGCTTTCAAGAGGCCACTTACAGGCCTTCAGCCAAGTCTCAAAACAACAAAATATGCAGCCTCCCCTGCACCTACACCTTGGGTCTTCCCTAACCACCAGAAGCAGAATTTTCCCCTTCTCATAATTACACCACAGTAGCCAGACATCATGGTGAAGGACTCTGCAATCTCACCAAACTCACCACCTTCCAGGTAAACAAGTGGTGGTGTAACAGTGCATAAGAGTGGGTCTGCCCACATGCACACGTATGTTTTTTTTGCAGCACTGTTCACAATAGCAAAGATTTGGAACCAACCCAAATGCCCGTCAATGATAGACTGGATAAAGAAAATGTGGCACATATACACCCTGGAATACTATGCAGCCATAAAAAAGGATGAGTTCCTGTCCTTTGCAGGAACATGGATAAAGCTGAAAACCATCATTCTCAGCAAACTGACACAAGAACAAAAAAACCAACACAAGAACAGAAAACCAAACACTGCATGTTCTCATTTGTAAGTGAGTGTTGAACAATGAGAACACATGGACACAGGGAGGGGAACACCAGATACCGGGGCCTCTCAGGGACTGGAGGGCTAGAAGAGGAATAGCAGTGGGTGAGGGGATAAGGGAGGGTTAGCCTTAGGAGAAATACCTAATGTAGATGACGAGGTGATGGATGCAGCAAACCACCATGGCACGTGTATACCTATGTAACAAACCTGCACGTGTACCCCAGAACTTAAAGTATAATTCAAAAAAAAAAAAAGAGTAGGTCTGCCTAGAGACAGTGATGAGAGGCAGGAAAATACAGAGGCCAGCAGCAAGGTGGGAGCCAGGCGGGAGCCAGGGAACAAGAGAGGATTTAGGAAAATGCCTTCTTTCCATTCCTCTGTCTTCTCTAACGTTATAATATTGACAAAATGTGGATAAATAATCTTAGTAACTCTGATATGTATTTTTTAGTCACCATGAGAAATATAGAAGTTGACTAAATAAAATCTGGATTCAAGGTTCTTGGTTTAAAATTCAAGTTGTATTAATTCATGGCTATAGTTGCTCAGGGCAGGTCATTTAGTAATTCTTTTTTTTTTTTTCTTTTTTTCTTATTGCATTTTAGGTTTGGGGGTACATGTGATGAACATGCAAGATTGTTGCATAGGTACACACTTGGAAATGCAAATCAAAACCACATTGAGATACCATCTCACACCAGTTAGAATGGCGATTATTTAAAAATCAGGAAACATTTAGTAATTCTTTGCCTCAGGTGTCTCAACTGTGAAATGTGGAAAAGTGTAGAACCTCTCTACAGGATGACTACCAACATTAAATATTTAATACATGGAATGCATTTGAAATATCTAAAACAAAGTAAGTCCTCAATACATTTTGTATTTTTATTATGTTTATCACCATTACTCAATGACTGGTATTTATTATTACTAATAGATTAGCAATAATGAACACTGCTTTAATAAATGAGGATCTACCTCTTTTAAACCACAAAATATCCATTAAAATATAAACTTATCCTTCTGTTTTATAAGCATCCCTTCATTCCCAACTGTAGTATTAATTTCAGTTATACTATTACTATAAATGCAAATAATAATCATATCAATGATAATCATAACTAACTATCCTAATTTCACGTAGATTAGGGGACAACAGATCCACCAGATTTGTTATGGTTATATATATATATATGTATATATATATATATATTTTTACATACTAACCTTAGTTATAATGTTAACGATATTGCAGATTAATAATGTACTAAAACCATCCCCATTTTCCAAAGAAAAACCAATATTCCCAAAGAGAATGCCAATATTCTTATGACTATTCCCTTGGAATAGGGAATATGACCGTCCCTGGAAAGGTCCCAGAATATGAAAGAACTCCATGGGATGTTGCAAAGAGTTCAGAGGTTAGTCCCACAATCATTGTCCTTCAAGTTGGCCATGCTTTTTCTTGGACAAAGTCACGCTCCTACACCCTCACCTGGTGACAGCTCACCACAGTCAGGCCACTCCCCCTATTCTGAAAATCCTCAGGTCCAGGCAGGCATGTAGCTGGAACTTACTTGAAGAGTACAGACTATAACCATGCCCTCCACATAGACCATCCCCCAATGCAAAACCTACGAACTTTCTTAGTCCATGAACCCTAGGCTTAACCACATACTGAGCCTTTTGTCTCAAGAGGAGGCCACATATAGGTCAAAGGCCAGTTGCTTGTTCCCATTTGCTATTCCAGCAGGGCCTCTCGGTACCACCAAATAACTCATCAAATCCTCTGCATAAGCAAGGGAAAAGGGCTACATTGTATTCTATGGTGATGGGAAACATTTTAGAAACTCGTCCTAGACTAGGGTCATCTTGTCCACAGGATCAGAGATATCAGTGCAGTGTGAATTCATGCTGTGTTTTTTTGTTTGTTTAAAAAAATTTTTTGTGGAGTTGGGGGTCTCCCTTTTTGCCCAGGCTGGTCTAAAACCCCTCGCCTCAAACAATAACCTCAGCCTCCCAAAGTGCTGAGATTATAGACATGAGCTACTGCACCCAGCCCAGGTTTATTATAATGTATATGCAGATATACATACGCAGACATAATTATAGAGGTGCTTATATACAATGATTTTCTGCCTCGGTCCCCTGAGCAGACCACGAAGCATTGACACACAGTAGAATGAGCACACCTAGAACCAAGATCTAAGCATCATTGGTTTCTAAACATAATTAGTCCTTAAAAGAAACCAGAGCCCTTTGGTGGAAGGACAGGGGCAGAAAACACAAAATAATCCTGGGTATTTCAAAAGGACACATGAATCAATCTGAAGTAGCATCTAATAGCCAAGGCAGCCTAAATGAGGACTCAGTGTGATCTGTCATCCTGGATTGAATCAGGGAAAAGAAAGAGGTATGGATTGGGAAACTTATTAAACCCCATGAAGTCCATAGTTTAAATAGCATTGCACCAATGTTAATTTCATAGTTTTGACAAATGTACCGTGGATTTATAAGATATCTGCACAATTTTCCCAAGTTTTCTGCAAATCTAAATGTACTCCAAAAAGTTCTCTTAAAAACCTAAATTGTAAAAATATTCCAAAAATAAATAAAATAAAGCAACAAAGCTGGTAGAGTTCGTGGCGGGTATAATGGAAACTGAGAAAAAAATACAATTAACTTCTGAACCCATCATCAGACTGTATCTCCCTCGTGAACATGCCCAAAAGATGAAAAAAATGCAGGTGACTATATATCCCCAATGTAATTTGGGGATTTGGGGATTTGGGGGAGACACTTTAGAAACTTGTTCTGGTGTCTGGGCATGGTGGCCCATGCCTGTAATCCCAGCACTTTGGGAGGCTGAGGCAGGTAGATCACCTGAGGCTAGGAGTTCAAGACCAGCCTGGTCAACATGGTGAAACCCCATCTCTGCTAAACCCACAAAAATTAGCTGGCATGGTAGTGGATGCCTGTAATCCCAGTTATTCAGGAGGCTGAGGCAGGAGAATTACTTGAACCTGGGAGGCAGAGGTTTCAGTAAGCCATTGTACTCCAGCCTGGGTAACAGAGTGAGACTGTCTAAAACAACAACAACAACAACAACAAACACACAACAACAACAACCAAAAAAAAAACCATGATGATGAAAAAGACAGAATGACAATTGGAGTTAAAGGATTTATAGTTTTGTGATAAAGATGGGATCTGCCTATCACAGTTTAGAAATTGATTAATGTCTTTGAACCTAACTTACTAATCTTATAACATTTTCCAAAGAGCAACCATGAATGTGTGCCTCAGTGTTGAGGTTTGTAATCTATACAATCCAATCAACAGCTACCGCACAGGATCCTATGCTGAAGTCACAAGCACTTCCCAGGAGCACTTGGGCTGGCTGTGGGAGGGGAAGCTGCAGAGGACATGGTGCGCCTAGCACACACTGGGAATCGGAGTGAGCTGAGGGACACTGACAGGAATACACACACTTCCAAATATTGACACATTTCCCACCCCTCCATGTTCAGAGCCCAGATTTGTCCCCTCAACTAAGAAAGGCCCTCACACCTGACTGAGAGAAAGATAAGTTTCCTTTTGCAGACTCCAGAATCTGAGGGAGCAGATTCTATGTTGTGTTCTGTAGACACAGAGGAACTTCCAGTTCCTCCCGTTCCCAAAATTCCAACCGTACATCTGAGAATCGAGGTATGTCTTCTCAGACAGGAACACACTAGGGAGAGATGGTATCATGAACAGACTTGGAAACGTGAGTAGGCACAGATGGGTTTCCTGTGACTTCATATTGGCCCTATATTCCAGATACCCTGTGCCCTTACAGCTGAGGGAGCCTCCGGCTGATAGCCAAAGAGAAGCCAGGGTTTTCAGTCCTACAGCAACAAAGAAATTAATGCAACAAAAATCCTCAGTGAGCATGAAGGCAGATCCTTTCCTAATCAAGCTTCCAGATGAAAACGTAGCCTCTCTGACACCTTTATAGCAGCCTGTGAAACCCTAAGTAGAGAGCCTTTTAGAGCAAAGCTCTGATTTATGAGACATAACAATTCTAAGATAATACATATTTTTTTTTAAGCTGCTAAGTTTGTGGTAATTTGTTTTGCAGCAATAAATGACTACATAGTTCTCTGTTCAACCGCCACTGACCCCACATTTAGAATACTCTCCATCACTGGTCTCCTGTATCTAAACTTATAAATACCACATCACTGATTGCTTGACTTCACATCCGCTTTATTTATGCACAAATTTCATATGCAGCCTAAAATACCAGTTGGCAACATTATCGTCTTGTCTCTGGAGTCATATCATTGAAACTCTAGACTCCATCTCACTAATCCCATAGTTAAAACCTCCCTGAACTCAAAGCTCCACACTTTTAACACAATTCCATCACGTAGAACCACATTACTGACAATAGAGTCTTCTCCTCCCTTGCCTGCATACCAACATAATTGAATCTATATCCTCACTATTACTCAGTAATCTGCTATCCCTTGTTACACAATACTTATCTTTGAGCTTACACATTTTATTGATTATCATTTTCATTGATTCTGGAGTGTAACAACCCCACATAGCAGCATTATTGGCTCTACAGTACAGTGACACTAGCACTAGCAACCTTTATCACTGGACTCACAAACCCTCATCGATGAGCCCATATATTCCAGCAATTTTCCCACAAATCCTCATCACTGCACCTCTAACATTTCATATAGATGGAATCACAAAGTAGGTGGTATAGTGTGTTTGGCTATTTTCACATAGCATACTATTTCTGAGCGTATTATTCTATGTTGTAGCATATTTGAGTATTTAATTCCTTTTTTGTTAGCTAATAGCATTCCACTGCATGAATATACAATATTTGCTTATTCATTAACTAGTCTATGAACAGTTGTGTTGTTTCCACATTTTGGCTGTTATGGGCAGTGCAACTTACATTACATTGGCATATGAATATTTGTGTAGGTGTGTATTCTAATTTATCTTGGGTGAATATCTAGACATGAAATTGCTGGGTCATATGCTCACATTTATATTAACTCTTTGGGTAAACTGCCAAACTAATTTTGCAAGCTGGCGATATCATTTTACTTTCCCACCTGCAGTGTATAAGGCTCTCAGGCACACCACCTCCTCACCACCATGTATCGCTAATTTTTTTATTATATTCATTCTAGTGCATCTAAAGTAGTATCCTATTATGGATTTAATTTAATTTCCCTAATGACAAATGATGTTCAACATCCTTTCATTTGCTTATTGATCATAAGTATATTATCTTTGGGGAAATATATACGAAAATACTTGGCCCATTTTATATTTGGCTATTTGCTTTTCACTGAATTTAAAGCATCTTTTCTATTTTAGATACAAATCTTTTATTAGGCACAAGATTTGAAACATTGTCTCCCATTGAAGTTTATTTTTTTTTAATTTTTTGATGATGTCTACTGAAGTGCAAGTTTGAATTGTGATAAAGTACAATTTATTATTTTCCTTTCTTTGCTTTTTATAAGCCAGTCTTTCCATAAACCAGGTAACAATTCTCCATTTGTTGAAAAGAGTATCCTCCCACAGTAGCATTGCCTTTGGAGTTCTGGAAAACTGATTATTGGCTGACAGTGTGCTGTTTTTTTTTCTTTTCCTCTTTCATCATTTTGGATGTGTCATTATGTTGGCTTCTGCCATCCATTGTTTCTGATGATAAGTTAGCTAATTAGCTTACTGTGGCTTACTCACAGATGGTGAGACATTCTCCTTTTGCGGTTTTCAAGATTTTATTTCTGCATTTGATTTGCAACAGCTTACCTGACGTGTCTACATGTGAGTCTCTTTGTTGTACCTACTTTGGATTTGTTAAATTTCCTGAAAGTTCAATAAAATTTTAGCCCACATTTCTTTAATATTATTTTGCTCCATTTTTTTCTCTCCCCCTCTTCTGTATATAGACTTAAATTCATGTTGATGGTTCCTGATTGGTATCTGAAGTTATCTTTATTTATCTATGTTACCTTTTCTTTCCATTATCCAATTGGCTTGTCTCTACTGATTTGTCTTCAGGTTTCTTGGTTCTTTCTTCTACCAGCTCAAACCTGCTGTCGGGTCCCTCCAGTAAACTGGTCATTTTAGTCATTGTATTTTTCATCTGCAGAATTTACATTTGATTCATGCTTATACTTTCAACTTCCTTATTGATATTATCTAACTTATGTGTCATTGTCATGATGCTTTCTTTAATTCTTTAAACATGATTTCTATTAGTTCTTTGAAGATATTTATAATAGTTGTTTTCAAGTCCATTCTTGCTAAGTACAATGCCTCAGCTCGCCCCATGCCAGGCTCTGGAAAGAGTTTCTGTTGATAGATTTTTTTAGTCTTCTGTATGAGTTACACTTTCCTATTTCTTTATATGTATTGTACAAAGTTTGGTATTTTATATCATAGGTTCTAGTAACTTTGCACCCTGTTACCCCCACCCAGGTTGGTTGGTTGGTTGGTTGTTTTGAGACCGAGTTTCAGTCTTGTCGCCCAGGCTGGAGTGCAATGGTGCAGTCTCAGCTCTCTGCAACCTCTGCCTCACAGGTTTAAGTGATTCTCCTGCCTCAGCCTCCCAAGTAGCTGGGATTACAGGTGCCTGCCCCCACGCCCAGCTAATTCTTTGTATTTTTAGTAGAGACAGGGTTTCACCATGTTGGCCAGGCTGGTCTCAAACTCCTGACCTCAGCTGATCCATTTGCACCTCCCAACGTGTTGGGATTATAGGTGTGAGCCACCGTGCCTGGACTTGTTGCTGTTTTCGTTTGTTTGGTGATTTTTCTGGGTTACATCTGTGGAGTCTGTTTCCTCTGTAGTGTGTGCTTGCTCTGTCATTTTGCGTATTAATCCGATCAGCATTGCAACCTCAGGCTAGCTGCAGTGTCAGCATTCTACTGAGATCACGGCAGCTTTAAAAAACTGCCCCTGGTTTCGATTTCTCTGCACTCTGTGGGAAATCAGCCCTTCCAGCAGAGCAGCGAAGCATAGTGTCCCCAGCCTGCCTTGAATGCCCAGGTAGAAATTCCATGCCACAGAGCTGGAAGAAACTGGGAGCAAGCCAAGAGTAAAACGCCTCAAAACTCACTTACTCTAACAAAGATGCATTAGGTTGTCTGGATAAGAACTTCTCAGCTGTGTGCATATGATCAATATCCACACACTTTAAGTGATTGCTTTTGTCAGCTTTGCCGAATTTTATCATGGATTTGGGCAAGATGATTTGTCAGCCTCCTCACACTGCCAACCTGGATGTCCTGTCTCACTCCCACATTTATTTTTTATCATTCTTTCCTTTATTAACATTCAACTGATGAGTACTCTGGTTCTTTTTCTTTTCAATGATATACAAAGTATATTTCAAAAATATACTGGCTTTTTGCCTTTCAAAATAAAATGTGCTTAAATGTGTAATATCATACATTATATTTAAATTACAACTCTTTTGTAAGCCTGTTATAATATACAAATTTATATGACCATAGCTACTAACTTTAATGGAGAAAAATTAAATGATGGCAATTATCGAATATTTGAATATTTTTGAATAAATTTTCTTATTTAGAAAACACTAACTCAGTGCAAACAGTCCACCTAAAAATGTCACTAAGGGAGTGTCCTTTAGGGGACTTGCCTTTAGGTCTTTCAGAGTGTTTACTGAAAACATGACTCAAATTACATTTTTCTTTTTGAGATACGAATTCATATTGTTAATGATGGAAGATAGAGATGCCTTGGCCTTCATGATGGTTGGCATGTATAATATATATGTTGAAATATAATGTAATTGGCAATTTTCATGTTTTCTTCTAAGTATGTTTCAAACTCTTGTCTTGCACATTCTGTGAGCTCAGTTTTTGGCAGAGGGGAATTTGGGGGTTTGTACAACATTTAGTTCCTATACCTTGTTAGGAAAGTGAACATGGAAAACGAATGATAGGAATCAGACTATTTTGTACCATTTTAGGTGATCTGGGTGTGCTTAATTCATATATTTGACACCACAACATTTCTTCTGCCTTGTTATAACTATCCCTTGTTTCCATATATCATCACAAACATAGATCTGAATTTATTTAAGTTACAATGTCCCTGTACCCATGGAGGTATAAAGGCCAGAGTCTATGAGTTTGAATGCACGAATGGCATAGTGACACCATGGAAGGCGGTCTGCTACATCTGTAGAAGGGCATGCATGTATCAGTCAAAAGGAAGGGAACCATAAGCTTAGACACAGAAGCCTGTGATTCCATTAAAAGGTGCCTAAAGATTCAACAACATGAAATCTATAAGCTTAGTAAGGAGTTTATGGAATGAAGTGTGGAGTATAGAAGAGCTATGGCCTTAGTGATGTGGATTTTGAAGTATTATTGATGTGGAATTAGTAATCTCATTGATGTTTGTTTCATGGAGTCAGTGATTTGGATTCTCTAATATTACTGCTGGGGCCCGTCTCACAGACCCCAGCTGCACAACAGATAAATAAATGCACCCAGACACAAATTTCCAGTAAACAAGTGGGCTAGAGGGTCATAAGCTACTCACAGAGAGAGATCGCAGCTACACGACACTGGCTAGTTCACCCCCTCCCCACTTTTTTCAGTATAGATTTAATAACAGAGGCTCTAAGTCAGCACACTTGTAGAGAAAGATGATACGGCCAGGTTCCAGTGCCCAAAGCAAACACCATTACTGGGTACTCCCCTGATTGACCTCCCCATCCAGCTCAAAGGTTAGTTTTATGACCACATGAATAAACAAGCTAGCTAGGTAAACTACTCACATTCCTTTGTATTTGCACCTCTCTGGCTCCTGCAAAGAGACTCTGGCTGCCTTCAGCTATGAACTATAGGAAAAACACTTAGGCCTTCTAAAAGGGTTTAAGACTATATTCTATAAATTTCTGTACTATTTTTAATAATTTTGCCACCACCCTCTATGAATTCCCACAATTACCGGTGGGGTCTATGATGGTATACATTGTGTGGTGACAGTAATATAGATGACATCTGGTCAGTAATGGGGAGTCTGAGGGCTCTATGAAGGGCATGCCATTGCTGTCTAAAAAAAGTGAACACAATTTTTTGGATCAATACAGGTCCACTCATGATTTTGACACAGGTCCTGTTAAGGTCAAAGAGATTAACTCAAGCAAATCATCACTGAACTTGAGGGACCAAAGGAGTGCAAATTATATCCCATCAGAGCTATGGGAGGGGCTTCACATGAGAAAAAGAATCCTTACCAACCAGGAGTGAAGATTATGTCTTACCCTCTAGGAAGTATGGATGTATTCAGAATAAGAATAAATATATAAGCAAAGATAAAAAATAGCATTTGAAAATCAACATTCATTCATGATTTCTTTAAAAAATTATAAAACTAATCATAAAGGGGAACATCCTCAGCTTGATAAAAGATGGCTTCAGAGCACCTACTTCTAATTTATGTTTTCAAACAAGATAGAGAAAATGCATTTCAGTATAATTGTACCACTAATTACAGCCAAGATCCCTGGGAAAAGAATCAAAACAAATATAAACACTTGGAGAAGTGTAAAAAATAAATTGCTATGGCTAGAGACCTTGGAACTCAAGAAATGGTATAGAGATGATTTCCAATTTCGTCCCCCACACACTACTCCTATGTAACCTGGACTGGGCATTCAGGAAACCCACAACCAGGAAATGGCAATACACACAGACCAAAAGGCCCAGGAAAAGCCTTTTTCTCTAGCAAAAGGAACAGGAAAGTGTCAAGCTATCAAAGAGGACACTTTCACAAGGATGTATAGTCAGGTGATCAGCATGAATAAAATCACACCATCCTTTTTCCCTCCGGATGATGTAATCAACATGGGAACTGTGGACAGAGCCCTAAATTGCATCTCTCTTGTAGTAACAAGGAGACATATTATCCTTTCTCCATTGGAATGATGTCTGCTAAAATTGTGGGCAAGCTTTGACCTCCACCACTTCCCTGCCTCCCCCTCTGGTGGGTAAACTTGAGACCATGGGCAGAGTCTGAATCCCATCCTTAACCTTGAGCAATAAGGTGACAACACATCTCCCCTTTTTGAGGTACATATGGCCATTGTGATGGTTAATTTTCTGGGTAAACTTGGCTAGGTTACAGTGCTCAATGTTTGATCAAACACCAGTACAGATGTTGCTGTGAAGATCCTTTTTAAATGTGATTAACATTTAAACCAGTAGGCTGAGTAAAGCAGATTATTATTCATAACGTGAATGGGGCTCACCCAATCTGTTGAGGTCTCCCAAGAAAAAAGGAATGCTGCCTTCAGAATGGAGACTACAATATTAACTCTCCTAGGCAGGGCTGTCCTGCAAATTCCAACCTGCCAGTCCCCAAAATTGTATGAGCCAATTGCTCTTTTTTACAGAGAGAGAAATTTGTATGTGTATAAAATATCTTTGTATGTATATCTGTCTATATAATGTCTCTCCCTATGTATGGTCTCTTTATATATACATATATATGATAGGATATATGCTATTCTATTGCTTAGAATAGAATATTGTTTCTGTTAGTTCTATTGTTTCTGTTTCTCTGTTGTTCTGTTTCTCTAGAGAGCCCTGACTAATACAGCTATGGATACTGTGAGTAGAGTTCTGACTTCCATCTCTCATCTTCAGTAACAAAGAGTGCCCCTTCTCCTTTCCATGAAACATGGAAAAGCTCTGTAATTCCAGAGTTAGATACGCTATTTGAAATCATTTAGCAAAAAATTTCCAAAAGCTATATGAATCTCATTCTAAATATCTCTCCGTTTACTTAAAAAGTATCTCACAGAAGGGATGTTAAAAAGAAGGCACATGGAAGCCCTGTGGTTCCGTGGAAGGAAAAGCAAGATTTTCCTACAGTGGAGGCCAATAGTGCATAGCATATGCTATGAAAAATTTCAGGCCAAATAATTTCTACCCTTGATAGAAGTTTATAGATAGTAGAAGAAGATGGCTGTCTGGATCCCAGTCCTGGCTCTGCTATGACCTAGCTGTGTGATGTTTAATAGGTTGCTTAACCACCCTGTCAGTCAGCTTCTTCAGCTATAAAATGAGCATAATTATATTAGCTGTATAGAACTATTGTATGGGTTAAGAAAAGCAGTGCATGTAAATCAGATAACTCATTTCCTGCTGTGTTATATACTTAAATATTAGAGTTGTCTTTTTCTTAATTTCTGCATATCTAATGCTCCTCTTTAAAAGGAGTCTAGATTTTTAACTACAAAAATTCTTGAGGTACACCTAAAGGTTGACTTGAATTGCTCTTTGATCCACATGAAAACTGTAACCAGCTTTCTTATTTTCCCTTTAAAAGTCGCCTTCATCATGTACCCACTGGGTTTGCAAAGTCAGTGGCCAGTGATATGTTGAAATTTAATTTTCCAGGATTCAGAAGTGGGTCATTATTCTTAAACATGAAATTGTGTGAACTGAGTTAAATTATGTAAAAACACCTGTCACTGTTTAATGTTGGTATACAAATTGTGAGTGTGTGGCTGTGTCCTGTTGAAAAAATTATCAACCAGGATATCATAAAGATATTCCCCTAAGTTATTTTCAGATCATTATTGTATTATCTTTCACATATAGACCTAGAGCCTACTTGGAATTACTGTTGTTTATGTGGCTTTATAAGAACAATTGATATTTATAAGATGAAGCCTGCAAGAAGAATGAAAGCCACCTCCTCTTCAGTAACTTCTCTTGATTCACGTGACACACACATGCCCTCAAAACGATGGGTACCACTGCATTCCATTTTCCTTCCTTTCTGCTTCCTGTCTCAAGTTCTCTTTCCCACTCTTAAAGCTAGTTCCCTGGAAAAAATAGACATCCTTATAGCACATGAAATTTTCTATTTATATTTCAGAAGCGTCCTACCCTCTGTGAGCCCCCCAGTCTTTATAAAGCTCTTGGAGACTCTAAACTGTTGGTGCCTAGGTGGAAATCACAGTGGGAAAAGCCACAGGGCACCCCAAGTTTTCTTTCTAATCTTCTGTTTATATAGGATTGGCAGGGAATGAGAATGGGGTGATGACTGAGGGTGAAAAAACAATTTTCAGACTTTCTGGGCATATAAACTTAGTTTTGGGGGGTTGTTTGTTTAATCTATGATGCCTCTTTCTCGTCAATTTTGGGTCCCATTTATCAATTTCCAAACAACCAAACAAGGCCACCCTCCCACTATGCTTAGGTGGGCATGTGGGGGGAAAGAGCAGAAACAACATTGAGCTAGGGTGCAAAGTTACATGGAGTTCACCTGTCAGACTTTACCTGAGGCTTGACTTGCTTACGGGCTTAGAGAAATGAAGAGTACTAGTGCCCCCTGCAGTATAGAGTCCTCCATGGTCCCAAAGAGGGCATCCGTGATTCAGACCGACATTCAGGTGCACATCTTATGTGAAGCTCTCAGTCACCCTTAAAAATAAGAAAATGAAAACATGGTTACAGCTGAGCACCTGGAGATAGTGATCACTAAATGCAACTAAACAAGGCTGTGTGTTGTTAAAGACACACACAGTACCTGAAAGAATAGCATTCCATGTTTTAGGAGGAAAATTAAAGAAGAAGAAAAAAGGAAAAGACATTTCTATCTCAAAAGACACAGATGTTTCCCAATTCTGAGGATGTGGATTACCGGCAGCTTATAAATTCCCTTGAAATTAACAGGTTGTATTAAAAAGTGCTGATGCAGCCTTATTCACATAAAGGAGAGCAGCCCCATTATGACTAGAAAAGCAAAACATAAAAATTTCTAAACCCTCAGACAGTGAAAAATTAAGGTCTTTGCATAACATTGCAAGTTGCTAACTGCTTTGATACCACTCTACTAGTTAAATTCATATACAAGAGCCAATGTTAGATACATAATAGGGAATTTAAATATATATAGGATACAGTACAATTACAGGCAAACTATTGTTTAAAAACCAGTTTAATATACAGTATGATGAAATCATTGTAGCTAAATATATTTTATCTAGCTTTGCAGGAATGCGTAACATTGGCCTTGGAAAAAAATTTAGTGGACTTCCTTTTTAAATTAGGCAATTTGCCCTTGTAAAAATTATTTTACGCCTTTCCCTAAAATTTTCACCTAAAAGAAAACATAATAACAAGATAATATATCTAAACCTATGGATTATTTCATGATGTAACACCAACTGTTACTAATCATAGCAACAGCTATCAAGGCTATGATGAATTGTGATATCCTAGAGCTCTGCTGCTGATTAGTTAGATGTCTTCCTTTGAAGATTTTACAAATAAAATAATCTGTCATTAAGGAAATGATTAAATGGAGCTTGTGGGAGCCCTCAGAGCCTGTTTTGAGTTGAGATGTATGTGCCAGTATATTAGGTTACAAGTTTTCTTTCTTTATAAGCAAAAAAGGAAGGATTTATAACTCTCACAATTGGAGAATACAGAACTGCTTCTGGCTTCAGAGCTGGCTTGATCCAAAGATTCTGTCTTTAGGGCTCGTGGTCTGTCTCTCCATCTCACAGCTTTCCTTGACTTCCTTCTGGTATCATTCTTCTCACAGGCTCCCTCTCTTTGGCAGGTTATGGGAGTTTTATAGCCCCAGGCTCACATCTAACAGCTCAGCAATCCCACTGAAAAGAGGTAGCCTTTTGCTGCTCTGGTCATGCCTGTAATCCCGGCACTTTGGGAGGCCGAGGTAGGTGGATCACCTGAAGTCAGGCGTTCAAGACCAGCCTGGCCAACATGGTGAAACCCCATCTGTACTAAAAATACAAAAATTTGCCATGCATGGTGGTGGGCACCTGTAATCCCAGCTACTCAGGAGGCTGAGGCAGGAGAACTGTTTGAACCTGGGACGTGGAGGTTGCAGTGAGCCAAGATCATGCTATTGCACTCCAGTCTGTAGGACAAGAGCAAGACTTTGTCTCAAAAAAAGAGAAGTCCCAAGGATTCTCATTGGTCTGGCTGGGGCACTTTGATTGCACTGGGAGCTCAGGCTTTCTATGCACATGTCCAGGGAAGGATGGGCCCAGGAGATTCATTCACCAAAAGGGCCACATGGGTGAGGGAGGAGGTTTTCCTGAAAGAGAAAGAAAGAAAGACTTTCCTAAAAGAGGAAGAGGAGAAAGACAGGAAAGGAAATCATAGCTCACATGCCCCCTCCAGCTGTAGTTCTCCCCGACCCAGAGAGAAGAATCTTGTGGAGATTGTCTACAGGAGCCTGGCAGTGCCCCCCAGATGGGACCTCAAACACCATCCCCTACCCCTTACTGTCCTGAGCAAAGTAGAAAAGGAACCTCCAGGAAAAAATAGAAAGCGAACCTTCTCTCTGGCTGCTGGAGTTTTGTCCACCTAGTAACTCAGTTTGGTGCCCCTTCCTAAAGCGGCTCTCCCACACACAGTAGGAGCAGGTTCCCATGGGCCACGTTTCTGTGGTGTGATCCCACCCTGCTCACAGATGAGGGTAGGAGGTGTGTCCCAGAACTGAGCACATCAGGTATTTGCTGAAGAACTTGGAATTTGAGTCAATAAGTCAGATTTCCCTGTATGGCTGAACAATAAACATGAGAATCTGAGAACTCTGTGTGGCCAGGATGTTTATACAGAAACAGGAAAAGCTGGAAGCTGAGAAACAAGCAACAAAGGTACGAAGAGAGAGGCACAGAGAGATTCAGAGATTCTACGTAACAAAGGTGTTCACAGAGAAGTATAGGCAGAGGGCAGAGAAAGCGTTCTTGGGATCTTTCTTTTCAGTTTCTGCTTCCATTTCTCCTGGTGTTCAGTCACTTTCCATCTTGCCTGTCATGAAATAACTTAAACTGATTTCATAGCCATCTTTTCAATAAGCTGGCCAGAATTGGTCTCTCCTACTTTCAACTAAGAATTTTAACCACCGTAGTGGGTTTTAGGAAATGGGCCAGTGAGTGGGGAGGCTGTTCTCTGGGTACCAGACCCTGGCACAGGCCTCCCAGCACTGACAAAGCTCACTTATTCCAGGAATGTTGAGCTGCTGCAGGAAGCCCTTGAATATTAAGTTACACCAGCAGAAAAGTCTATCACTTTGGAAGAATTTGGGGGATGTTTTGCCTGTGGAGTGGGTGGAGGATAGCCCTGGACCCCTTGAAAGCCCTGGGATGTGTGTTTAGCCACCCCATGGCACTAACTACAGAGGGTCATGTAACCTGGAGCCAGCCGGACAGTCATGGTTTAAAATATTCTGCTGACATCATCCTAGCTATTGTCATACCACTACCTTAAGGATTAACTCATAGTCACACTGACTCAGCATAACGCAGCTGATACTGTTTTCCACGCCCGCTCTTTCTAGTGATCCAATAATGAGAAAATGTTAACACCTGTATTCCAGGGTCAAGAGAACAATTACTTCTCACATAAATTCATAATGCCCCAGCACTGCTAACATCAAGCACCATATTGTTAATTCCATGTAGTATGAATATATAAACAGAAATAGTCCTGCACATGTTTCTAATTATAGGACCTTGAGAAAGTGACTTGAACTCTGTGGGCATTCATGTACTTCTTAGTAGAGAATGTTCAACATGTATCACTTCATAGGGTTATTGTAAAAACTAATGCTATGGTTTGAATGTTTGTCCCTCCAAAACTTATGTTGAAATGTAATTACCATTATAATGGTATACAAATTTGGGCCTTTAAGAAGTGGTTACATCACGAAGGCTTTGCCCTCATGAATGAATGAATGCCATTATGGAGAGAATGGGTTCATTATAAAAGAGAAAGTTCAGCCCCCATCTCTCTCTCTTTCTCTCTTGTCCTCCCACCTTCCACCATGGGATGATCCAGCAAGATAGCCTTTCCAGATGCCCGCCCCTTGATCTTGAACTTCCCAGCCTCCAGAACTATGAAAAAAGAAACCTCTCTCCACTATCAATTACCTTGTCTGTGATGTTTTGTTATAGGAGCTCAAAAGACTAAGACAATTAAGTTTACCAATATGAAGTTTTAGTCCAATGCTTAACACACTGCTGGTGCTGAATATTGTTACTGAGCAAAAGGGGAGCACTCCCTGATATGGTTTGGCTGTATCCCTGCCCAAAGCTCATCTTGATTTGTAGCTCCTATAATTCCCATGTGCTGTGGGAGGGACCCAGTAGATGATCATTGAATCATGGGGGAGGTTACCCCCATGCTGTTCTTGTGGTAGTGAAGAAGTCTCACGAGATCGGATGGTCTTATAAGGAGAAACCCCTTTCACTTAGTCCTCATTTTCTCTTCTCTGCTGTCATGTAAGACCTCCTTTTCACCTTCCAGCATGATTGTGAGGCCTCCCCAGCCACATGGAACTGAGTCCATTAAACCTCTTTTGCTGTATAAATTACCCAGTATCAGCTATGTCTTTATCGGAGCATGAAAACAGACTGATACACTGCCTAATGTACTGGAAGCCAATGCTATGATATCATGTTTTTGAGAAAAGAAAAGCTTGATGTTGCAAGTTGACTCACAAGGATACAGAAGTCAAGATCAAATCTGTCTCCCTGTGCTAGCTTCAAGTCGGTATTTTTCTTAGAAAAGGTTCAGGGGTAGATTCTGAAATTAGCAGGTGATTGGTGGAAGGAAAAAGGAAGTCTGCAAAGTCCTGAGGCATGCACACTTATCTCTTCATGCTCCCTCATGGGTTTCATGTGCAAATTCAGAAGAAGTTAGTATGAAACATTGAGTGGAAATTCAGGCTGTGACATCAGCAGGCTCATTCTGCACAAACTCCAATCCGCCAACTTGGTTCCAACCAATCTCAGACAGTTTTTTCTTGATCTCACGAGCGTAGGGAGTTTCAGCCTTCCAGAAAGTTGT
The DNA here is from genome assembly GCF_048565385.1 of Saimiri boliviensis. NCBI lineage: Eukaryota > Metazoa > Chordata > Mammalia > Primates > Cebidae > Saimiri > Saimiri boliviensis. Next base: position 138,531,111 of record NC_133449.1, on the reverse strand, counting down.
TTCTTTTCTTATCAGCTATCCTGCAAACACAAGAATTTCTATTAGTTCCTGGTTTCTTACTTTTTAGGACAGTTTCAGTTTCAGCTTTTCAGCTTTTCTTATCTGCTATTCTGTAAGCACAAGAATTTACTCAGTGGGTTTTTTGGTTTTTTTTTTTTAACCCTTTGGGACACAGCTTCAGCATCGCTTATTATTACTGCTACTAAAAGTATAGCACTGCCTCCACTGACTTAAGAGGCAGATAACTCTCCATTGTACTAAATTATTTGATACACCACTTTAGCCAGTGGAGATTCATGATTTGGGTTGTCAAATAACCTTTATTGTAATGCAGAAAATTCTAGTAGGAATCATGAAATACCACATTTAAGCCTTTTATAAAATAGTTTTCAAAGTAGATTATTTTATTCTAATGGTTTTTAATGAAGAGAAGGGTGAAATAAACCAGAAGACTCTTGGGAGTGTTACAGATTTGGATGGGTGGCATGGAGGTGAGGTGGGCTGAGAAGAAAGTCTTGATGGAGAATCTGCTGATGTCACAATGATCCCTAATTCTTGATATTCACCAGGCAGATGAGTTGGTCCCAGAAAGACTATAGATTCTGAAGTCACTTAAATCTTTGAAGCATGTGACTCTAATTAAAAAAACATTGAAGAGGACAATCATCTTTATATAAGCAAAGTAAGTGTTGTCCTACTCTGAGCCCTGCATAGAGCCCTCACTAGCTCCCAAGTGTCTTCTTCAGTTTACACTTTCCACAGGGCATCCCTAAAATCGCCTTTGATATGGGAATAAAAACAAAAGCCTGACACCAGGCGCAGTGACTCCCACCTGTAATTCCAGCACTTTGTGAGGCCGAGGCGGGTGGATCACTTTAGGTCAGGATTGTAAGACCAGCCTGGACAACATGGTGAACCCTGTCTCTACTAAAAATACATAATTAGCCAGGTGTGGTGGTGCATGCCTGTAATCCCAGCTACTTGGGAGGCTGAGACAGGAGGATTACTTGAACTTGGGAGTTAGAGGTTGCAGTGAGCTGAGATAACCCCACTGCACCCCATCCTAGGCAACAAGAGTGAAATTCCAAAAAAAAAAAAAAAAAAAAAAAAAAAAAAACAATAAACAAAAAAACCTGGATATCCAGGGACACACAAGCCCAGGACTGGCTCTTCACAGATCGTTAGCTTAGTAACTGATTATCTGGGTAACCTCAAGTCTGTCACATCTCTCTTCTAACCTGATTTCCAATCTATAATATGAATCCCACTGGCAGCTTGATGCTAGCTCTAGTAATCTAGGTTTACAATCCCTCAGGTTAAACAGCCATATCTGTACTTCATTTAAAAAAAAAAAAGAAAGAAAGAAAAAGAAAATCAGCTTTGCAGAGCTCCTGCCCACGGGAGCCCCATAGTAACAGTTATGGTCAACCTCACTGTGTTCTTCAACATTTCCATCAGTGGAGGGTCCTTGGGCTGCTTCTCCTTTGAGCTGTTTGCAGACAAGTTTCCAAAGACAGCAGAAAACTTTCATGCTCTGAACATTGGAAAGGGTTTGATTATAAGGGTTCCTGCTTCACAGAATTATTCCAGGGTTTGTATGTTAGGGTGGTGACTTCACACGCCATAATGGCTCTGTTGGCAAGTCCATCTACAGGGAGAAATTTGGTGATGAGAACTTCATCCTGAAGCATACGGGTCCTCACATCTTGTCCGGGGCAAATGCTGGACCCAACACAAACTGGTTTTCAGTTTTTCATCTTCACTGCCGAGACTGAGTGGTTGGATGGTAGGCATGTGGTCTCCGGCAAGGTGAAAGAAGGCACGAATATTGCGGAGGCCATGGAGCGCTTTGGGTCCAGGAATGGTAAGTCCAGCAAGATCACCACTGCTGATTGTGGACAAGTCCAGTAAGTTTGACTTGTGTTTTATCTTCACCACCAGACCATTCCTTCCGGAGCTCAGGAGAGCACCCTTCACCTCCTTTGCTCTCTGTATCCTATCATCTTTGTGCTTTTGCTACAGTTCCCTTTGGGTTCCGTGTTTTTCTTGTTCCCTTCCACGCCTGATTGGATTGCAGAGTGAAGTTTATGATTATGAAGCAAAAACTAAATAACAGAAAGAAATCAAGGATCATTTATAATATTTAAACAATTAACTAATTTACAATTTTCTAGGACAATCCAGTGACAATCAAAGTAGTTAAATATAATTTTAGTGACCTCATCTTTCTTTTGTGGAAGCTCTTCCTTTTTAATTGCCTTTCAAAGATTGTCTGAACATTAATTCACTTACTCTAAATTCCACAGATAAATGCAAAGAGCAGTGAAAAAGTTGCTTCTTCTGATACTTCAATAGTCCTTAACATATGCTAGAAAAGCTTTAATCACATCAATAATACACTGTAACTTATTCAATTATTGATATTTATTTCGACCTGAATTGTTCTTTATCACAGCACTAGCTTAAGCTCTCACAAATGCTTCTAAAATTTAAAATATAACTCAGATACCGTAAGAGGCATCCTTGTAATGTATAAAATGCATTGGTGCTTAGTAGGTGTATAAACTTTGCAACTACCATGTCTATCTAATTTAATGCTTCATCACCCTAAAAAGAAACCCAGTATCCGTCAGCAGACCTGAGGATTTTTAACATTTAGAGAAATTGATTGGCTTATGAGGGTGGCAGGCTTAGGAATGGAGCCAGCTCCTGTTGAGTAAAATTAAAGTGAAGTACAGAAGGGTATTTATTTGTACTTCTGTTTTCATTGATTAGTCTCTCATGGAGGCAGGTGCTAGTTTTGTCCAGTTTTTGCACTTGAATTCAAGTCAAGGTTTGTCCCATTCAAAAACTATGTATCTAGGAAAGGATCCAACCCTTTCACTGTGAAGTCTATTTGAAGAGTGCAATATATGCAGCTAAGATCATCATTCCTCTTCTCTCAGTTTCTGTTTTTAGCCCAATTTGAAAAAGATAATAGTAAAGAATCAAAGACAAGAAACATGGTGAGGTAGATACAGAAGGAGCAAGAAATGTTATGAAGAAGCACCGACCAAGGAGATAGAAGAGAGAACAGCATGATGGGACAGGGAACAAAAAATAGGAGCAGAGGCTGGGCGTGGTGGCTCACACCTTTGATCTCAGCATTTTGAGAAGCCAAGGTGAGCAGATCACTTGGGGTCAGGAGTTCGAGACCAGCCTGACCAACATGGTGAAACCTTGTCTTCATTTTAAAAATTACAAAAATTAGCCAGGCATGGTGGCCAGCATCTGTAATCCCAGCTACGGAGGAGACTGAGGCAGGAGAATTGCTTGAGCCCGATAGGCAGAAGTTGCAGTGAGCAGAGATCATGCCACTGCATACCAGTGTGGGCAACAGTGCGAGGCTCTGTCTCAAAAAAAGTAGGAGCAGAAAGCAGAGATACAGATCAAAGAAGAGAGCACAGAATAAGGTGAGGGAACAAAGGAAAGAGAGAAGCAGCAAGGAACAGCAAAAGGGGGAAGATAACAGGTAAGGGAACACATCAAATATTCCTGGACTGCAGGTACGTTTGAGGGAGCCAGTCACAACTGCACAACTACACTGCAAGCTACCTTCTTTCTGCTCATAGCTGAGTTCCTCTTCCCACACTGTTACATGTATTCAAGTTTCCAGTTCCTGGTATATGTATTCAAGTTCAATTTCCCAGCATTTGTGGAGTCTAAAAGAAGAAAAACCCATGCCTGAGGATCACCACAATATGTCTAGTTGGGCACAAAGAAATTCCCATTGTGGTTTATGAATAGTCAGTTATAGAGGCTCAAGACACTCTGGGGCAAGTACAGAAATGGCATGGTTGGCCAGACCTGGGTGTGTAGAGTACTGGGGACCTCATGAAGAAAACTATGCATGGAAAGGGACTGTTTCCTAGGCCTGTGGGTGGGGCCCAATATGAAAGAGTCCATGCAGAGGCTAAAAGGGTAAGAATATGGAAACACAGCAACTCATCCAGATGAGTAGTTTTTTTTTTACTAGGGTTGCTCACTTTTTTGATGTTAGCACAATTACTCTTCAAATACGCTTAGGTTGCCATAATCATCTATAATGAGGAAGGAGGAGCACTTATGTGATCCCAGAGTCTAAGTATTAGGTTGCTACAAGAGCAATTGTGGTTTTGCAATGCTTTAATGGCAAAAATGCCAGTTACTTTTGCACCAACCTAATAATTCACCAGGATTCATTGGGCTCTGGAAACTCACACTCTTCTTCGGTCAGAGCTGTTTTTTAATGCCCTGTATTTTGGTGAGATTGCGGATGTTGGAAGAGTTGGTTTGTTTATCTGGTGATGCTGATTTTATGAAAAAGCATATTCTTGCTGTCATGATGAAGACCATGGAATTTAGCACAGCATGCTGGGTGGAAAGTGTCACAATTCAGAGAACCCCCTGTTGCGAAGAAATGGAAGGCTTTACCCCTTAGTGTCCTGAAGAGTATTCATTCAGAGTCTGTCTTTCCTTTCCTTTATTTTTTAAGACAAAGTCTCACTCTGTCACCCAGGCTGGATTGCAAAGGCATGATCTCGGCTTACTGCAACCTCTGCTTCCCAGGTTGGAGCAATTCTCCTGCCTCAGCCTCCCGAGTAGCTGAGGTCTAAAGGCATGCACCACCATGCCTGGCTAATTTTTGTATTTTTTGATGGAGACAGAGTTTCACCGTGTTGCCCAGGCTGATCTCAAACCCCTGACCTCAAGTGATCTGCCTGCCTTGGCCTCTCAGAGTGTTGAGATTTCAACCGTGAGCCACCGTGCCCAGGCCAGAGTTTATCTTTCCTAAGATTCCCCAATGCAAATGATGACCTGGGAGGTTTGCCCATGGGGACTGAAAATAAAGGACAATGCATTTGACTCTGAGGACTGTGATGACACAGAGAGGACTTGCCATATTCAATAGGTAATTCTAAACTGAAAACTTCCCTTTGACTCACTCTATAAACTGGTCAGTATGATGCAGTTCAAAGGAGATAAAAAGTTGTGGCACCTTGAATGTACCTGTGATTATGATTATGCAAACGGAGTGCGACCACATGGGGCAGTTGTCACACAGTAACATGAAAAGCCTTATAGAAATATGTGAGGCTGAGGACTTCTCCCAAGAATCTCATTCCATGTGTTAAACTGCTACTCTCCACCAAGGTATATTGGTAATGTCCATGGGGGACCTGGGACTTGCAAGTATGTAAGGCAAGCCTATTCCTTGTAATGAATCCTATGAAATGTAATTTACATGCTATAAAGTGCCCCCATTCAAAAGCATGGAGTATGGTTCCAACGAATGAGTTCACAAGTGTAACTACTCCCCAAACCAAGATATACACATTCAGTTACCAAAAAGATATCCTCAGCCTGGCACGGAGGCTCAATCCTGTAATCCCTGCACTTTGGAAGTCTGAGGCAGGTGAATCACGAGGTCAGGAGATCAAGATCTTCCTGGGCAATATGGGGAAACCCCATCTCTACTAAAAATACAAAAATTATCTGGGTGTGGTGGCGCATGCCTGTAATCCCAGCTTCTCAGGAGGCTGAGGCAGGAGAATCACTTGAACCAGCTAGTCGGAGGTTGCAGTGAGCTGAGATCACACCAGTGCACACCAGCCTGGTGATGGAGGCAGACTCCATCTAAAAAAAAAAAGAAGAAGAAAAAAAATCAAAACATCAGCCGGGCGAGGTGGATCACATCTGTAATCCCAGCACTTTGGGAGGTCGAGGTGAGCAAATCACGAGGTCAAGAGATGGTGACCATCCTCGCCAACATGGTGAAACCCAGTCTCTACCAAAAATACAAAAATTAACTGGGCATGGTGGTGTGTGCCTGAAGTCCCAGCTACTTGAGAAGCTGAGGCAGGAGAATCACTTGAACCGTTGCAGTGAGCCGACATCGTGCTACAGCATTCCAGGCTGGCAACAGAGCAAGGCGGGACTCTGTCTCAATAAAAACAAAACAAAAACAAACAAACAAAAGAACTCCCTGGTGACTCTTTGAAGTCTTCTCTAGCCCCCTCTGCACTAGACAAACACTGGTCTGCTTTCTATCAAAACCGATTTGAGTTTTTTTTCTAGCATTTCTTACAAATGGAATCATAAAGTGTGTACTTTTTTGTATCTGACTGTTTTGCTTAGCAAAATATTGTAGAGATTCATGCTGTTGTTGTATGTATCAATAGTTTATTTGTTTTTATTGCTGAGTAGTATGAATATACCACAATTCAGTGTCCATTATCTTCTTGTTGGATATTTGGAGGTTTTTTTCAATTTTTATTTACTATAAAGAAAGTTGCTATTAGTATGTATGCAGAAATAATTTTGTTGAACATATGTTTTCATGGTAAAAACCTGAGAATAGAATCGGTGGCTCATGCCATAAGAGTGTGTATTTATGCCTCATAAGAATCCACCAAAGTATTTTTCAAAGTTGAACAATCTTAACATTCCTACCAGTAACGGGGAAGAGTTTGTTTCTGCAAATTTCCTTGAGCAATTTGTATTGTAACTTTTTCTTAAATATTAGCTATTTTAGCTAGTATGTAGTCATTTCTTACTCTAGATATGGTGTGCCTTTTTAGGACTGATTATGATGGTAAGCATTTTTTCATGTACTTATTGGCCATTTGTGTCTTATTTGATCAAGTGTTTGATTAAATCTTTTTTATTGGGTTGTTTGCTTTCATATTACTGAGTTTAATGTGTTCTTTTAACATTTTTCTATTGTGGGTACAAGTTATTTGATGAGCTCAGGTATTTTTTTTTAGTCTATTGCTTGCATTTTCATTTCCTAACACTGTATTGAGCAGATTTGAATATGTTTGGAGTTCAGTTTCTCATTGTTTTGGTTGATGATTCACGCTTTTGTGACAAAACTAAGAAATTGTTATATATACCACAATATTGTAGAATTTTTCATCTATGTTTTCCGCAAGAAATAACATTTTAGCTTTTATGTTAAGGCATGTAATATACTGTAAATTACATTTTTGTATGGTGCTATGTAAGGGTTGAGGTTCATTTTCTCTATGTGAATGTCTATGGTTCCAACTCTATTTGTTGCAAAGATTAACCTCTCTTCAATTAATTACACTGGCATCTTTGCTGAAACATATAGGTGTGGAAAAATCAGGACTATAGGATTTGATAAATTGATCTCTATGTTTACATTTACTTCAGTAGATGATCTTTGTTACTTTAGCTTTATAGTAAGTAGTGAAATAATGTAGTTTAAGTATTTGTATTTTTGCAAATGTCAATTAAGTCAGTTTGGCTGATAGTTGTTCACATTTGCTATACCCTTGCTTATTTTCTACCTTAGTATCTGTCAAGTACTGAGTATCAAGTGCTGAAATCTCCAACTATAATTAGGGGTTTGTCTATTTCTCCTTTCACATCTGTCAATTTGACATTTGCATATTTTGGTGTTTTGCATTCATGTATGTGTGTGTGTATATGTATGAATATATATATATGTATGTAGATTTAGGACTCTTGTGTCTTCTGTATGAAGACATATTTTTGACCTTTCTATCATCATGATATGTCCCATTTTGCTATTTCTTACTTTGAAGCCTTTTTTTCTAATAGTAACATAGACACTCAGATTTTATAAAACGTGCATCATCTCATAGTTTAAAATGTTTTGACATTTTACTTTTAAATAATCTGCATATATATATATATGGGTTGTTTTTTTTTTTTTTTTTTCAGGAGTCCGTTTTTTTTTTTTTTTCTTTTCCTTTGTTTATTTCTTTCTTTTGAGACAAAGTTTCACTCTTTTTGCCCAGGCTGGAATGCAATGGTGTGATCGTGGCTCACTACAACCTCTGCCTCCCAGGTTCAAGTGATACTCCTGCCTCATACTCCCAGGTAGCTGGGATTACAGGCACACACCACTACACACAGCTAACTTTGTGTTTTTAGTAGAGACAGAGGTTCACTATGTTGGCCAGGTTGGTCTTGAACTCCTGACCTCAGGTTGATCTGATGACCTCAGCCTCCCAAAGTGCTGAGATTACAGGCATGAGCTACCATGCCCAGCGCCTTATTTATATTTTTATAGACCACATAATCACACTGAGATCTTGTAGTGAGCTTCTAGTCAGGCCCTGATATGACATACGGTTGGACAATCTCTGTTCTAATTGTCCTGTTTATTTGTATTTAATGCAATGTTTAATACAGTTGCGTTAGTGTCTTGCATCTTGCCGTTTGTTCTCTATTTGCCCCATCTGTTCTTTCTTCTTTGGTTCCTCTTTTGCATCTTTCTTCTGGATGACACATACTTAGTATTCCACTTTATCTCAACTCTTGGCCTATTAGTTAAATTTCTTGGGCATTTCCGTTTGTTTTTCCTCCTTATTAACAAAATGCTTCTTTAATGCCTCACAATATATATTCAAATAACAATTCTTCATGTAAAATGTGAGAGCCTTACAATAATGTGCTATCATTTATAACTTAGTTTTTGTTATTGCTGCCACACATTTTATTTTTACCAATATTATAAACCCCACAAGACATTAGTTTTGCATTTAGATAGTCAATTCTATTCTTAAATGAGAAAACATTCTTTACCGTTTATCCACATATTGACAGTTTCTGGTACGTTTCATTCATTTACATGCATCAGTTTTCCAACTATTATTTAACTTTCATTTTCAAGAATTTTCTTTAACTTTTCTTGTTGTGTAGATCTGCTTGTGAAAAATTCTCATCGTTTTTGATTGGAAGTCTTTATTTTGCTTGCCTTCATTTCGAAAGCAAATATTACAGGGTATAAAAAAAAATCCTTAAAATTCCTACTATCTGAAGCTCAAATAAACCAGTAAGAATAATAGTAGCCTGTCCACAGAAAAACAAAGAATTTTAATAGAAAATTCACTGGGAATACTTTAAAATATCATTTGAAAACTTTCAATTTTTTATCAAATGTATAAAGTGCAAGGTTAACAGGTTTAATTTTGTTTTCTCTTACAGCACTTAAAATAATGTTGCCATTGTTTTCTTGCTTGAATTGTTTTGTTTTGTTTTGTTTTGTTTTGTTTTGTTTTAATAAGAAGTCTGCTTTAATTCTTATCTTTGTTCTTCTGGTTGTAATGTGTCTAATTTTTTTCTGACTACTTACAATGTTTTGCTTTCCACTGATTTTCAGCAATTTATTGAGAATATGCCCTGGTGAGGTTCTTTTTCTGTATGAGTTTTGATAAGCTGTTGAATATATGAATTAATTTTTTTCAAATTGGAAAATGTTATCTGCTATTTAAAAATTTTTTTTTCTGTACCCCCTAATTTGTCTACTCTGGGACTTCAATTACGTAGTATTGTCAAAAAAAGCAATGAGGCACAACTTATCTTTCTTTGTAGTTTTTTTCCTCTGTATTTTTAATCACTAGTCTTTTCTTTTTCAGTGTCTAATATGCTGTTAATCCTATTCATTGAACTTTTCATTTTAAATACTATGTTTTCCATTTATACTTTGTTCCATTTGGTGATTTAACATCTTCCATTTCCTTCTTTATTTTTATTCATGTTTTCACGGATATCCTTGAGCATATTGGCCATGTTTATAATTGCTAACTGCATTTGTTTCTAATGACTAATTTTTTTCCTGGTTTTGGTCACATTTTCATGCTTCCATGACTAATAATTTTAATTGGATGTTTGACATCAAAAATATTATGCTGTATAGTTCCTGAATTTGTTTTCTCATTTTAAGAGTGCTAGGCTTTGTGTTGTCAGGCAAGTCAGTTACTTGGAGATCAGCTTAATCTCTTATGACTTTGGGATAGTTTAGCACTTATATTACAGTGTGACAGTTCTGCAGTCTCACACCAATGCCCTAGGTAAATAACAAGGGCATTCCATTCTGACTATTCAACCAAATGCATGAGAATATTAACTGTGTGAGATGTTCACCTTACTGCTCCCTAGTTGTTCTTTGCCCAGCTAATGGTTGATCCCATATGCTCATTCAGCTTTATATCCAGCAAATATTCAAGGAGACCAATCTGCAGATATTCAGCGTCCTTTCTCTGAATAGCTCCCTCTTCTTGGAGAGTTGTCTCACAACTTTTAAGCTTTTAGTTAATCTTTTATATTATAGTTAAAACTTTAAACCTTTATTTAATAGATGTTATATGTAGTACATATTCATACATTATAATGTTGTTATTTTTACTTAAACATTTATATGGTTTGTGTAGAAATTAAGAGATAAAATAATTTAAAAATTGAAAGTGTCTCTTGCATTTACCAAGATATCTAGCATTCCCAGTGCTTCCCAAAGTATTCCCAATGTTTTTAATTTGTGGAAGATCTAAGTGTCTGATGTAATTTCCCTGAAGAAAAAGGAGTTGGATTTACCTTTTTTTTTTTAAACACATTTTTAACTTTTTCATCATCTCATTTCACCAGTTATCCATCCAGTTATTTATGTATGTATGTATTTATATATTTATATGTTTTTTTGAGACAGAGTCATGCTCTGTTGCCCAGGCTGGAGTGCAGTGGCACGATCTCGGCTCACTGCAACCTCGGCCTCCTGGGTTCAAGGGATTCTCCTGCCTCAGCCTCCTGAACAGCTGGGACGACAGGCTTGAGCTACCACACCAGGCTAATTTTTGTATTTTTGGTAGAGACAGGGTTTTGCTATGTTAGCCAGGCTGGTCTCAAACTCCTAACTTCAGGTGATCCACCTGCCTCGGCCTCCCAAAATGCTAAGATTACAGAGGTAAGCCACCTCACCTGGTCATCATCCAGTAAATTTTTAAATTTTATATATTGTCGTTTTGAATTACAGAGTTTTCAATACACTTGTCTTTAGAATTTTTATTTCTAATCTAAGCATATTGCCTTGCTTCACTACAAATTATTATAGTTATTTTACAATTCTTGGCTGGTATTTTTTAACATCTGGTTCATCTTGTGGTTGCTGTAGGTTGATTTTACTTTTTCTTGACAAAATACTTCATTTTCCTGGTTTTCATATGCCCATTAATTTATAAAAATTAAGCTGTGAAGATGCTGTATTATTTTATTTTATTTTATTTTATTTTATTTTTATTTATTTATTTTTTTTTTTTGAGACGGAGTTTCGCTCTTGTTACCCAGGCTGGAGTGCAATGGCACGATCTCGGCTCACCGCAACCTCTGCCTCCTGGGTTCAGGCAATTCTCCTGCCTCAGCCTCCTGAGTAGCTGGGATTACAGGCACGCGCCACCATGCCCAGCTAATTTTTTGCATGTTTAGTAGAGACGGGGTTTCACCATGTTGACCAGGATGGTCTCGATCTCTTGATCTCGTGATCCACCCGCCTCGGCCTCCCAAAGTGCTGGGATTACAGGCTTGAGCCACCGCGCCCGGCCTATTTTATTTTATTTACCAACACACAGATCAAAAAATTGGGCATTACAAGCATTCGTCATCAGAATTTGATGGCATGGAGGAAACTGTGGGAAGGATGTAGCTGGCAACCTTGAGCAGCTGCTGAACTTGAGGAAAGGCTTACTCAGCAGGCTGTGGCTGAGTGTAAGGAACATAAAGACTTGGAAGACCAGGATTTAAGTAGGGCCATTTGCAATCATCAGACACCAAAGAGTGGCATGTGAGTTCATGAAAAAACATCTGTTATCATGCACTGGTTATTTCACTGTTTGGATTCTCTAAAAGTCTGCACATTGGAATTCAAGCTGCTTAGTTCATCAGGGGAGGCAAAGATGCACCTATATGTGGAAATACAGGGCATCACTTTTTGGAATTTCACCAGAATTCCAGCCCATCTTTAAAAAAAAAAGAAGAAGAAGAAAAAGAAGCCTTGATGGACAGGCAGAGAGAGAGAGACAGAGATACTAGAAAGGGAGCGGGAAATAGCGATATGGAGAAAGGACAAAGTGGGACAGCAGGGAACCTGAAGGAAACACAAAACAGTGCCTGAAACTTGAGGACAGAAAGTCACTTGGATCCTTAAATTGAGCCTGAGCTTGATGTCTTGTGTACCATTTCTGTTTGATAATAAAGTACCCAACCTCTGGTCGGCTGTGGTGGCTCATGCCTGTAATCCCAGCACTTTGGGAAGCTGAGGTGCACAGATCACGAGATCAGGAGTTTGAGACCAGCCTGGCCAACATGGTAAAACCCCGTCTCTACTAAAAATACAAAAATTAGCCGAGCATGGTGGTGGGTGCTTGTAATCCCAGCTACTTGGGAGGCTGAGGCGGGAGAATCACTTGAAACTGGAAGGTGGAGAGAGCAGTGAGCTGAGATTGTGCCACTGCACTTCAGCCTGGGCAAAAGAGTGAAACTCCATCCCAAAAAATAATAATAAGTAAATAAGTAAAGCACCCAACCTCATAGCTAGGTGAGTATTCAACACCCAACCCATGACTGAAATCTCAGGCTATGCAATCAGCCAACAGCCCATGGTTAGGTGATCAGTCTTTACCAAGGCCTGGTCCCAAACCTTTATAGCAAAATCTTAGACATGTGCATAGTGTTTTTTTTTTTTTCCTGTTGTTGCTTGCCAGATGCTCTGTAGAGCATCCCTATTTTCCATGGACAGTCTGAAAATCTAGGGGTCTGGATCATAAGCCCCAGGTGGTGGATTAGCTTAACCTGCAGTCTGAACTCACTTTCTTTTGTTCTTCTCACTTGAAATCTACAGGTTATATTCCGTAAAGGAGTCAAAGTCACACACTGAAATGCGGTATGTGTTGTATCCAATATCTGAAAGCCTTCCAAAATATAAAAAAGCCTACCAAGCCATTATACAGTGAATGTTTATGTCAGGCTCAAATTCCTATGTTGAAATCCTAACCCTTCGATGTGATGGTATTTGGACATGGAGGCTTTGGAAGGTAATTAGGTCATGAGTGTGAGGCCCTGATGATATTAGTGCCCTTATAAAAAGACACCGGAGAGCTTGTCCCACTATCTCCCTGTGCACACACAAAAAGGCATGTGAACACACAGGGAGATGGCAGTTACCTGCAAGCAAACAAGGGGCCTCAGAATGAAACTGATCTTGCTAGCACCTTGAACTTGGACTTCCCAACCTCTAGACGGTGAGAAATAATCTTTTGATATTGTTTAAGCCACCTAGTCTTTGGTGTTTTGTTTATAGCAGCCCAGGATGACTCAGACAGAAGCACTGTGCGTCTCTTTCTTGTGGTAGACAGTGAGAGGTGTAATTTATCTTCTTGCAGGGATCATTTGACATTGTCAAGGTTGTTGACTTCCCAGCAATATCACTGAAGGGGCATGCCATTTGGTTCCTACCGTCTCATTTGCATATGGCTTCCTAAGGCATCTCATGTACAAGCTCACCAGATCCAGTCAGCATATCAATGTAGTGGATCACTGTGGTGTTTTGTAGAATGTCAAGATAATCAGTATCAACAGGATTGGCAATATATTGATAATTGTAGAACCTGGATAATGAGTAATAGGAGTTTATAATACTATTCCTTCTACTTTTATCTGTTTGAAATTGTTTTTTGTTTTGTTTTGTTTTGTTTTTTTTGAGACGGAGTTTTGCTCTCGTTACCCAGGCTGGAGTGCAATGGCACTATCTCGGCTCACCGCAACCTCCGCCTCCTGCGCTCAGGCAATTCTCCTGCCTCAGCCTCCTAAGTAGCTGGGACTACAGGCACACGCCACCATGCCCAGCTAATTTTTTGTATTTTTAGTAGAGACGGGGTTTCACCATGTTGACCAGGATGGTCTCAATCTCTTGACCTTGTGATCCACCCGCCTCAGCCTCCCAAAGTGCTGGGATTACAGGCTTGAGCCACCGCGCCCGGCCTGAAATTTTTAATAATACAAAATTAGGGCCAGATATGGTGGCTTACGCCTGTAATCCCAGCACTTTGGAAGGCCAAGGAGGGCAAATCACAAGGCCAGGAGTTTGAGACCAGCATAGCCAACATGGTGAAACCCTGTCTCTACTAAAAATACAAAAATTAGCCAGGTGTGGTAGCACACACCTGTAATCCTAGCTACGTAGGAGGCTGAGGCAGGAGTATTGCTTGAACCTGGGAGGCAGAGGTTGCAGTGAGCTGAGATCGTGCCACTGCACTCCAGCCTGGGTGATAGAGCAAGACTCCATCTCAGAAAACAAAGAAACAAATAAATAGATAAATAAAAGATTAAAACTACAAAGGTAATGAATATTCAAAACTCAAAAAATAATAAATATCTTTGAGGACTAAATTATGGCAGATAGCAGGTGAACTAATATAGGCCACAGGAAATATTGTGAATATATAGTACTGGCCCTGAGAGATAAGAGAAAAATGCTTTTTGCAATTCTCATAGACTGGTATGGTGAAAAGACACTGGCCAAGTCAAGAGCCCTAGATGATGAACTATGATATGTCCAAGATGATCAGGTAATTCTGTCCCCTGCTTAGACTTACCTGTATCTTGGGATTACCTGGGATTTACACAGTGTCCATAAAGTCAAGAAGTATAAACAGACATAATGTCACAAAGACATCTTTGATTTGTTAAAAAAACAAACAAAAAAAACCCTCCTTGTCTGTGTGTGTGTGTGTGTGAGTGTGTGTGTGTGTTTGTCTAGAATTTGTAAACACTCTGCATTTCAAGCCGTGAGCTGTAACTTAAAATTTGCTGGGGAGATTTGCTGAGGTTTTTTTTTCAGTTTTTGCTTTCCTGATTAAAAAAAAAATAAGGCAGACACACTAGAGATGGCTCTATGTTCCTTCGCCTGTTCTCATATCTCATCTTTGATTGTAGGAATTGTTTGGAGTGGTGAATTATCAAATATCAAATACTAATAAAGCTTCATATCTTAAATCTGCAGTTTTGAAATCCGAAAAGCTCCAAAAAAATAATTTTTAAAAACTCACTTGGAGGTAAAACCTGAACTAAAGTAACATAAGAGAGCTTAGTGTTTCTCTTAGTGGGAATAATAAAAAGTTTCACTCAGAACTATTGAGTGTAGTTATCTATCAGATGTTTCCCAGACACTTGCTGAGGTCTATATAATATATGGCACATGCACTTAATTTCATTTCTAAAATCAGGAAAAAAGTGTGAATTTAAAACACATCTGGCATTAAGGGTTCCAGATAAGAGACTGTGTGACAGTAGTTCTTAGTTCTGCCATTTTTCCTGGAAAACAATCATTAAAGTTCACAGAGCACATCAGCAAGAATTTTTAAAAGGAGCCTAACTGCGGTACGGTTTTGTTGAAATACAAGGCAGGTGTAAAAGGAAAATAAATCTCAGTACCCCAAAATTACTCAACCAAAGGGGAAAGGCAAGCTGGGAACTGCTTCCGGCAAACCTGCCTTCCATTTTTTCCCTAAATGAGATAGCTACAACGATAAGAAAGCTAAGTACCTCGCTCACAATTTGCTCTCTAGGAATTCCTTGCGGGCCCCAAGATCTTCACCCTAAAAGTGTTCTGTTGAATTCTACCCTGACAATGTAAATGGATCGTTCATCTTCATAGGTGCAAGACAAAGGACAGATCTCTAAGTCATCCCTCTGCTTACCTGAAACAAATGCATATCTGATTGCTTCCTCCTAGGTAAAAATGCAGATTCCCAACGCTAGAGGAAGGCATAGCGACGATTATTCTACTCCCTGATAATGTTTGTATCTGTGTCCCCACCCAAATCTCTTGTCAAATGGTAATCCCTAGTATTGAAGGTAGGGCCTGGTGGGAGGTGATTGGATCATGGGGGTGAATTTTCATAAATAATTTAGCACCATCCTCTTGGTGATAGTGAGTGAGTGAGTTATCTGGTTGTCTAAATTGTGTAGCACTGGGCTGGGCGTCGTGGCTCACCTATGTAATCCCAGCACTATGGGAGGACAAGGTGGATGGATCACTGAAGGTCAGAAGTTCGAAACCAGCCTGACCAACATGGCAAAACCCCATCTCTACTAAAAATACAAAAATTAGCAGGGCGTAGTGGTGGGCACCTGTAGTACCAGCTACCTGGGAGGCTGAGGCAAAAGAATCACTTGAATCGGGAAGGGGAGCTTGCAGTGAGCTGAGATCACATCACTGTACTCCAGCCTGGGGTACAGAGTGAGACTCTGTCTCCAAAAAATATAAAATAAATAGTGTAGCACCACCCCCACCCCGAGTTCCACTCCTGCCATAAAAGACACCTTTTCCCACCTTGCCTTCAGCCATGAATAAAAGCTCTCTGAGGCCTCCCTGGAAGCACAGGCTGCTATGCTTCCTGTACAACCTGCAGAACTGTGGCCAATTAAATCTCTTTTCTTTATAAACCACCCAGTCTCGGGTATTTCTTTATAGTAGTGTGAGAACAAATTAATCCACCCCCTCTCACATGTCATTTGTGTATTTGGCAAAAGGCTGACTGAAGACTCAAAAGAAGGCAAACCATTTGGCCCGTATCTTCTATACCTCTGTAAAATTTCTTCCTCTTTTCCCAATATACACCCTTTCCCCCTTAAATACTGAAGCCCTCAAAATCAACTTTGGAGAAAGGCATAGACTTGCCTCCCAGGTGCGCATCCTTAAGCTTTGCAAAATAAATTTCTACATTGATTGAGACCTGTCTCTGATGCTTCTTGGTTTACACAGGTAATAAATACATATGAAAAATGCAATGGACTCTACAAACATATAATTTTAAACATACAACACAGAGAAATACTCATCAAATCACAGAGACTAGAAAGTATTTGGTCACTGGTTTAAATTCTCTCTCATCTGAAACGTGTTTCCTCAATGATTCATGATATTTGAATTGATATTTGTCACCTGGATCATCTTCTCCTTCACTTTTGTTATTTTCTTTCTTTTAAGATGAAGTCTCGCTTTGTTGCCCAGGCTGGAGTGCAGTGGTATGATCACGTTTACTGCAACTCTGCCTACCAGGTCCAAGCGATTCTCCTGCCTCAGTCTCCTAAGTAGCTGGGACTACAGGTGTTTGCCACCACGTAGAGACGGGGTTTCACCATATTGACCAGGCTGGTCTCGAACACTGGAGCTCAGGTGATCTGCCTGTCTTGGCCTCCCAAAGTGCTGAGATTACAGGCGTGAGCCACCGCGCCCAGCCCCTTCACTTTCTTGACATTAAAACTGAGACCTCTCTTCATCTGAGACTGGCTGCCTGGGGAGACTGGTGGGGGCCGGGGAGCTTGCTGGTTGGCTAGTGGGTAGTTTTACTATCTCCCTGAGTTTCGTATGTCAGGGTGGAGGCCTGTTCATCTGTTTGAGGGGGTTGCCTGTCTGACTTCCTAAGGGTCCATCTGGCTTACTGGGCACTGCACTATGCCTTATACATTCTCAGCACTCAATCAAGGTTTTGGAAATAAAATTTCAATGGATACATTATATGTGACAACATGACAATATATAATATACAATAATCTATAACATATGCAGACTATAAGGTCTAAGATAGTGTGTGAAATATTAATTTCACATTGTTATAGTGTATAATGTAACATAACTATCATATCTGTAAAAGTCATAATATCTAATATTTAATGACTTAACATTTTTACTAAGTTTTTACAAGGTGCCAGGTGCTGTTTTAGGTACAACATTGGATCATTTATTTCTCCTAAAAATATTCCAGGGAGATGGGTACCAGTGTTAACAGCCCTACTGCAAAGATGAGGAAAGCCAGGCCCAGAGAGGGCAAGTGACCTGCCCGAGGTCACACGCCCTGCGATTGCTGGGCATGGGAGAAGATATTTTACCTGGCTCCAGAGAATGCACTCCTTATCAACCTAACACAAGTTTGTTGTCATAATAATTATGTCGTGTATAAGTACTATTTTATTATGTTATATACTGATGTGCATTGTAGTTATACAAATTATAAAATGCTTAAAGTGTATATATTTTAAATTTACTATGTATATTTTACAGGGCATTACATATATTGTGTACTACGTTGTTGCATAATTATTTTATTTGATTTTACATATTACACTGTTGATTCTATAAATTTATATAAATTTGCTTATTAGGCCTGGCATGGGGGCTCACACCTGTAAGTCCAGCACTTTGGGAGGCCAAAGCAGTGAATCACTTGAGGTGAGGAGTTCGAGACCAGCCTGGCCAACATGGTGAAATCCATCTGTACCAAAAATACAAAATATTATCCATGGGATTACACCGGTGCCTGTAATCCCAGCTACTCGGGAGGCTGAGGCAGAATTGCTTGAACCCAGGAGGCGGAGGCTACAGTGAGCCAAGATCTTGCCACTGCACTCTAGTCTGGGTGACAGAGCAAGACCAATGAGACAAGTTATTTTATTATGCTTTTTTTTTTACATGTTTATTATATATTATGTACTTCTATATTAGGTAAATACATTTTGTATGCACATAAATTTATTGCTTCTGTTTCTTATATAAATTTAATCTTTATTTCATTACTTACCTATTATCTATTGTATATAAGGCATATGCTACATTGGTATTTGGAATTCATTACCCTAACTATACTGTAATTAAAATAGTTATCCTAACTACTTCCAAAGGCTTCCACTTAGCAATCACTCCAAGTATGCCAGCACCCCCACTCACTTCACATCCAGGGATTCCCATCATTGTTTCACTGGTAGGGAAACCGAGATCCAGGGCCCTTGGGGTAAGGCGCTCAGGGGGCTTTTATTTTATTTTTTAATTTTTTGAGATGGAGTTTCGCTCGTTACCCAGGCTGGAGTGCAATGGCGCGATCTCGGCTCACCGCAACCTCCGCCTCCTGGGTTCAGGCAATTCTCCTGCCTCAGCCTCCTGAGTAGCTGGGATTACAGGCACGCGCCACCATGCCCAGCTAATTTTTTGTGTTTTTAGTAGAGACGGGGTTTCACCACGTTGACCAGGATGGTCTCGATCTCTCGACCTCGTGATCCACCCGCCTCGGCCTCCCAAAGTGCTGGGATTACAGGCGTGAGCCACCGCGCCCGGCCTTCAGGGGGCTTTTATAAGGAAGCATCGTCGGGGCGGGAATTCGAACCCTGGGTTCCCACAGTCGCCCGTGGGAGGGCCCCCAAACCTTTTCCCGAACTGATCACAGGAAGTGATGACTTGTTCGCCCGGCGGACCGGGGGCGTTGGGGGGCCCTGGTCCAGGTGAGTGCCCTCCCGGACCCTGGGTTGGCGGCGTTCTTCCCCGGCTGGGGACTGAGCTGCGGGGTCCGACAGGCCCTTGAGGGCCCCCAAGGGCCGCCGCTGTTCTGCCAAGGAAGAGAGGGCGGGAAGTCAGTGAAACGCCGGAGAGAAAGCTAAAGAGCGACGGAGAGACCAAGCCCTATAGAGAAGGAGGCGGCGGGGGGGAGCTAAGGAGAGGGCAGGTGGATGTACGAAGGCGTTCGTTTACACGTTCAGAGACACAAATACAGAGGAGAGGGGCGCAGGCAGACAGCCCGGGACAGGCTCGGGGAGTCGCGGGAGGAGGCGGCATCTGAGGCCCCCAGAGCACAGGAGACTGGCGGTCCAGACCGGGCGCGCCTCTGCGCCTGTTCGCCCTCAGGCTAATACTGTCAGCTAGGACCGCCCTCCCCGTCCCTGGCCGCCTAACCCGCTCGCAGCTTGCAGGATGCGGCTGCTGGCGCCGCCCGAGCAAGAAGATCCGATCCAGACGCCACGCTCTGCTTCGCAGGGTCGTGGAGAGCTTCCGGGGTGCGGGGGCCGCCGCGCGAGCCAATGACAGCGCGCGGAGATCGGCGCGGCCCTGTCCTCCGCCAATCAGAGCTCGGCGGTGTCGCAGGCGCAGCCACGCGGGCGCCCCCGGGGGGCCGGGGCTTTCCTCCGCACGGTTCCGCCTGCAGACGCCGCCCACGCAAGTGATGTCAGCGGGGCTTTTTGCGGGTCTGGACACATCCTCGTCAGCCTGAGCTTTGCCTTTGCAACCCCTTGTCCGTGGCTCGCGCTTCTCTTTTTTCCAAAGGCCGCGGAGTCCTTTGGGTGAGCACGGAGACCAACTCATGCTTCCTCCGGCGAGACCTGCCTCTTACTTTTGGACCCCAGTCTTATACGCTGACCAGACTTTGCGCAGCTCGCCGATTGGAAGTGGCAACTGTCCGGCAAGCACTTGCGCCTCTCCCCTCCTTTGACTTTCTTGGCCGGGTTAAGGGATCAGAGAGGGTGGAGTTGCCTCCGTTCTGGGCGAGCCCGTTTGCGATTTCGGCACAGGTATCCATCCCAACTTGGGCTGCCGAAGTCCTCTTGGGAAATTAGGAATATGCTCGAGCCTTGGATTGGGTCGAGGGAGACGTCAATCAAGGGATGGGCGGGTACAAACGCAATACAATGCACAGTATTGGTTGAGGTTTAGCAGAGGGAGGAGACAGCCGGTAGATGGGGCAGCTTCTTTCAATTGGCCCAGAAAGAAGGCGGTCTCGCCCCCTGTGCCACGGGATTGGCTGGAGCGAGTCGCGCCCCCATCACGCCAACACCACTGGTAAGCGAAGTGGGCCTTGCTAGTTTTGGTTGGCAGCCGTAGCCTGATCCTTTGAAAGGATTGCAAAGAAGTCTCATTAAGCTCCCAAGCTGACCTGACGTAGATCCGGAAGTGGCCCGCGCCATCTCAACTGTGAGGGGACACCCGTAGGCGGCGGGAGAGGGACGTCACGGGGAGCCAATAAAGCTCCTCAACCGGAAGTGTCTTCTGGGAGGCGTCGCACCCGGAAGTGTGGCACCTCCCTGGACGCACCCGGAAGTATGATGCTACAGCCGCTACGGGGAAGTAATGGTATCCGGCCAGTTGAGATTCGGGGTTAGAACAGGTGTTTGCATATCTTTATTTCCCGAAGCCCAGTAGAGCCTCCTCTTTCCGGGAAGTGTTGGAGGGGGCAAGTATTTGGGCATGTGTTTGAATGTCTCATCCTGTTAAAATCCGTGGGGAAACGAGCAGCAGGAGTGTGTCCAAGGGGCCTGACTCTGAAGGATTTTCAGAAGTTTCTTTCACTGCCCGTTACCCTCGATTCCCCTCCCCCTCAGGGATGTGCAGATGGAGGCCGGAGGAGACACTGCTGCCCCGGCCCCCGGGGGCACGGAGGGCTTGGAGGACACGCAGTGCCCCCGTGAGGAAACCAGGGAAGGTGAAGGAGTTGACGCCGTCCCACCGGATCTCAAAGAGGAGGGTCTGGAGGAAACAGGTATTGCTTTACTTACTGGGGTCTTAAAAGGAATCCCTGGGGGTTGTCACTGTTGGACGGGGGGAAGGTCAATAGGTGACTATGAGTCTTTTGGAGCTCAAGAGAAGTGGCTTAAACCATAGCCGGGTCAGGAGGAGGTCACTGTGGACATATGGTGTAGTTTAAACCACGAAAGAAGTCATTGGGTGTCAACGGATGTTTACTGGGGATTTGGTGTGAGTTTAGGTCATTGAGGAATCAAAAAGGGGGCTGTTGAGGGCCAAAGAGCGTCTCTGGGGATTTAGAGTATTTAGGTCAAAGAAACGCTGAAGAAAGTCAATAGACTCCAAGGAGGACTGTTAGAAGTTAGTGCTTTTCAGGAGTAGGGTGTTATTAGGTCCTTGAAGTGGGAAGGGGAATCAGTGGAGTTCCATGGCCATTCAGAGTATTTACATCATTGAAGTCAATGGTAGGCTGTTTGGGGAAGTCTTTAAGGAACCAAATGTTAGTGGATGTGTAAAGGTGTTCACTTGGGATTTAATGGAAGTCACTGAGAAGTCTGTACCATTGATCACTTAGGAATTAGTGGGTGTAAATGGAGTCATTGAGAAGGATCAGTAGACGTCACTGAGAATTAATGTGGGTGGGGAAGTTGAGGACTTGGTAATTATTAGCAGGCAAGAGCGGTTATTAAGTGATATTTGGGGACATGGGAGTGTCAGTGAATGTCAATAAGAGAATATGCAATTTTTGGGATTTTTTGCGAAAATTAGTTACAAATAGATAATAATGGCTGTCATTGGGGGATGAATGGATATCAATGGGAATAAATGGACGTGTCAATCCGGGCCATTGAAGTTGTGGATTTTAGTGAATGTTAATGATGATCATGGGGAGGGGCAGTGAAAGTCATTAAAGTCTTGTGTGTTAGTGGATATTATGATGGTTATTGTAGGGAGGGGGGTAGATATCAATGAAATTGAAGGTGGTAAGAGGAGTGAATGAAGGTCACTGAAGTCCTGGGTGTTAATGAAGGTTAATGATGGTCATAGTTGGGGGTAGGGGGTGGTGGACATGCAGTAGAATAAATTGTGGATCAGGGCAGTCATGGAGGGTCACTGAAAATCCAGGTGTTAATGATTTTTAATGGTGGGTCATTGGGGTGTTTGTGAACCACAGAGGGATTGAATAGTGGATTGGGGGAGTCCTAAAGATCTGGGTGTTTTGCATATTAATGACAGTCAATGGGAGAAGTAGTGGACATTAACAAGAATATAAATGGATGACCAGGAGAGTCAGTAGGGGTCATCAGGTATCAGTGGGCATCACTGGGCAACAAGGTAGTTGCGGGGGTAGGGGCATTCAAACACTTAAGATATTAATAGATGTTAATGGTGGCCATTGGGTGAGCAGATTATTAGGAGAATAAATAGGGGTCAGAGGAGTTAATGGGGGATCATTGAAGATGAATAATGGTCATCCAGAGTCAATGGGGTACCTTAAAGACTTGAGAATGAGTTATTGAAAGGGAAGTAATTGGACTGTAGGGACATAGCAGGGTCCAATGGAATAACAATGAAAATGTATTCATTTATTAGTGTTTCAGGGAGATCATGGAACCTAAGTGTTAGTGGAGATCATTTCGGGGTCCTAGGGCTGTCACTGGTCATTGAGGGGCAGAGGAGACACTTGGAGGTCTGTGTCAGCATGCAGGGGTCGTGTAGGGACTAGTAGGTATTTGGTGGGTCCTTGGGGATGTGGGGTTAGTTAGGGGTTCACATGCAGATGACCCACCAAGGGCTCCCTTTCAGGATCCAAGGACAAGGACCAGCCACCCAGCCCATCACCACCACCACAGTCAGAGGCCCCATCAAGCACCTCTCAGCTCTGGAGTCCTGCAGCCCCTGAGAATAGTCCCACACGTAACCCTGAGAATGGCTCTGGAGGCCAGGGTGGGGACCCCAGTGATGAGGACTGGCGCAGCCAGCGGAAGCATGTGTTTGTGCTGAGTGAGGCTGGCAAGCCCATCTACTCTCGGTACGGTAGTGTGGAGGCGCTGTCGGCTACCATGGGTGTAATGACTGCCCTCGTGTCCTTCGTGCAGAGTGCAGGAGATGCCATCCGTGCCATCTACGCTGGTGAGCAAACAGGTGGGAGGCAGAATGGGGGACGGTGACCAGAAATATGGCTGGCATGGGTAGGTCTGTCTGCCTGAGGCAATATCCAGCCAGCCAGGGTTGGGTCCATGTGTGTGGATGGTCAGCCAGGGCTCCGTCTGTCAGTTGTGGGAGGTGGGGGGTTCATCTCTCTGGCCTGCTGGTTTCTGAATGGTTGACGTGCTGGGATCTAAGTGACTAGCTGGATACTTCTGTATTGCCTGAGAGCATGACTGTGGGGGCTCTGTGGCTAAGCTGAGTATCTTTCTGGCTCTATGTCAGCCTTGTACTATCTCTGCCCGCCTTGCCCTGCTCTTTGCTGTGTATCTAACCTACCTGTTCCTTTGTCCATCCCATCATGTCTCTGCAAATGTCCAGATTCCTCCAGCTTGTCTTTACCCCAGTCCAGGTGCCCACAGAATGCTCGTGTGGACTCAGGCTGTGTGTATGGTAGGAGAGGGCTGAAGAGCCCCACTGTCTCCCTCTGGTCATTCCTGATCCAGCTCTACCCCTCTTCTCACCCCTTCCTTCCCCAGAGGACCACAAGCTGGTGTTCCTACAGCAGGGCCCACTGTTGCTCGTGGCCATGTCACGGACTCCTCAGTCAGCCGCCCAGCTGCGGGGGGAGCTGC
This sequence comes from Saimiri boliviensis, assembly GCF_048565385.1. Taxonomy (NCBI): domain Eukaryota; kingdom Metazoa; phylum Chordata; class Mammalia; order Primates; family Cebidae; genus Saimiri; species Saimiri boliviensis. The sequence continues at coordinate 138,507,201 of NC_133449.1, read as the reverse complement.
TAGCTGTGCACGCACAGATCGTGAGCACACTGACGCGTGCAAGCGTCGCCCGCATCTTCGCACACAAGCAGAACTATGACCTCCGCCGCCTGCTGGCTGGCTCAGAGCGCACACTGGACCGACTTCTGGATAGTGTGGAGCAGGACCCAGGAGCCCTGCTCCTGGGCGCCGTGCGCTGCGTGCCCCTTGCCCGCCCACTGCGGGACGCACTGGGTGCGCTCCTCCGACGTTGCACAGCACCTGGCCTGGCGCTGTCAGTGCTGGCAGTAGGTGGCCGACTGATAACAGCAGCCCAGGAGCGGAATGTGCTGGCCGAGTGCCGGCTGGACCCAGCGGATCTGCAGCTGCTGCTCGACTGGGTGGGCGCACCAGCCTTTGCGGCAGGTGAGGCTTGGGCACCAGTGTGCCTGCCCCGCTTCAACCCTGATGGTTTTTTCTACGCCTACGTGGCCCGTCTGGATGCTATGCCTGTCTGCCTGCTGCTGCTTGGCACCCAGCGTGAAGCCTTCCATGCCATGGCCGCCTGCCGGCGCCTGGTTGAAGACGGGATGCATGCCCTTGGTGCCATGCGTGCCCTTGGGGAGGCTGCCAGCTTCTCTAACCCCTCATCAGCCAGTGCTCCTGCCTACAGCGTGCAGGCTGTGGGGGCGCCAGGCCTCCGTCACTTCCTCTATAAGCCGCTGGACATCCCTGACCACCACCGTCAACTGCCCCAGTTTACCAGGTAAGCCCTGACCCTAAGGCAACTGGCTGGGTGGGAAGGCCTGTCTAACCAGGAAGTTCAGCGTCTCAGGGATGATGGAGCCTCAAGCACAGACCTAAAGGAATCCCCCTATTCTGGTGGAGGGCAGGGCCCTAGTACTCAGGGAATCCCCTAGTTTGATGAAAGAAGCTCAGCCTGTAACCCCTGAGAATCCTCAATTCTCAAGGGAGAGGCTCAGCTCCCTAACTTGATCGAAATCTCTAGATTGAGGGAGGAAATGGGCCAGCCAAGAATGCGCTGGAGTAACCTTGCCCTGCACCTCTCTCCATCATGGCAGCCCCGAGCTAGAGGCCCCCTACAGCAGAGAGGAGGAGCGGCAGCGGCTGTCCGACCTGTACCACCGCTTGCATGCTCGCCTTCACAGCTCCTCCCGACCGCTGCGCCTCATTTACCACGTGGCTGAGAAGGAGACGCTGCTGGCCTGGGTGAGTTGGGCAGGACTCTGAGTGAACTGACTCCCCACTTCAAGCCTCCCTTCCCTATACTGTATCCCTTCCAGCCATAGCGCGTCCACCAAACACACCAGGCCTCTGCTTGGGCTGTGTCTTGCCTGCAGTACTGTCCCTCCTTTTACAAATGCATCTCTGAGGCCTCTGACAGCTAATCACCGTGTCTCTAATCTGACATTAGCCTCACCCTCCTAATGTGCTTTTCTGCCATTAGCAACCAGGACAGTGTCTTTGACTTTCCAGAAGTCCCTTTAACATCCATTGCTGCTCCTGCCAATTCCCCGGTAACCCAACCCGTGTGTCTGGAGTACCCTGTTCGTCACCAGCTCATTATGACTCTGGGTCTCCAGCACTCCTCAAACACTACAGGCTTGGTCCCATGCTGTGCCCTCTACCTGGACGATCCTTCCCTTGGGTCTCCTCTGGGCTTCAGCCCTCACTTCCTTTGGGTTTGTTAAAGGTCAGCTACTGAGGGAGGCCAGTGAAGGGAACCTCATCAGAAATGGCACCTTCCCCTAGGTCCTCCCACCTAGTGCATAGTTGTGAACTTATTGCATGACTCCTGTGTATTAGGCATTGTCATAGGCTAAGGATTTGATTTAAAAATTTTTTTTGGCTTTCATTTTCAAATAATTTTAGACTTGGAAGTTGCAAAAACAGTATAGTTAGTAGAAAGAGGCCTGTGACCTAGTTCCTCCAAAGGTCAACGTCTTATATAACCACAGTAGCTCATCAAATTTAGGAAATTAACATTGGTGCAGTTATACCTAATCCACGGACTTCATTCAGATGCCACCAGTTGTCCCACTCATGTCCTTTTACTGGTCCAGAATCCAGTCCAGGATCCCGTTGGATTTATTTATTGGATCTCCTAGTCTTGTTTATTCTGCAACAGTTTCTCACTCTTTTCTGTCTCTCATGACCTTGGCACTTTTATAGAGGGCCAGCCAGTTAGCTTGCAGAAAGTCCCTCAATGTTTTTTCTAATGCCATATCATGAGTAAACTGAGTTCATGCATTTTGTACAAGCACACCACAGAAGCAGCGTTGTGCCCTTCCTGCGTCGTATCAGGAGGCACGTGATTGTCATCTGTCCCATTGTTGATGATGTCAACTTTGATTACTTAAAGTTGTGTCTACCACATTTCTCCATTATAAAGTTGGTATTTTTCCGTTTTGTAATTAGTGAATATCTGTGGTGATTGTCATTGTCCTGCTTTACATCATACTTGTACCCACTGATTTGCCAGATGGTGTCTTGCTGTGTAGCCCAAGCTGGAGTGCAGTGGCACAATCTTGGCTCCCTGCAATCTCTATCTCCCAGGTTCAAGGGATTCTCTAACCTCAGCTTCCCAAGTAGCTGGGATTACAGGTGCACGCTGGGAGGCTGAGGCTAAAGATTTGTAGTAGAGATGGGGTTTTGCCATGTTGGCCAGGCTGGTCTCAAACTCCTGGCCTCAAGTAATCTGCCTGCCATGGCCTCCTAAAGTGCTGCCTAGTCAGATGGTGGTTTTTCTAACTCCATCATTCTTTCTACATTGATTGGTTGGGATTTTACTGTAAAGAATAACTTGGGGCTGGGTGTGGTGGCTCACGCCTGTAATCCCAACACTTTGGGAGGCCGAGGTGGGCTGAGCACTTGAGGTCCGGAGTTCCAGTCCAGCCTGGTCAACATGGTGAAATCCCATCTCTACTTAACATACAAAAATTAGCTGGGCATGGTGGTGCGTCCCTCTAATCCCAGCTACTCAGGAGGCTGAGGCAGGATAATCGCATGAACCTGGGAAGCAGAAGTTGCCGTGAGCCAAGATCACACCACTGTACTCCAACCTAGGTGACAGAGTAAGACTATCTCAAAAAAAGGTGGGGGGAAGGTGCCGTAACTTTTCCTTTCTTCTGTTTGTTGAATTTTTAATTTTTATCAATATTATCTCATAAATTTTTCTTTAATTCACTGAGTTAAAATCCTTTTCTAGCATTTATTTTGTTGTTCAAATTTCCTCTGACTTAGCCAGTGGGTACTCTGATTTAGCCAGGCTGGTCCCTGTGTTTCTATGACATGTCTCCTTCACTATGTGAGTACATCTTACTTGACTTCCTCTATTCCGGTCCTCAACTCAGCTACTTTTCCATGGAGCTCTTGTATGTTTCAGTAGAGATTGGAATTTACAAACCAAGATATGGGCCAGGCAAATTCCAACACTTTGGGCAGGCAGATTATGAGGTCACGAGTTCAAGACTAGCATGGCTAACATGGTGAAATGCTGTCTCTACAAAAAAGTAGCTGGGTGTGGTGGCAGGCACCTGTAATCCCAGTTACTCAGGAGTCTGAGGCAGGAGAATCACTTGAACCCAGCAGGCAGAGGTTGCAGTGAGCCATGACCGTGCCGCTGCACTCCAGCCAGGGCAACAGAGCGAGACTCCATCTCAAAACAAACAAACAAACAAGATATGTTAGGACCAGAATTTTAAACCAAGTGATCAGGGTAGGCCTCCCTGAGGAGATGGCATCTGAGTGGAGTGGGGCAGTATTGAGCTATATGGATATTAGGAGGACGAATACACCTGGCAGAGGGAAAGGACTGCATATGCTGTGACGTGGGACTGAGCCTAGCTGTTTTTGAGGAGTAGCGAGGAAAAGTACGGTGGCTGGAACAGAAGGAGTAAAGGGGAGAGCTGTGGGAGGTGGCACAAAAAAGGTGCTAGTGACCTTGTGGGGCAGGTCTCTCCAGTTGGTATGAGGCTTAAATTGAGTTCCTCTTTATATTATTCCCTGGCTGTAGATGATGAAAACATAGCTGTAAGAGCTTAGAGCAGGACCTTGCACACAGTAGGTTACTGGCAGAATATTAAAGGTTACTGCTTTCCCCAGTCCCCAGATGAGCAAACTGAGGTCTACAGGATACCCCCACACAACCAGCATCACCCAGTTGAAGCCACTAGGTCCAGCTGACCCTTGACTCATGAATTTCACAACAATATCAGCTTACCTACCTTAGCCCAGTATCTAGGCAGCACCAGGTAGGAGATGCTGCCAGGTACACCTTCCAGGCTGCAGGAGGCAGACGTGCAGCTGTGTTGGGATAGAAGGGATTCTCCATGGCCACTGCTGGCCCATCTGACTGTGTCTCCTCCCAAACCCCCAGGTGACCTCCAAATTTGAGCTCTATACCTGTCTCAGCCCTCTGGTGACCAAGGCAGGTGCAATCTTGGTAGTGACCAAACTCCTGCGCTGGGTGAAGAAAGAAGAAGACCGGCTGTTCATTCGTTACCCACCCAAGTACTCCACACCACCAGCCGCCTCTACGGACCAAGCTGCCCATAATGGCTTGTTCACTGGACTCTGAGAGATGGAGCTCCCAGACCGGGCAGTGCTGGGAGCAACCACCTGTTTTTTACCTTCTGTCTCCACCCTGGAAATGTGGGTGGGGGTGTGTCTGTGGCCAGTCATTGTCTCCCTAGGCAATGGGGCAAGATCTGAGGGCCTGCCGGTGAGAGAGATGGTGGCAGCAGCCAGGCGAGCAGGCTGCTTTCCACACCCAGTCATGTACCTCCCCATCTGGGAAAATCCTTAGGCCTCCCTCTCCCTTCCTTCCCTCTGTGTCACCTCCACTTGGATGATGCTGTGGCCTCTGTCATGGACTGTCCCCTGCAAACTTGCTTCAGGGGTCAATCTCAGTTGAATCTTAGCCCTGAGTGTCCAGGGCTGGCCAAGGTCTCTAGGGTGGCCCACAGGGGTGCTGGAATTGGAAATTCAGGGCCAGACTGTGCTTGGAACTGGCCTAGGGGTGTTTTAAAGAAAAAAACTGTATATAAAAGGTCTAAAAGTAAGACCCACAGGGATATTCCTTTGCCCTTCTTATACTTCTTTTCATCTTCACCCTACCAAAAACGACCCCCCTCCATGCTGGCTGCTGCTAACATTAATGAGAAGGTGGCCTCCAGTGTCCACCTGTGGAACCCTGACTGCACACTGGCTGAATCCAGCATTTTTACGTAGGAGATGCACTTAGCTTCTAAGCCTCATTTTACTCATCTGTGAAACAGATAAGTACCCTCTCTCATGAACTCTTTAATGAAGATTTGTAAACGAAAACAGACTGGAACTCTGTGTCCCACCACACAGCACGTCTGTCCAGACTTTGACAGCCTGCACAAGACAAGCCCCCTAAAGCGGGAGAGACCCCTGGGGTTTCGTGTGTGCGCACACTACCCTCACTCGCCGCTGGCCACTACCCTAGTTCTGCCCCTGTTTGTCACAGTTGCAGTTAACAGCCTCGAGGTTGCGGCACGCGTGCGGTTAGTCCCAGACACTGCGTTGCGCGCCTGCGCAGAGCCGACTCCTGAGTCGACCGAGAGCGCAGGCGCAGCCCGCCCCCCAGCGCGCTGGGAAGCCTTTCGCCGTCACGCGGTTTCTTTTTTAACCAATCAGCAAGCGAGGCTCGTGCGCGCGGGCCCTCAGTTAGAGGATGGCGGGGAAGCTGAAACCCCTGAACGCGGGAGCGCCGGGAGCCGCCGAGGAGGCTGAAGGTAGCGAGGGCGAGTGGCTTGCACCCTAAGGAGGGAGGGCTCATCCCATTACGATACTGAAATGATGATCTAATAGTTTTTTTTTTTTTTTTTTTTTTTTTTTTTTAATATTAAGCCTTTTGTTGTTGAAGAAAAAAATGTGTTAACCGTTAAGCAGAATGGAGATAAATGAACAGGCAGATTCTTATGGCCGAGATTAACTTTTGTCAACTCCAGTGAATTTATTGTTTAAGATAAATAATACATAGGTCAGTGTGCCAGTCTAAAAACAAAAGTGGAGCGGCTGTTACAAAAACCACCCTGCTGCAGCCACCCATATTAACAGCCATTCCCAGCGTCGCCGTTTCACACCTATCCCGTGTCACACTTCGCTGAACTTTTAAGCCTCTTAATGGAGCACGGCCTCCCCACAGCCGCTTTTCTCCAGGGCATTGACTTGAGTGACAGGCAAAGGAGGGTGGACAAGTGTCGGCTTAGACACTATTGGAAATTGTATTCCAGCCAAAAGAAAAAAAAAATCTCCCGTGGCCGGGCTTGGTGACTCACGTCTGTAATCCCAACACTTTGGGAGGTGGAGGCGGGTGAGTCACACCTGAGGTCAAAAGTTTGAGGCCACCCTGGCCTACATGATGAAACCCCATCTCTACTAAAAATATAAAAACTAGCTGGGTGTGGTGGCAGGTGCATGTAGTCTCAGCTACTTGGGAGGCTGAGGCAGGATAATTGCTTGAACCTGGGAGGCTGAGGCAGGATAATTGCTTGAACCTGGGAGGCTAAGGTTGCAGCGAGCTGAGATTGTGCCCCTGCACTCCATTGTGGGTGATAGAGTGAGCAAAAAAAGAAAACAAAGGAAAATCTCCCAAGGTAGTAATGCACTTGTATGCCACTAGTATTTTGTTGTTGTTGTTAGAAACATTTAAAGTGTACCAGAGTACCCATCACTAAGCTATAACCATTGTCACCTTTTTGCCCCACTTTTATCTGTCTCGAACTCCCCTTTCTGGACCCTCTTTAAACTACTATATTAATAAACACATTAGACTGCATCCTGCCAGACCTGCCCACTTGACATGAAAGTAATGATTATTGTTTATTGCCTGACTTAGGGTAAGGTCCATGAGAAAAGAGACTGTTTAACTCTCGTGCCCAAAACAGTGTCTGCTTGGCGTATAGTGGGTGCTCAATAATTTTTTAATTTGTGACTAATGGAGTAACTTCAACACAGAGAGCTCTTTTAGATTAGAGCAATTACTGAGTGCCAGCATTCATCCAAGGACAGACGGAAGTAAGACAGATGCAAATAGATCTAATTTATGAACGGTGTTATACAGCTGCCGCGACAATAAAAAAAAAAACGATTTTAGTATCAGCCTTTCAAATTCCTCAAAATTAAAGTTATGATTAACTTCACCAGCAAAGGAAAAAATTAAAAGATGTATCATCAAGTTGCCATTTCCAGCCCATCAAATTAGCTTTCTAAAGGAAAGAAGAGTATTTGGTATTGACAACTTTGTAGAGAAACAGGTCTTTTCCTGCTTCCGGGAAGAGAGCTGACTCAAAGGCTTTGCTAGAGGCAGTTTGGCAGAGTAGTTTTAGCATCTGAAATGCTCTTCCACTTCCCCAGTCACGTTGCTATGTAGTCATAGGAGAATACCTAAGTGTATGGACCAGGAATGGCGATTGGGGTGTTGATGGAGGCACAACACAAGGAACAGTCACAGAAATGACTAAATCTAGGTATATGTGTGCACGCTGTGGAATTTGTCTGTGGTGGATTATTTGTAGGAGGCAGAAAAAAATAAATTCTAATTTAAATTTATTAAAATTAAATTTTAAATTGATAGGATTATTATGGACACACAGGGAGCTCCAAAAGAAATCATATGTTTGTTAGGATAGGCCAGTTGGGATTGAAACCATGGAGGAGGGTATAGCCCTGTGTATGTTGCACAGAAAAAGTGGACAAGGGACTTGGATTTGAGGAGTAGTGCAGAGGTAGAGGCATTTTTGTGATTTTGTGTTATATTTTTCTTTTAGAAAAATGTAAGTAGTAGTATATAATTTTAAAATGTAAAGGAGAAGAGGGAAAATTTTGAATGGCACCTGAGGATCCTATATTAATATTGGATCAGTATTCACATCCATGTTTTGGTGGTTGTACTGTGGTTACCTGGTATATTCCCTTTGTATGTAGGAAACAGACACTGGAATAGTAAGGAGTAATGGGCCAAGATGTCTGCAACTTAATGTTCAGAATCACTCACAAGTGGGGAATGTGATACAAGGGCAAAATGGGAGCACTGTGGCCTATTTTTACAACTTTTGTGTATATCTGAAATTATTTCAAAATAAAATGTTTAAAAGGCTGCTCTTATCCTGGCCATTTTCTTTTGTAATGGACTTTTGTGTGTGTGTCAAAATGTTAGTTGAATTATTTAAAATATTTACTTATTACCCACTCTTGGTCTTATTTCATGACAAGCACTAGAAAGCAGAGGAGAGGTAAAGCACGGATGGAACTTTTGCAGCAATGGTTGCAAATGCCAGCGGTATAAAAGACATGGAGACTAATCAGGAAATTATTACATAACCTGGGTACTGGGTGATACTACCTGATGAGTATTAATCTTGTCAGTTGTGATTATAGGATTGGGGTCACCTAAGAAAATGTCCTTAAGTAGTTAAGACTCCTAAGGAAGTTTCTGGGAATAAAATGTCAACAAGCCTGGGGCTTGCTTAAAAATTCAACGCAGGAAAAACAGCTGAAACAAATAGGGTGAATATTATTCATTGTCAAATCTGGGCAATGAGCATATCAGAGTTAATCACAATATCCTCTCTACTCTCACGTGCATTTGAAAGTTCTCAAAGTATTAAAAATAAAACACAAACACTTCCCCTTGTTGCTGTTAAAGTAGTTTTACTTTTTTGTTTCATTTCCAAAATATTAAGAATATTTTTAAAATTAAAAAAAAATCTCAGGGGGGCATACCAACTTGTTCAAGGTGCTTGTATCAGGGGAAGCAGTCAGATTTCAGATTAAGGAGAGAAGAAAAAAATCATTTTTAACTTCATATATATTTCTTTGTTGTTGGAATTTTCTTAGAATTTTACTTGAGTAAGCAAAAATTAAAGCAATACATGAAATGTATTTTACTAAAAGACAAGTGTTGTCACCAAACTGCTGACTGTAGTTACTTCTGGGAAGGGGAGTGACTTGGAGAAGGGGCTGCTGTCGAGGGGAGACTTGTACTTTTTAGTTTTATTCTTCTACATTTGCTTATTATGTAAGTTATTCTACATGTATTATGTAATTTAAAAATTAAAATGCAAATTAAAATAATACATACTAATTTATAAAAATTTCAGACCAAACAAAAAGATACAAAGGTGAGCATAACACCAAATATTTCAAAAACTTTTTAATAAGCTCAGGTTTGTGCAGTGGCCCATGCCTGTAATTCCAGCACTCTGGGAGGCAGAGGCGGGTGGATCACAAGGTCAGGAATTTGAGACCAGCCTGGCCAATATGGTGGAACCCCATCTCTATTAAAAATACTAAATACCCAGGCATGGTGGCAGATGCCTATAGTCACAGCTACTAGGGAGGCTGAGACAGAAGAATAGCTTGAACCTAGGAGTCAGATGCTGCAATGAGCCAAGATTGCACCACTGCACTCCATCCAGCCTGGGCAACAGAGCGAGACTCTGTCTCACAAACAAATTTAAAAAACCCTGGTTTACAACAGGAATTTTAATGACTGCAAAGAATTTCATCCTACAAACACGCTGTAATTGATCTCCTAAGATATCTTCAAGTTACTTCCTTTTTTTTTTTTTTTTTTTTGAGACAGTGTTTCGCTCTTGTTACCCAGGCTGGAGTGTGATGGCGTGATCTCGGCTCACCGCAACCTCCGCCTCCCGAGTTCAGGCAATTCTCCTGCCTCAGCCTCCTGAGTAGCTGGGATTACAGGCACGTGCCACCATGCCCAGCTAATTTTTTATATTTTTAGTAGAGACAGGGTTTCACCATGTTGACCAGGATAGTCTCGATCTCTTGACCTCATGATCCACCCACCTTGGCCTCCCAAAGTGCTGGGATTACAGGCTTGAGCCACCGCGCCCGGCCCAGTTACTTCCATATTTTAAAATTATAAGCAGTGAAACAATGAACATCTTACACACCATCCTTAATTATTTCCTTAAGATACATTCCTAGGAGTGGAATTTCTAATCAAGAGGAGGTGAGTAAGGTTTTGGTATTTATTTATCAGAAAGTTTGAAATGAAATAGTTTTTGCTGGTTGAGTTGGCAAAAAAAAAAAAAAAAAAAAAATTAAAAACATCCTTGCCTGGTAAGAGTATGATTTGTGGGCCTGAGACAGGTGAAAGGCAATTTCCTATCAGCCAAATTTAATAATATACATACCCTTTGATCCATCAGGTAGCCTCTAGGTAGTACTCTATGAGTATATAGTAGATACACTCTAATGCAAACACAAAGAAGAATGTACAAGGATGGTGTACTAGGTTGAATTGTGTCCCTCCAAAATTTGTGTTCAGAACTTCAGAAATGTGACCTTATTTGGGAGAAGAATGTTTGCAGATGTAATTAGTTAAGATGAGGTCATACTGGATTAGGGAAGGCCATAATTCAATGGCTGGTGTCCTTGTAAGTAGGGGGAAATATGGACACATGAGAGTGGCATGTGAAGACACAGACACAGAGGGAAGACCCAGTTTGTGGTACTTTATTATGGCAGCCTGAGAACACAAATGATCATTGTGGCATTCTTTGTAACAGCAAAAAAAGGTAAACAGCTTAAATATCCATCAATAGGATTTTTCTCTGAAATTATAGTATATCCACACAGCAGAATTCCATACAGCCCCTACAAAGAATAAAAAGATCACCAGTATACATTGTCAAACGAAAATTACAAGATGGGACGCATTGTGTATGACATGCTAACCACTTACAAAGAAAATGAGGGATGTATGTTTGTATATAAATTGAATCATCTCCAGGTACCTACACATAGCTTATAATGTTAGTGGCCTCTGAGGAGGACAATTGGAGAACTTAGTCTGAGGGAGAGGGAATTTTTACTGCATTCTACTGTGGGTAAGCATTTCTTCATTAACTTTTTGGCTATCCTGTTTTGTGAGCTGCCTTTCATCTCTGTTCAGTTTTCCTTGGAGACGAGTGGGTCACTGAGATTTGACCTTTACCATTGATTTCAAGAGTTTCGGACTTTTATTTAATGTTAATATTTTCCGGTGATTTTTCTTGTTTGAATGTTAAAAGTAACACAGGCTCATGTTAAAATATACATAGACACACACACACACACACACACACACACATATACACACACACACATAGAAATATATATGGTGAAAAGTGTGGTGAATCAGGATTCAAATAAGGTCTGTTCATTTAATTGATTGATAAATGCCTCAAGTCTTTTTTAATCTATAGGATTTTCCCTCTCCCTCATTTTCTTCTTTACAACTTATTTGTTGAAGAAACCAGGTTTTCCTGTGGAGTTTCTCACAGACCACATGATACTGAGCACATCCCCAGTGAGGTGATTTAATGTGTTTTCCTGCCCTTTGTATTTCCTCCAAATTAGTATTTAGATGTGGAAACCTGATGAGATTCCATCAGGCTTTTTTGTTTTTTTTTGTGGGGGTTTTGGGGCAAAAATCCTTCCTTGGCCGTGTTGTGTTCTTTCCTCTAGAGCAGGCGTCCCCAAACTGCGGGCTGTATGCAGCCCCCTGAGGCCATTGATCCGGCCCCCCGCCGCACTTCAGGAAGGGGCACCTCTTTCGTTGGTGGTCAGTGAGAGGAGCACAGTATGTGGCGGCCCTCCAACGGTCTGAGGGACAGTGAACTGGCCCCCGGTGTAAAAAGTTTGGGGACGCCTGCTCTAGAGGCTCATAGGGATCACTCCCCAAGGCAGCTTGTAAGTGCATCCTGAGCTGCAGTCCTCAAATTTAGTTGAAATAAACTCTCTATATTAAAAATAAAAACAAAAATCCTGGCCAGATGCAGTGGTTCACACCTGTAATCCCAGCACTTTGGGCAGCTAAGGCGGGCAGATCACAAGGTCCAACATGGTGAAACCGTGTCTCTACTCAAGATACAAAAATTGGCTGGGCGTGGTGGTGCACACCTATAATCCCAGCTACTTGGGAGTCTGAGGCAGGAGAATTACTTGAACCTGGGAGGTAAAGGTTGCAGTGGGCCAAGATTGTGCCACTGCACTCCAGCCTGGGCGGCAGGCTGATAATCCATCTCCCAAAAAAATCCTTTGAGCTGGAGCTGCAAGGTTAAAAAAATAGACTCATAATATCTAGTTGTCTTTCTTTGATGTTAGCGGCTATTAATAACTGTTACCTAGATCTATCAGTTCATTAAGAATTTATAAATTATGGACTGCAATTATTTCAAAGAAACTCATATGAAATATTCCTGCCTTATTGCTCTGGTTAGAACTTCATAAGGATCTTAAACTGAAGCACCAGCAAAGTCTCACCGCTGAGTGTCATTAAGGGGATATTTGTGGTGGTGTCTTTTAACCTCTCTGGGAGAAGCTGACCCTCAGGGGTCCTGATTTATCTAGCACACACCACAAACCTCAAGGGCAAAGGACAGGGGCCCTGCTCTGGATAGAAACTTGTCCCTCATCCCATCCTTAGCCCCAGGCCATGGGTGTCTGCAGAGCCCACTGCGACTTCCTACCCCCCTTCTCTGCCCCTTTCACTCTCACTGGGTCCTGTAATTTTTGGTTTTCATTTCTACAGGGCAAGCCAAGTCTTTGAAGACTGAAGACTTGCTGGCAATGGTGGTAAAGCTGCAGAAAGGTCATGTGTCTATTTGTTTTTGAGCCTCAGCCTGGGGTTTCAAGTCAGAAATACTTGGTTCAAATTCAGTGCCCTCAACTCACAACCTTGGGAAATTATCCCATTGCACTTTCCCCCTCTTAATTCTTTGAACCAAGAATACAACTCCACAGTTCAAAATGGAAGAAGTTTAAAGGAACAGAAAAACCAGTTGCCCACCCCCAAACCTCACTTCTCTCCCACCACATAGGAGTCATCCATTTCCTTGACTCACAGGCAAGCAGCTCTTGTTTTTCAGTTCTTAAGTATGTTTCCAGAGATTCTTTAAAAATGCATTCATGGGTGTATATTTTTGTCCTCCCTTTTTACATACAAATGACAACGCCGTTGGTTTTGCACCTTGCTTTGCTTTTTGTGGGAGACCTGGGAGCCAGTGTGCACCCAGTACCTACATCAGAGCTGAGGCAGTGCCAGCCAGGCTTGAGGTTAGACCCCCAGCCCAGTCTCATCTTAAAATAGTATAACATCAGTCTACTCCAGGAAAAAAACACCAGCAGCCTCCCCTTCTCCCACTGTGTGGCTGCCTGCAGTGGACCTGCCTGGGACTGCTGCCTAGGTAAAATCAGGGAGAAGAAATTACAGGGCTAGAAATACAGTGACCCAGCCTGATAATTTCCAGTAAAACAAAGACCCCCACCCAGAGATTTCTGTCAGTCATAACCAGAACTGTGGAGATCACCCACTCTCCTGGAAATCACAGAACCTGGAGTTGGTGACCTTTGAAAATCCATGGCCTGACTTCATTAACCTCAGAGTGTCTGAGGCTTCGGCAGTGATACTGGCAAGGGCTGGGCCGCTTTTTGCCCCAGCTTTGTGTTGCCAACCTTGAAGCCAGAGAGGAATGAGAAGGAGGTCTTCTCCATACAGAGCACTGAGACGGGGATTATGAGAAGTTAGAGGTGACTCCCTTAAGGGACAGTGATCACCCTGTCACTGGGAAACTTGCAAGACACCACCATCAGTGTAAAAGCATTGTTTCCTCCTTTCTTAGATGAGGCCAGTTCCAGAGTCCAGACTGACAGAGTGACAGCCTTTCCCACCTGGCTTTTGACAGAGCGGGGCAGATGGGATGTCTCACTTGGCTCACGCCACACTCAGAGTTACATCTGAAGGCTTCCACAGTGGCCCAAGATGCCCTGAGTGATATCACTTCCCACTTAACCCCACCTCACCTTCTGCCACTCTCTACTTGCTCACTACACTTGAGCCACACCAGCCCCTCACTGTTAGGTTGCACATGTGCCTCAGTAGCTCCTGCTGCAGGGAATCTGCACTTGTTCCTTCTGCCTTGTACTCTGCCTGGAATGGGCCCCCTCCACACTCTTTACCCTCACACGCTGCAGGAACTGCTTCCCTCTCCTCTTTCTGTATCTCGAGACATGCCTTTTACCCTTTTGCTCTTCAACACTTTGCCTCGCTTTATTTTTCCTCACAGCAGTTACCTCCATCTGAATTGATGGATTTGTTTGCTCGATGTCTCTCTCTCCAACCCAGAATGTAAGCCCTTCAAGGGGCTCTAACAGAGCTCAAAGGTGCTCAGTATATGCCTATTAATTGATAGGAGCAGACACAGTGCTTCTCCATCTGCCTTGGACAGTCAGACACAGTCTTCTCTGGGTCAATATTTCTTCCTTTCTTTCTTCAGAGGGAAGCCTGGAGCCACAGATAGAGGACCTGATTAACCGGATTAATGAGCTTCAGCAAGGTAAACTTGGGGACCTAGACTGGCCAGCAGGGGCCAGCAGGAAGGGCCTGGATTTGTAATGAATCGACCTCCTCATCTATAAAACCTAGGACCCTCTAGGGCTGTTTGCAGATGAATATGCAATGTCATATTTGCGAGTGAACAGCAAGGCTCGAAACTACACTCACACAGTGTCTTCTTCCCTTTGGTCTAGCAAAAAAGAAATCCAGTGAGGAACTGAGAGACACCCGCACTCTCCAGGAGGCCCTTCATAGAGAATTAGACTCCTGTAAGTGGGGCCAAAGAAGGACCCATCAACACTGCAGATGTTCCTGTACACACCTCAGGGCCTTTGCACAGGCTGTTCCCTTGCCTACAATGCTCTTAGCCCACACAATCTGTATTGCTTCTCACTGTCTCATGCCATCTTTCAGCTCTCAGCTCAAACTTCACCCTGACAGGCCTATCTAGATGGTCTCATCTAAGAATAGGATCCTGCCCTCTCTTGGTCATTCTCACTCCCCTGCCTGATTTGTTTCTTAAGAGCCTTTATGTCCACCTGACATGATGTGTGTACATCATCTCTCTCGTCAGTGTAAACCTTGTACATTCTTCAGGGTCTTCACTCCTTCAGCACTTACAGGGAGTGTGGGCATGTGGGGGAGAAGCTGGTCCTTGTGGGAGATGGTTGCAAGGGAGGCAAGAAGATACCTCATGTCTCCTGGGGCTGTACTACACCTTCTGTGTGGCTTTCCCCTTACGTGAAGTTGCCATGGAGATGGACATGCGGGTGCCTGGAGGCTGAAAGTGTTGTTGTGTTTTTTAGTGAATGGAGAGAAGGTGCACCTGGAGGAGGTCTTGAGCAAAAAGCGAGGTATTTACCAGTTGCTGTGTCTTCCTCATTCTACTCATCCACCCCACAAAAGTCCATACTCCTCAGATCAGCCAGAGGAATCCCACTGAATCCTAACTCAGGCGGAAGCTTCCCTCTCTGCACAAATCTCTCCCTGAGTTGCTACCTTACTTGCAGTAAACACCCAGGTCTTCACAGTGCCCTCCAATGCCTTACATGATGTGGGGCCCATTACTTCTAGCCAACCCTGACTCCCCAAGAGCTTTCAAGGGGTCTCGTTGATTCCTTCCCCACAGAGGCACTGAGGATCCTCCAGCGGCACTGCCGAGAGAAGGAAAGTGAGGCTCAGAGGTAAGAGGCACTGCCTCAGCTCTTCCCCACCTCATTCCCCAGCTGAAAAAGGAGGGAGCAAGAGCTATGGAAATGAATCTTGGACATGGCTCATTTTCCCTTTCTATAAAATAGAGCAGCTAGACAAAAGATTTCCTTGGTTATCTCTGATATTAAATGGTCGTGTTAAGATTAATTTACTCATTTAATTATTCGTTACTAATTTCTTCATCAAACATATTCCATCCACTGGTGTTATTCTGTCTGTCTCTGCTGGCTGTCCAGCTCCTTCTGGACCCATGCACTTGATTATTTGTCTGCTTATTTTAGGCCCCAGTCATCCATTTGCCACCCATTCATCTACCACCCATCTAGCCATTCACCTATGCACTCATTCATCCATTCATCCATCTATCCAACTACCCAACCCTATCATCCATCCAGTTGGCCATTTGATCTCCAGCCTTCCACTTTATAATCTTCCATCCATCCACTCATGCGTTCATCCTCTCTATTCTTCCCATAGCCATTCATTTCTTCACTCAACCATCCAGACATCAATCCTTTCTTCTAGCAATCCTTTATTTCTCTCTCCAGCCACTATTCCTCTACTCATCATTTCTCTAATCAGCTATCGTCTCTCCAGCCAGCAACTCACACATCCAATCAACTGTCCATCCAACCACGTATTCATCCATCTCTTCATCCTCTGAACCTTTACTTAGCACATTCCTGTTACCAGAGGTCTCACATCCTGGTGCACCATAACTTTAGTTGCATGGAGAAACCTGATGTTAGCTAACGTGTGTATACCTAACCATGCTACTTACACTGTCTGATGAGCATTTATGTACCTAATCCTCATTATGACAATTATAGGAGTTAAGGGCTAATGTCACCCTCCCATCACTACCACTATTTTACATATGAGGAAACAGAGACCCAGAGAGGTTAAGTAACTTGCTCAGGGTCACAGTGAAGTAGCAGATCAGGCTTCAAGCCAGGATGTTAGAATCTGTGGTGCCAAACTACTACACCCCTCACAAAGCTTTCCTGGGAAGCCAGGATTCATTCCATGGAGGACAGGATGGACAGGGTGATGTTCTCAACAGAAGCCCATGAAGGTTCTCATTTAACAGTAGAAAAGTGAAAGGTGAATGTTGTGAGCAGATATCCCAACTCCCACTCCTACTGGAGTGAATGATGGGTCATTCAGTGAATATGATTGAGGGTTGTCTTTCCCTTCCCAGGAAGCACATGTTGCAAGAGTGCATTGAACAAAGTTTTGTCCATACCTTTCAGATTTCAGAGTCCCAAACAGAGGAATGCGTGATAATTCCCAAGCCTGGGGCCTGGCAAGCCACTGCATAGAAAGTGGGGGCAGGGCTTGCATCAGGGTGGGTTTGTTGGAAGAGGTGCTACAGGAACCAAAATTTCGAGGATAAAACCCATGAAGGGGCTCCCAGCAGAGGAAGCATGGACAGGATCTGCAGGCCTGTGCCTGAGGCGCTCCCTTCAGGGTGTAAGGCCTAGCATGTGTTCATTCTCTCATTCCTGGATGTCGGCCTCCAGGTTGGATGTCAGAGGAGAGCTGGAGGATCTGATGGGCCAGCACAAGGACCTCTGGGAATTCCATGTGAGCTATTATCGCCTCCAGCCAAAGCCACTCCTCCCCTGGCTTTAGTGTCCCACTGACTGGCCCAGCGTCCACCCCTGCCCAGGCCCAATGCCGCGGGATAGTCCTTGATTCCTTGCTTCCTCTTGCCCACCTTCAGTCCCTCGGCTTTTACCTGAAATCAACTTACATCTCACCATCCTCTACTGTCAAAACCAGCATCACCTGCTGGTGCAGTAGCCATCGTGATCCTGCTTTCCCCCTGCTCACCTAGAGTATGTTCACCTTGCAGTGGCAAATGGCAGCCCAGAGAAAGCCATGATCAGGTCATTCCTTCATTCAGCTACTGTCAGTGGCTGCACCAGGCAGCATTTGAGGCAGGGAGAGAGGGTGGCAGACCAAAGGGGCCACGTCTTTACTGTCCCGAGCTGGGTGGGGACAGTGGGGACATACCCATACTCCAACCGAGGAAGTAAGTGGCTAGATCGTGTAACATCAGTGGAAAGGCGTCTAAGCAAGTGACATCTCAACTCAGTGGTGAAGGAAGGGAGGGAAGAAACCGTGCAGGTATCTGGGTGCAGAAGCAAAGGCCCTGAGGCTGGACTGTGCCTGAAACCTTTGAGGGACGCAGATTGGGGAGTGGAGGATGAGGACAGTGGGAAGAGTTCAAGTTTGGTAAGTGCCTGGAAACATGGAGAGCAGTTAGGGGGAGGTGAGTGGGTCTCCAGCCACAGCAGAAACTGCACCTTGAGTTAACAAATAGTTGAATGAATGAATGAATGAATGACCTAATGCAGGTGAAGACTTAAGTGAGAAGCACAAAGGGGGAGGGGCGGGCCGTGTAGCCTAGAGGAAAGCCAGACCTGCAGGCCTCCTCTTTGCCCTCGCAGATGCTGGAGCAGCGACTGGCCCGGGAGATCCGTGACCTGGAGAGGAGCAAGGAGCAGCTGCTCTCGGAGAGTGAGCTTCCCGCGCCAGGTGGGCGGGAGGAGGAGGACCTGCCCGGCATCCGTCCCGTCCCTGCCCCTGACGCCCGCCCACCCGCAGGAAGGCTGGTGCGCGCCAAGCTGCGGGAGGCGGAGCGGCGGCTGCGCTCGCCCTCTGAGGTCGAGGGCGCCATGGCGGCGGAGGACGGGTAAGAGGGGAAGGAAGGCGTGAGCGAGGTGGGCAGGGGCGAGGAGGAGGGGAGCGGGCCCGGGTCTGCCGCTCCGCCCCCCCCGCCCCTCCCCGGCCGGTGCCTCCCTCGGCGTCGTCGGGTCTCCGCGTCTCGGTGGCTTCCTCCTCTGTCCTCGGCACCTTCTCCGCAGGCTGAGGGCGGAGCTGGAGATATTCGGGGAGCAGGTCCAGAGCGCCCCCGAGGTCCGGGTTGGCCAGGGAGAGGTAGGGAGCCTGGGGAAGGGGGGCTGGGCGGGCGGGGTCCCGGGTGCGGCCCCCGAGAGCGTGTCTGCCGCGAGCCGGGATGCCCCGTGGGCAGAGGACGCCTCGGGAGCTGCATCGCGCGGGCGCGGGCGCACGCGGGGCGCTTGGGAACCCGGGCCGCGGCCTCACCCCGCTTGCCCCCCGCAGGCCGGGCCGGAGCTCCCCGGCGCCCGCGACGAGGAGGACCCGGAGCCGCCGGTGGCTGCCCCCGAGGCCCCCTAGGCTAGCAGGACCCGCCCAGTCCTGACCTTCCCTCCGGACGGTCCAGAGAATAAAAGCGATCATTTCCGACCGTGCTCACGTTCTCCGCGGAGTCTGTGCTTCCCCGTGGGGCGCGGCGCGGCGGGGGCGGGGGCGGGGCGGGGCCTCGGCCGGAACCCGCCCACCAGCGAGCCCCGGGCGCCGGGCCCGCGCTGGGAAAGTGCTCCCGAGCTCAGATAGAGTAGGTGGGTGTCAGGACCCGCCCCACGGCCTCATCTCGAGTTCCCGAACCATCTATGTTGTCAACAGGGGCTAGAGGGCGCGTGTTAACCCATGCGGGTTGTGGGGGCCTGTGCGTCTCCGGTGATCTCTGGAAACCCGCGCTGGCTCTGGGACCTGCCCGCCCACCTGAGCTCCCCTCACATATTGGGGTTCTAGCTAAGGCTGCCTCTCCACCCTTCTCAAGCACTCCAAACACTGTCCCCTCGGGGCCTTTGCCCTGCTGGTCCTCGTGTGGGGTCGCAGCCGCTAGGCCTCCTCAGGGCATCTGTACTCGCCTCACCTGTTAAATGTGTCCACCACCCCGGAGCGCGGCCTTGGGAACCCCACTCCAAAGGCGCTCGGCACCAGGCTGCTGCCCTTGACTGAGCATGTATTGACTAAGCAGGCATTTGCCGATTGCCTGCTGGGTGTCAGGCACTGTTGTAAACCCTGCATTTTAAACAGCGCGGTCAGCGAAGGCCTCACCTAGAAAGTGGTATCTGAGCAGAGAAGCCAGGGAGTGAGCCCTGTGGGCGTCTGGGGAACGGTGCGCCTGGCAGAAGACATGCCTGCTGCCAAGGCCGTGAGGTGAGGCTGCACTTGGCTGTGTTTGAGGAGCCTTCTGGAGGAGGCTGGTATAGGAGTGGAACGAGGTAGACCAGGAGGAGAGACGACACTGGAGAGTTGCCAGGGACCAGTCAAGCTGGGTCCTATCTAATGTGTGTAGAAGAGGACCGGGCGCGCAGTAAATACTCAGTGAATGTCAGCTCTCACATACAGTTGTGATGATTCAGTATTCCCAATCCCTAGAGAGCGGGACCTGAGACCTGTGACTCATTTAGATCAGAGGCTTCTCTCCATTAAGTGAAGAGTAAGTGGTTCATATGATTTATTATTATTGTTCCCAGGCTACAGATGAGAAACACCAAGGTGTGTGTTATCTCTCAGAACAGAAATTTTTTATGCAATAAATGCCGAATAAATCGTATCTTTTATTATTTTCACTATGATTCTTGTTGTCATTCCCAATTTAGAGATGAGGAAAACTGAGACAGTGAATCTGTACAGTCAGCCCTCAATAAATGTGGGTTGCCATTATTATCCCAGGTCCACAGATTAGGTCCAGGGAGCTTTATTTCCTGAGTCAGTCACCACTCACACCCGGGCACAGCTGACTCCAGGCCCAGGCAGTGATCCCCCGACTCACTGACACTACCTGCTTGCTAAGGCCAGTCTCCAGGAATCTCCAAGGAACCTCAGCATCTTCTTCTGTCATCCTCTCTGTCACACAAATGGGGTCAGCCTGGATCTTCTGCTGACTTAACACTGTGCACCTAGGGTTCAAGTCCTGGTTTCCCTGTTCACTAGCGGGATGCTCTCAGGCAAATTGCTTAATGTCTCTAAAACTCAATGACCAAATTTGGAAAACGGTGCTGCCCTCTGTACAGAACTTACTATAAACCTGGCTAACCCCTCACTTCCCGGAACATGTCCTTTGGGTCCCTGGACAAGCTAAATCGTATATAGAGATTAGTGGTACACCGAGTCATCTCATGCCATTCAGATGGATAAATCCATTTACCCACGTCCCTTCACAATGTTGCGGAAGTCAGTAAATGCTGGATGCAAGGTCATTCATGACCTGGTCCACACCTTTCTTTCCTTTCTCATCTGTCTCTGCCTCTGTCCACTCCTACTTAGAAGCCTGGTAAACACCAAACTGCCACTGCCCACATGATGTTACTTTTGTTCATACCGTTTCCTCTGGTTGGAACACCCTTCTCAGTATGCTTTGTCTGAGTAAATATTACTTGCATGAAATCCAGAGCTGGGATAAGACATGCAGAGTATTCCCACAGACATGTTCATGCCGTATTACCAGTGATGTGTCACTTCACTTGTATTTACTGAGGGGTATCATGTATTAACCTTCATTATTTTAGGAATGTCTTATCCATGATCTTGCAGCCAGTGCCTGGGACAGCCAATAGGCCACCCTAGGTGAGTCCTACCCCATGCTACAGTGGATGCATTCAAAATGGCCAATTTGGGGACTTTGAGCGTTAATAAGTAATAGCGAGAGAGGCAAAGGACTTACCTAGGTGGGAGAAACTAAAAAGACAACAGCCTCTACATTGAATCACAAAACTCCATGATGATACTCATTAAAATAAAAGGAAAAGGAACAAACTTTTTATTTTTCTTACAGCCGAGTAATAGCCAATCAGTGAGAAAGGAAAGAAAGAATTGAAAGATCACCATTTTGTAATCCACAATGAAGCAGTTGGTTCATCAGTCAATGAATGGTTGGTGGTTGCTAACACCACTGGGGGAAAAGCTATTAAGGGGCAGGATAATCACACATTCTCAAAGTTTTATCCTGCGTTGTCTTTATTAACTCCAAAGGGGGATGTGCCTTAAGGTGGGGAGATTGGGGAGCTACCACCTGATCCAAGGGCCAAGTTGTAGAACAGTCTGACCTTATGTTCCTCTTGACGGCAGGTACACATCATCACCCATGTGGGGTTTTTGATGAAAATATTTAATCAGAGGAAAGAGACACAGTGAAAAGTTCTGTAAGACAATTGTCTTGGACACCTGAACAGAGTCAGAGTCATGAAAAATAAAGGAGACTGGTGTATTAGTCTCCTATTGCCGCTGTAACAAGTTCATACATATTTCATGGCTGAGCAGTACCAATGTATTACCTTACAGTTCTCTAGGTCAAAAGTCTCATTAGACTAAAATCAAGGTGTCATTTGGGCTGCAGTTTTGCATGATCTGGGGGAGAATCATTCTTTAGTTTTTTTATGGCTACCTGGGATCTTTGACTCATTAATCTCTGCTTCCATGGGCACATCTCTTGTGACTCTGACTCTCCTGCATCCCTTTTGTAAGGAACCTTGTGATTACATTAGGCCCACCTAGATAATCCAGGATAATCTCCTCATCTCGTGATCCTTAACTAAATCATATCTGCAAAGTCCCTGTAGTCATATAAGGTCACACCTTCACAGATTCTTTGGAGAAGGATACAGACATCTTTGGGGGTCTATTTTGCCAACCACAGTATGGCACCACTGTTCTTGATCAGGAGAGATCAAAAAAAAATTTTTTTTTTGAGACTGAGTCTTGCTCTTTTGTCAGGCTGCAGTGCAGTGATGCGATTTCTGGTCACTGCAACCTCCGCCTCCTGAGCTCAAGCAGTTCCGCTGCCTCAGCTTCCCAAGTCGCTGGGACTACTGGCGCATGCCACAATGTCTGGCTAATTTTTTTTGTTTTTTAGTAGAGACGGGGTTTCACTATGTTGGCAAGAATGCTCTCCATCTCCTGACCCTGTGATCTGCCCACTTCGCCCTCCCAAAGTGCTGGGATTACAGGCATGAGCCATCGTGCCCGGGCCCTGAACCCCCCGCCCCCAAAATTTTTAATACAATTCATGAATCTTTATTAGAACTTGGAACAAGGGTAGGGGAAACAGCTATAAATAACATTTAAGGGTTTGCAGGGAAATGGACTGAAATTTGGATGATGTTATTGGATTAGTATTTGAATGATAGCAGTGATGCAGTTGATTGGAGAATGTTCTTGATTTTAGGAGATGAGTGTAGAAATAAGTTTCATGTCTGCCACCTATTTTTTGATGGTTTGACAGGGGAAGCTGTGTGCGTGTGTATATACAGAGAGAGGAGAGGATAACGGATGTGGTAAGATGTTAACAGTTGGTGAACCAGGTGTTATTTGTAGGGTTCTTTTGGATGGATTAGAAAAATTTTTTAAAGATTTAGAAACCAATAACAATACTAAGTGATAAATTGGGGCTTATTTTCCATAGTCTCCTCCTATCTGCTAGACCTCCCAGTGAGAGATCTCTGAAATAGCAGACATTGTATTTCATATGAGTACACAGAATTGGATTTGAGAATCTGTCCTCATACCGCAAGCAATGAACACCTCTTCATTCAAAAATTATTTTTCCACAACTGAATTTGCTGGTTTATAATGATCTTAGATCCCAGCCCAAGTCTGCCTTCTTCGTGGGATTTCTTCACTGGTGCTTAGTTCCTTGAAAGTGAGAAAAAGTGCATCTTACGCTCTTAAGGGCTCCTCCTCTCCCCACTTGCCATTGTTTGCTGGGAGATGTTTTCACTCTCTTTTTGGCCGGGAATTTCAGGAATTATAAAGGAAAATGAAGCCTTCCTGGTCTGGAGGGGCTGCCATAGAGAAGCAACTCTACGCTTAGACTCGTGGCCTTTGCTGGGCTAGAGCAAATCTGTGTTCCTTGGGTTTTGATTTGCCCTGTGTTCTCCTGACTCAGCTGACCCTCCTGGCAGGGCTACTTCTCCTTTCATTGAAATAATTTACCGCTGTCTGGGATGTCTTCACTCACTTCCTCCAACAGCGCTTCTCTCACCACCCACATCCTCTCTCCACAGGGCTTGCATTCATTTCCCATAATTCTCAAGCTTCTTAGCATGTAGTTCAGGTTCAAATGTGAATGAGCCTGGGGGAGCTCAGTGTTGCCAAAAGGGCTGAAGGACTTTCTTGAAACAAGTAAGCTAGAAAGAAATCCATTGAAAAACAGAAGAGGAGCCAGAGGAGGGGCCCAAGGAGATACAAACAGCACAACCTGAGCAGCAAGCTAGACAAGTCATGGAAGAGAGAAAGGGTCTGTAGTAGAATGTCCTGGAGAATAATAATGTTAATATCTCCCGTCAGGCAGGCAATAGAGCACACTAGTTAGCAGGGCAGAACGGGGGGCCAGGCTGTTTTTGTTAGAATCCCAGCTCTGCTGCATACTAGCTGTGTAACTTCAGGCAAGTTACTTAATTTTTCTTTTTTCTTTTTTTTTTTTTGAAACGGAGTTTCACTCTTGACACCCAGGCCCAGGCTGGAGTGCAATGGCAAGATGTTGGCTCACTACAATCTCCACCCCCCAGGTTGAAGTGATTCTCCTGCTTCAGCCTCCTGACTAGCTGGGATTACAGGTGCCCACTGCCATGACTTGCTGATTTTTCTATTTTTCGTAGACACAGGGTTTTACCATGTTGGCCAGGCTGATCTCAAATACCTGACCTCAAGTGAACTACCCACCTCGGCCTACCAAAAAGGCTGAGATTACAAGCATGAGCTGTTGTGCCCGGCTGAAGTTACTTAAATTCTGTATGGCTAGTTTTCTTATCTGTAAAGTAGAAAGTTATAGTGATGGTTAAATAAATAGATAATATATGAAAAGTGCTTAAAACAATACTTGTACATCATGAGTATTGTGTTGGTGGTTAACTGGCATTATTACAAAGAATTTTCACATCCTCATTTGGTCATCATTTTAGAAATCTTACATAATAAACATGTTTTTTTTTTTTTTGTCACTTTACAGTTAAGGAAACTGATGGTGACTTCACTGAAACCAGGGAAGAACTAATATTCATGACCAGATCTTCTTACCCCTAATTTGGAATTCTTCCTCTTCTCCATGACACACCATGCTGCATTCTTTTCTATTTCATCCAAGTTCTTTCGTTTTTTTTTTTTTTTTTTTTTTGCTTTGTTTTTGTCAGAGTTAAGATTATAATTGACTTGCCTTAATTCTTCCAAGTTCAGTGACCCAGTTGGCATTGACTGAATATCTGCCATATCCCTGGCACTTTGTTACCCACTGAGAAAGCAGAAAATGTATCAGTCACAGGTTCTGTCTTCAGGGAGCTTGTAGACTCACTGGAGGGAGAAAGGAGGTACACAGTAAGCAACAGCAGACCTAAAATCGTGTGCTCCTGAGAGGCAGTGGCCCGCTGGAAAGAGTACCAAGCCAGGGGTCAGACTATTCCTTTTGTGACTCGGCTCTGGTTCAGTCTGTGACCTTATTGGGGACATATAACTAAACCCGAGTCTCCTGCCAACCCAGAAAACTTCTCCACAAAAAAAAACAGAAGAAAAAGAAGACAGTTTAGTTATTGAGTAAGCATTAAACCAGGTGATGTCACAGGCAATCACAAAAGAGATTGCAAAGGCAAAGAAATAAATCTCACTATTTAATATAGCCGGATACAACCCATTCAGTGGTGAACAGTAAGTAGTTTTCAAAGACTTAATAGCATGATTTGTCACTCATGGTTCATCCTAAATTGGGGTAACCCTCTGTGTTAGTCAGTTGGCTTTATCCAAAGGAAAATCCAATGACAGGATGCAGTTTTGGAGCAAGGCACCTGCGTGCTGAAGCTAGGCCTTACCCTCTCACAGAAATGGGGAGACAGGGATGCTGTCTTCCTTGATTAACTTTCAAAGAGATGGTTCTCAGGTTCGTTAGAAAGACAATCATGGATCATAAAGGTGGTAGGAGGTTTATTAGCTTTTGACAAGATTTACATGCATTTCAAAGACAGAAATAACAAGTTTATTTATTTTTTTATTTTTTAAGATGGAGTCTTACTTTGTTGCCCAGGCTAGAGTGCAGTGGCATGACCTCGGCTCACTGCCACCTCTACCTGCCAGATTCAAGCAATTCTCCTGTCTCAGCCTCCCAAGTAGCTGGGACTATAGATACCCACAACCAGGCCCAGCTAATTTTTGTATTATTAGTAGAGACAGGGTTTCACCATATTGGCCAGAGTGGTCTGGAACTCCGGACTTCAAATGATTCACCTGCCTCAGTTTCCCAAAGTGCTGGGATTACAGGTATGAGTCACCATACCCTGCTAAAATTAATTGATTTCTTCCAAGTATCTGCAGTCATGTTTTGCTTCTGTGATCAACCTATTTAAGAGTCAAAGCTATAAAAGATCCCTTCTGACTTTATCTTGTGAAAGCCAGTAGGCATTTAATGACCTTCTTTTCTGGAGTCATTGTCTATATATTTTGTGCCTGATTTTCGGAAAGGCTGTTTTACTTTTCACATGTCTTCTTATTTCTAAAGTCGTGTTAAACCTACATTATCTAAAATGCCCATTACCTATAAATTTCTCTTCCACTCTGAAGTTAAATATTATTCTCAGTGATTACCTTTTTTTTTTTTTTTAAGAACGTTTTATTCTTTAAAAATCGCAGTCAAAGCTTCAAAAAACACACAATTCAAAATGTTCCAATTACAGTCTCCTACTTCCTAGAGGAGAGCACAGGGCTTTTCTTTGCCTTCTGCTGCCCACAGCACTAGCGAGGACCCTGTCCTGGGGAGACCACTTGCCCACCCTCCTGCCCACCATGTGCTAAGTCACCATTCCTAACACATTTATTAATTTATTTAGTTAAGACAGAGTTTTGCTCTGTTGCCCAGGCTGGAGTACAATGGCTCGATCTTGGCTCCCTGCAACCCCTGCCTCCTGGCTTCAAGTAGTTCTGCATCAGCCTCCCAAGGAGCTGGGATTACAGGCAACTGCCATCACACCTGGCTAATTTTTGTATTTTTAATAGAGACGAGGTTTCCCTGTGTTGGCCAGGCGGGTCTCAAACTCCCGACCTCAGGTGATCCACCCACCTCAGCCTTCCAAAGTGCTGGGGGATTACAGGTGTGAGCCACAGTGCCCAGCTCCTAATACTTTTATAATTTAGTTTATATTTGAACTATTTGGAATTTATTTTGAGTGTATACATAGTATTGGCAGAATTTACTGAATAGCACATGTATCCCCCGACAAATGCAATGCCATCCTTGCCATATACCAAATAATCATATCTATTTTGGTCAGTTTCTGAACTGGTTATTCTTTTCCTTTATCCGGTTACCTGTTTATGCACAAATACCAAACTTTTTATTCTTATACCCTTAAAGAATATTATGAAACTTGCTCAATGAGACTTCCTCCACATTTTCCTACTGTTTCAGAATTTTTCTAGGATATTTTCTTTCTTATGCGTACTCTAGAATCATATTGTCTATTTCCTAAGGAAAAAACCCCTATTATTACATTTGATATTTGTTTGAATGAAATTTATACATTAACATGCAGGAAATTAATATCATTATTTTGAGGCTTCTAAAGGAGAAAATTATATGTTTTATCTATTCAGTTTTTATTTTATGTTTTTTTCTCCTCTGTATATCTCTTTGAATTCTATTTTACCTGATAATATTGCTACAATAAATGTATTTTTATGAATATTTTTCCTGGCATGTTTCTTTACTTGACTGTCTATTTAGGTATCTAGTTTTTCAGTGGTTTTTTTTTTTTTAATTTTTATTTTTTAAAAAGATGGGGTTTCACCATGATGGCCAAGCTGGTCTTGAACTCCTGACCTCAGGTGATCCACCCATCTCGGCCTCCCAAAGGGCTAGGATTACAGGTGTGAGCCACAGTGCCCGGCCTTTTCAGTGTTTGTTTAATAAAACTATACCATCATTGATAATTCATAGCCTAATGAAGAAGGCAACCCGGGACAAAGGGCTCAAAGATACAGGCACATGCTAGAGTCTGGGAAGCATGCAGGCACATTCTAACACAGGTAATGCTGACTGCATTGTTAAAGGCAAGTAGGAATTAGTCAAGTGAAGAAGAGATGAAAGGAAACTGCCTGTAGAAGAAGGTCAGCATGAAGAGAGAAGGTCTGATCAGCATTGTGGGCATGATACATAAATCTCTACATTAGAATCTTTGGATTCAGTGTTTGGCTTATGACAGAAGATAAGGCCAGAAACCTATGTACAAGCAAGATGATCAAGACCTTTCCTGCTACATCAAGCTGATTGAATTTTTTTTTTTTTTTCATGAGACAGAGTTTCACTCTTGTTACCCAGGCTGGAGTGCAATGGCGCGATCTTGGCTCACCACAACCTCCGCCTCCTGGGTTCAGGCAATTCTCCAGCCTCAGCCTCCTGAGTAGCTGGGATTACAGGCACACACCTCCATGCCCAGCTAAATTTTGTATTTTTAGTAGAGACAGGGTTTCACCGTGTTGACCAGGATGGTCTCGATCTCTTGACCTCGTGATCCACCCACCTTGGCCTCCCAAAGTGCTGGGATTACAGGCTTGAGCCACCGCGCCTGGCAAGCTGATTGAATTTTACCTGGAAATGTGGAAATGTGGAAAGGATACGCTAAGAGATATTTAACTATTAGAACCTGAGGGGCTCTCTGATACCTGTTAAAAGTTGAGCAGGTCTCCATTCTTAATAACGCATCTGGTTCAGTGTAAATTCTCAAAAAATAATTGCCTGTGTAAATTCTCAAAAAAATAATTGAACCCCTAAAAGGCAGGGGTCAGCAAATGTATTCCTTAGAGAGCCAGATAATAAATATTTTAGACTTTGCAAGCCAAGAGGTGAAATTGAAAATATGTAAATGCTTGTATAACCATTTAAAATGCAACCATCTAGAAGTATTAAAATATACATAGATTATAAGCTCTATAAAATTAGTAATGGCTAGATTTGACCTGTAGGCTGTAGTTTGTGAACTTTTGGCCTATAGAATGGATATTTAAATTTTTAAAGTAGTGTAATGCTTTCATAATGAAAGAAAATAGAAAATAATTCACTTGCCTGTGGAAAAATAAAACAGTGATAGAAAATGTTGTTTTGGGAAATAAAACCAAGGAGAGAATTGGCACGTTAGTCTGATATTATTGCTTCTGTAACATGCTTCTAGCATGGCATTTGAATATAGCACTGAGATGGACAAGGTGCCCTACAGTACCAAAAGTGACTTTTTTTTGTTTCCAGGAATCGCTAAGAATTAGGAAACTTAGACAACAAACCATTGCTTTGTTTTTCAGATACTATTCAGCATAAGTGTCCAGGCCAGGCGCGGTGGCTCACACCTATAATCCCAGCACCTTAGGAGGCCGAGGCGGTTGGATCACGAGGTCAGGAGTTTGACACCAGCCTGGCCAACGTGGTGAAACCCTGTCTGTACTAAAAATACAAAAATTAGTGGGGTGTGGTGGCGGGTGCCTATAGTCCCAGCTACTCGGGAGGCTGAGGCAGGAGAATGGCTTGAACCCAGAAGGCAGAGGTTGCTGTAAGCTGAGATTGTGCTACTGCACTCTTACCTGGGCAACAGAGCAAGACTCCTTGCCAAAAAAAAAAAAAAAAAAAAAAAGAAAAAATTGTCCATATGATCAATATCAGAATACTCAGATAATCAGATAATTTACTGTCTTCCAAAGGATGTGAACTTCTTGGCTTTTGGAAACAATTTGGGGATGGCTCTGGCCTGCATAGCTCTGCTTCTCTGTCCTTACAGCAGTTGTCCTTGGGGTATTTGTGAAGCATCAGGAAATCCCCTTAGTCAAAGCCAGGACCTGGGCTTTCAGCCACATCCTCCTGAAAGTCCGGCCTCCCTCACTCTTCTTCTTCTGCTCTGCCCTCTTCATTGGGCACCCGCACACAGCTACCTGATGATTCCAACAAAGAACATTTGGAGTTGTCTTTACTGTGGCTATTTCTATAATTCTGACTAAAACCATCACTAGTCTGGCTCTCAAGGCCGGAATGCCAGAGAGAAGAAGATGGTGATTGGTATCAGGATCTCCTAATTTTGTTGTTTTAATATTCTCCCTGATCAGAGTGGAATCTATCTCCTGATCGGTCGACTCCGGCTGAGAACCTTTCCTCCCTTCATTGACACAGACACACTCTCTAAGCTTGGATCTGTAGTCCTCCCATGCAGTGAGGGCTTTCTCACTGCCTTCTACCATGTCCTGCGATAACCTGGGCTCCTCCTTGACTCTGGGGAGCTTTACCTTGGCTTTCCTGGCCGTAGGTTTGCCTGACACCTTCAATGAATCCAAGTTCTTGATGTTCAGCATGCTGGTGTTCTGCAGTGCCTGGGTCACCTCCCTCCCTGTCGACCGCAGCACCAAGGGGAAGGTCCTGGAAGCCATGTGGGTCTTCTTCATCGTAGCTTCCAGTGCTGAGCTACATGGCTGCATCTTTGCCCCCAAATGTTACTTATTCTTCTAAGACCAGATACAAACATCCTCCAAGGTCTGAAGATGAAAATAGGTTCTGGAAGCAGTAAGAATTCCAGAAGTTTATTTCAAAAAAGGAAAAAAAAAAAGGCAACACCTGAATATAAAAATTCACTGTTATCGCAATCAGTTGCAAGTTCATAATTGAATCGAGCTTACTACCTCCGAAGATAAAGTCAGTCTTTAATGAAATTAAGGGCCATACCACCCTCACTTATCCTGTCTCATAGTGCGAACGTTATGATGTTTCCCATCCCAGGCTTTTTCTTCAGTGTATTCAAACTTCCATACAGCATTTTTCTTCCCTTTTGTGTAATAGCAACTTGCATAACCCGGTGTCTTCAGCCAACAATCTTGCCTAGTTTTCCAGTTTGGAGATTGTTTGCCTTCCCCTGCAAGCTGCATTGCCTAGGATTCCTTTCCCTTGCCCTGCAAGCTGTATTGCCAAGATTCCTTTCCCTTTCCCTGCAAGCTGTATTGCATAGGATTCCAGCCATCTGGGTTCTGAGTGGGGCCATTCAGAAGGAAGCAGTATTAGAATAATCAGTGGCTCTACCTCCTCCTAGACATATGTATGCTGCTTGCAGTCTTTATCAAGTGATCCCAAATCCTGTGCCTCCCTAACAATTCTCTCTCTCTCCCCTGAACCCTCTTTTTTTTTTTTTTTTTTTTTTGAGATGGA
The DNA here is from genome assembly GCF_048565385.1 of Saimiri boliviensis. Classification (NCBI taxonomy): domain Eukaryota; kingdom Metazoa; phylum Chordata; class Mammalia; order Primates; family Cebidae; genus Saimiri; species Saimiri boliviensis. Next base: position 138,476,605 of record NC_133449.1, on the reverse strand, counting down.
GTCTCCCAGTCGCCCAGGCTGGAGTGCAGTGGCATGATCTCAGCTCACCGCAGCTTCTGCCTCCCAGGTTCAAGTGACTCTCCTGCCTTAGCCTTTTGAGTACCTGGGATTACAGACACCCACCACCATGCCTAGCTAATTTTTGTATTTTTTTTTTTTTTTTTTTGAGTAGAGACAGGGTTTCAACGTGTTCTCCAGGCTAGTCTCGAACTCCTGACCTCAAGTGATCTGCCTACCTCAGCTTCCCAATGATAATCTCTTTTTAACTGCTAGTCCCACATTTGGTTCTCAATTCCTCCAGCACCTGCAATTCCTTGCTGTATTAGTCCAGGTTCTCCAGAGGAAAAGAACCAAAAAAAAAAAAACACACACACACACACACGAGAATTATTATGGGAATTGGCTCATGTGACTATGGAGGCTGAGAGGTCCTATGATACACCATCTGCAAGCTGGAGAACCAGGAAAGCTGGGGTATAATTCAGTCCAAGTTGGAAGACCTGAGAAAGAGAGGAGCCAGTGGTATAACTCCCAGTCTGAGCCCGAAAGAGGCACTGGTTTACATCTCTGGAGTCTGAAGTCCTGAGAACCAGGAGCTCTGATGTCTGAGGGCAAGAAAAGATGCATGTTCCAGCTCGAAAAGGAAGTCAGTTTACCTGTCTTCTGCCTTTTTATCTTATTCAAATGGGCCCTTGGTAGATGAGATGATGCTATCCCACACTGGTATGATTGAATCTTCTTCCCTTCGTGGACTGATTCAGATGCTACTCTCTTCCGGAAACAACTTCACAGACTCAACCAGAAGTAATGTTTTTCTAGCTCTGGCTGTCCCCTATCCCAGTGAAGTTGACACATAAAATTAACCATCACCCCTGCAATTATATTCCCTCTGCTGTAAACCAGTTCTTTCTTTTTATCTGATTACACCCTGATGACAATCTTGCTACTAGGAGTAGAGCCAGGAAACAGATCCTCCTATGGGATTCGGGATGGGAGTGGCCTGCTTGTGCGTGAACACAATTATGATCTTACTGCAGGTGGAAAATGGAGTACTGGTTGAAGCAGACAGGGTCAGCGTCTGCCCATACCTACTTGCCTTACACTTCAGTGCATGCCAGGCCGAATTCCATCTGCCAGGACACAGATTCCTTTGCGTGACATTTTTCCCTGGATGCAGAAGTATATCTGGCCTATCCGTGCGGTGGATTAGAAGTGTTGCAGAATGAATTTCTGCCTCCCTAAGCCCCAGAACAGTCTTCATCTATTGACTGATAGGATTGGGTGTGTATGTCAGTTGACACGGTATTGCCTCTCAGCTCCAAATTCACCTTTACCATCTGATTTGTGAGAATGGATTGGGTCTTTGATAACAGTTTCCTTTGCCAGCTGACATGGTGTTAAGCTTTGCTCAGTAGAGGGTGTTGGGAGATGTTTCCATTTTGGTTCTGGTGTTCTGGCTGGGTAAGTTCTTGTAGGGAGGACAGGCTCCTGCAGTGTTCTGCAGCCAGCAGTGTTCCAAGACACCACCTTCAGTAGTTTTGTAGCAGTGACTCTAGTGAGATATCCGTCCATGAACAACGTTCCCCAACGCTTCAGAAGATGAATTTCTGGCGAGTTCGAGAGGGCAGATTTCCAGAAAGTTCTGCAGAGGCAGCACTATAGCAACTTCTTTGCCCTTCAGTGAGTCACAGCCATGACCTGTCCAACAAGGACCTGACCCCGAGAGTCTCCCTTGGACACTCCAGCTCAGTCCTGCAGACAGTGGCTGGTCTGTAGGTCTGTTATTCCTATATTCTTTAGAGTTCTCTTTGCTTGTTACTAGTCAATCCTTCATTGCTTTATCTGTTCAAATTATTGCATCACTTCCCCCCCCCGATTGGACTGTAACTGTTACTGTGCATAAATTCTCCAGCTCCATTGGCCTTTGGCTAGAGTAAGTTTGAGGCATGCTTTGATCGATTGATTGAGATGGAGTCTCACTCTGTCACCCAGGTCAGAGTGCAGTGATGTGATTTCAGCTCACTGGAACCTCCGCCTCCAGAGTTCAAGCGATCCTTCTGCCGCAGCCTCCTGAGTAGCTGGGATTACAAGCCTGTGCCACCATGCCTACCTAATTTTTGTATTTTTAGTAGTGACGAGGGTTAGGGGCGGGGGGGGGGGTCTCACCATGTTGGCCAGGCTGGTCTCGAACTCCTGACCTCAAGTAATCTGCCCACCTCAGCCTTCCGAAGTGCTGAGATTACAGGTGTGAGCCACTGTGCCCGGACGGGAATGCTTTTTTATGCTAGCTCCAGAGTGTCCCCAGTGGCGTGGTAAAAAAAAAAAAAAAAAAAAAAAACATCATTGGCTACTTTTCCTTTGTTGCTGTGGGAATGTTAAAGAAGCTGATGAGGATGAAAGATACTTGTTGACAGCCCTGGGAGTCTAGAATGAGGTGGAAGAAACATGTTGCAGTTGTTCAGAATGAATTCCTAGTACTATAACTAGGCCAGTGCTGCCATGGAAATAGAGATTACCTACACACCCCAAAGTGTGCTTATGCCTGAATGCACTTGTTGATCGAATGTGAGATCGAGAGGGCTTTCCAGCAACAGAAACATACACAGAGGTAAAACCTTCCTATAGCTTCAAGATGCCAAGCAGAAATTCACCTTTTTTTTTTTGAGACCAAGTCTGCTCTGTCTCCCAAACTGGAGTGCAATAGCCCGATCTCAGCTGACTGCAATCTCCACCTCCCAGATTCAAGTGATTCTCTTGACTCAGCCTCCCAAGAAGCTGGGATTATAGGTGCCCGCTGTCACATGCCTGGCTAGTTTTTGTACTTTTAGTGGAGACAGGGTTTCACCATGTTGGCCAGGCTGGTCTTGAACTCCTGACCTTAGGTGATCCGCCTGCTTCAACCTCCCAAAGTGCTGGGATTACAGGCTTGAGCCACTGAGCCTGGCCTAACATACATATGAACAGGTTTTGTCAAAAGAAGAGTTTCTTCCCTGATGTGGATCATGAAGTAGCAATTATTCTGTCTGTATTCCCAATGCAAACAAAGGGTACGCAAACAGATGACCATTTCTGGGTTATCTCAATGTCGTAAACTTGGTTATTACTGTTGCTGTCTTGGCATCCATTCGTCAGGCCTAACAATGGCCTGACATAAACTGTTTGAAATTCAGTTGTACCCTGTCAGCTTTGGCCTAGTTAAAGCTTCCTCTTCCCATGTTACTGTTTGCAGTATAGCCCACTTGTTCCGCATCCCACTGACCCAAACCCAGCACACCCCACAGCTGCTGACCATAAAACCCAATGGCCAACACCAGAGTCGTGTAGGTCAGTTCCCCCTTCCCACCCATATTTTCCTTAAGCTAGCAATTTCACAACCTCCTGTGAAAAGCCTAAGTGAGAAAACTCCTGGAGCCGCTAGACCCTGAGCAAGGCGTTCTCCTACCGGTCATCTGTGTCTTTCTAGGGTCATGCATTTGGGTTTTCCATTATCCTTGTGCCTCACTGGACTGGCACACCTGAACCTTACTAGGTAAGACATAAGGAGAATGCGAAACTGAGATGCAAGGTCCTGGGAGGCCGGGAGTGTTTTCACCTACAACACGCTCTCCTAGAGAGTGGCCGTCTTGGCAGGAATAAACTGGACACAGATCAGACAAGAACCACAAAGGGTCTCTGCCAGATTTCCTGAGAGAGAGACAGCCGGCTGTGGTTCAGACCCAGGCATCAGGCTGTCAATCAGGAGAAAGAAGCATCATGTGAAAGAAATACTGTCAACACCTGTGAATACCTCCTCTCGGCCTGGCAGGGCGGAGCTTGATTGCCACTCTCCAGAGGCCTGAAGACCAAATCAGAGGAAGAGCTCAACAGTTTGGTTATTCCTCTGAGGAAAGGCTAGAGAACAAAGGATGCCAGGCAGAAATTCAAAAACCATCGGAAACACACTTGTTGGTACGGTTTGGCTTTGTGTCCGCAGGTAAATCTCATCGCGGATTGTAATCCCCACGTGTCAGGGAATGAACCATTGGATCATGGCGGCGGGTTTTCCCCATGCTGTTCTCGTGACAGTGAGGGAGTTCTCACGAGGCCTGATGGTTTACAAGCGCCAGTTTCTCCTTCTCTGTCTGATGGTTTACAAGCGCCAGTTTCTCCTTCTCTGTCTCTTTCTCCTGCTGCTATGTAAGAAGTGCCTTGCTTCCCCTTTCCCCTTCACCTGCTGTGAGTGCAAGTTTCCTGAGGCCTTTCCAGCCAGGTGGAACTGTGAGTCAATGAAACCTCTTTTCATTATAAATTACTCAGTCTCAGATATTTATTGCTGTGTGTTAGTAATTGCAAGCATTGGAACCAGTGTGTATTTGCTGTGACCCACTGATTCTCAAACTGTGCTACAATAATAGCAGTGTTGTGAAGTAGCCAGAATCCCCTTCAGAAGGTATAATGCACTCAGCTTGGGATGACGCCTGGGTATATTTATTTCAAAATTTTCAGTTGGTTATGTGCAGTTGGAGTTGCAAACCATTTATCCAGAAATAAAAGGATATCTATTGACTAAGAGTGCTTCTGGAAATGTGATCCCGGGAATAACAGCATCAGCATCACCTGGGAAGTTATTAGAAATGCAAATTATTGGGTCCCACTCCAGATCTATTGAATTAGAAACTCTGGGCGTGGAGCCCTGCAATCTGGATTTAACAAGCCTGCTAGGTGATTCTAATGCCCAGATTTGAGAACTTTTTAACTTTCAAATGGGAGAGTTCCTGAATTCTTCCACTTTTTGCGACGGAATAAAAATACCCTTTGGAGTCAGGAATTTCAGGTTCAAGCTTGAAATCTTCCTCACAAATAAAAGTGTGATCGAGGACAAATTATTTTGCTCTCTCATCTTCAGTTACATCACTTGTAAATTAGTCAGATAATCCCAGTTTTAATAAAGTTGTTGCAAAGATAAAATAAGATGTCAGTTCCTCTCTTTTCCTCATTAAGAGGATTATGAAATCTGTGCTTTGACAGGAATGATAAGCATATCTATGTATTCACCCTGAATCCCAGCTAAGAATACTAAATAATCTGTCAATGTAATATTTTTTTATCAGTGGCTTACATGTTTGTCCCAAAGTGTGGGACAAATATCGCTTGTGGTCTATGTGGCGCTGGTGCTCAATAACATTAAATCACATGATAGAATGTTATTCTCCTTTCAAAAATTTCTAAAAATTGTTAAAATACATTTTTTACAAACATATTGTCGGTTTAAAATGCCTGAAACACATCTCTAAACTTCTAATATCCCCTTTAAAATAAAGCTTTTGACAAGCAAATATATTTTTCTAGACCTTAATACATTTGTTTGCCTTCTTTTGAAGACAAGTAGCACTCGGTTTTCATATATGATAATAAAAATGTTTTTAAAAGTAACTTTAAGTTTAAAAATGAGTTTACTGAAATAACTGCTTAAAACACACTGTGAAGTTGTGACCAGTATTAAAGTCACTATTTTTCATACTTCAAGGTGTGCAGCAGAAATCCCAGCCTTAAATAATTCATAATGAGGGAGAGAGGAGGACTAGTATATGGAAACTCTGAAAACAGAGATCAAAGTCAACATTCTTATGGCGTAAGTGTGAAGAATTTATACGATGCCAAAACACAAGGGTTAAGGTATGAACAATTTAGCAGAGGTTCTTGTGAAACAGATCTTGAGGGTTTAGATGACATTGCACAAGAATGTTTAATAACTCTTTAAAACCAGTTTTTGTACCTTAAACACATTGATAGAACTCTAATATGCAGAACAAGGAGGCCATGATTGTGCCAGCTTGTCCCCGCTCAGGGCATTTTATAAAACTCTGAAAATCTCAGTTTGAGTTGAATATTAACAAAATAAAGCCCATTCAGATGGAGGAAGGGGCTGCTATGATGAAGGTTTTGAAGTGTAGATTACGAGAGCTAAGGCTGAAGGGTTTAAGAATATTTATTTAGACAAAGAGATACCTGAGTACCAAATACCATCTTTGTACTTCTAAGCATATATCATGGGATAAAGGAACCAGAGCGGCCAATGAGTTGCTCACAGACACCGCTCTCCAGCACTAGAATCAGAGCCACGTTGAACAGGGCAAGCTCCGTGACCAGAAGTGGCCCACCAGGGAAAGCAGCGGGTATCGAGTGTGTAGGCACCAGTGTGGATGATGGTTGCGATGTTCAGGGAAAGGCCTGGTTCGAGTCCGTGTGTGAGTTGGGGTGGGGAGATTGTAGAAAGGGAATTCCTATGTGGAAACTGCCCGTTGTGTTACCGACTCCTACTAGCACTTTGAGTCACCCTCTTGCCCATGAAGGGGCTGAGGCTCTGAGAAGTTTTGCAGCCTTCTGTAGTTCCCATAGCTAAGACTCTATTTATTTATTTATTTATGAGATGGAGTCTAGCTCTTTCACCCAGGGTGGAATGTGGTAGCACGATCTCCGCTAACCACAGCGTCTGCCTCTCAGGTTCAAGCCATTCTCCTGCCTCAGTCTCCCAAGTAGCTGGGATTACAGCAGCCTGCCACCACACCCGGCTAATTTTTCTACTTGTATTAGAGATGGGGTTTCGCCCTGTTGGCCGGGCTGCTCTTGAATACCTCACTTCAGGTGATCCACCTGCCTCGGCCTCTCAAAGTGCCAGGATTACAAGTGCGAGAACCGCGCCACTTAAACTCGAGTCTGTTCATCTTCACAACCATTGCTGCGCTTTATTCTGAAATCTGTGCCCTGCCAGCTCTAAATTGTTATTGCTTCCTCCTGGGTTGTAACCCAGACAGGAGCCATGCAAGTCTGTTTCATGAATGGGTACTTTTTACAGTCTCTGGCTGAAGTCACCAGCAGCCAGTGTGGGAGAGACAGCTGGAGGCTCCTGCTGCCAAACCCAATGCCTTCTCAAGCCCACGCTCCAGGATACCTGATGGAGAACATCTGTACCGAAATGCTGTCAATCGGGTGAATGTTGCACCGCACCACTCGGATTCCACTTTGGGAACAGAGGGCTTCTTTCTGCAGCTGCCAGCAGTGCTGCTGCTGCTGCTGGAAAGCTGTCCTCAATGTCAGTCACCTTCAGAAACCCCCTCAGCAAAAGAGCCAACTCCATTAAAGTTCTGCCTCCTCGAATTGCTTGAACCCAGGAGGCGGAGGTTACAGTGAGCCGAGATTGTGCCACTGCACTCCAGCCTGGCGCCTGGCGACAGAGTGAGACTCTGTCTCAAAAAAATTGAAAAAAAAAAAAATAAAGTTCTGCTTCCTCCTGGAGCAGACCATAGGCAATAACCAATTGGCTTGGAAGTGTGAAAAAGCCCATGGGTCATGAAGACCTGACCCTCTTGGCTGAACATGTGGCGGCTTGGAAGGGTTAGCTCATGTTTAGAGCTCCCCATGAAGGTAGTTACTGCTCTCATTAAGATTTATCCCACTGCTCAATTCTGCTTCCTTTCTTTCCCTTTCTTTCTCTTTCGTAGGAGTTGGTCCCAAGAGCAGTTCCTAATGAACATTCAGAATGCTGATCTCTGTCTATTTCAGAGTCAGCTTCAGCAGTCAGCTGCAAAATCTCAGCTCAGCATCTTCCCATGTGGTTTGTCTTCTGTTTCAATCGTACAAATAAGTAAGAGGTCTGGTTATGGCACTGCACTCATTCATTTACTGTTTCATTCAACAAGTACTTAACTACCAGCCACATGCCAGCGAGTGCACTGAGGCACTACTGGAACTACTGTAATGAAAGAGGATTCTGTTCTAGCCCTCAAGGAGCTAACAGGGAAGAAAGACAATCAGCAAATAATTACACAGAGAATGATGTGATGACTTTATGAAAAGTGTTTTGAAGAACTGCAGAGCACTACCAGTGAGATTACAGGAGTCTTCTAGTTCAGAGAAATCATAAGATCCTCCGAACATGGTGACATTTAATCTGAGACCTAAAGACTAAGGGAGGAGAGTGTGTGACGGGAGGTGGGGTGATTCTAAACAGAAGAAACAGCATTAGGCAGAAAAGATATTTGTGTCTTTGAGAAAAAGAAGAGCCTGATTGGCAACCTCATGGTGAAAAAAAAACAAACAAACTGAAAATGAGGCTTGTACAGATACTATAGGGGCTTGTCAATTTTTTGGTACAGCTATATGCATTAAATAGTTTTATGATGTGACTTGGACTGATGTTGTTTCACATTATTTAATTCTACCAAGAATTGTGTGCATTGTTTGCCATCCCCACCCCCCCCCGATCCTGCCCTCAGCATTTTTTTTTTTTTTTTTTTTTTTTTGAGATTGAGTTTTGCTCTTACTGCCCAGGCTGGAGTGCAGTGGTGCCATCTCAGCTCACTGCAATCCCTGCCTCTCGTTTTTATGTGTGTGTGTGTGTGTATGTGGTGGCAGGTGCCTGTACTCCCAGCTACTCGGGAGGCTGAGGCAGGAGAATTGCTTGATCAGCCAGACATGGTGGTATGTGCCTGTAATCCCAGCTACTTGGGAGGTTGAGGCAGGAGGATCACTTGAACCCGGGAAAAGGTTTTCATATAGCATAATAAAAAATTAGCCACCACACTTGGCTAATTTTTGTATTTTTATTAGATAAGGGGTTTCACCATGTTGGCCAGGCTGGTCTCTAACTCCTGACCTCAGGTAATCTGTCCCCTGCCACCCCTGCTTGGCCTCCCAAAGTGCTGGGATTACAGGCATGAACCACTGCGGCCGGCCTTTTCCCCCATTTTTTAATAGATGGGTAAGGAAACATAATTTCTGAGAGATTGCATGTTTTGTTCAAGGTCAAAAAGCAGCTCAAAGAAGCCAAATGAGGCCCCACTGGATCCAAAATCTATGCACCTTGTACTATATCATGTGAGAGTCCTCTGACTGTCTTTAGGGGATGACATTTTCCATTTGAATCAGTGGAAGCTCTAGCTTTACAGAGTAATGACCTTGACCTTATACCCTGTTTCCATTCACTTAGAGCCTAAGGGCCCTTGAATGGTTGGTTTCTATCCAAATGAAGCTGAAAAACAATTACCAAAATGTACTAATGACCTCTGTGCTATAACACTATTCAGGAGCTAGACCATGGTCAGAGTTCTCTAACAAATCCCACATCATCCATTTCCAATTCGTAAACTGATGGCTCCTTAGCTCTGATATGTCACTTTTGAAATTCCAAAGCCCCGACAGGTCGCAGTGGCTCATGCCTGTAATTCCAGCGGCTTATGCCTGTAATCTCAGCACTTTGGGAGTCTGAGGCGGGTGAATCATGAGGTGAGGAGATTGAGACCATCCTGACTAACATGGTGAAATCTCATCTTTACTAAAAATACAAACAAATTAGCTGGGCGTGGTGGCACGTGCCTGGAGTCCCAGCTACTTGGGAGGCTGAGGCAGGAGAATTGCTTGAACCCGAGAAGCAGAGGTTGCAGTGAGCTGAGATCACACCAGTGCACTCCAGCCAGGGTGACAGAGTGAGACTCCATCTAAACAAACAAACAAACAAACAAAAAAACCCAAATGCCCTTTTCCATAAAAGGATTCACAAATTACTGGCTTCCCATCACCCTTCATGGTCTTTTGTTCATTTTGCCGAAGTAGGGTTGCCATTAGAATGGTTTGCTAAAGCTCTTTGATTCCAGACATTGCCTAGGTGTCCTGATGTGAAAAAAAATTGGTATTTTATTGTGGTTCTTTCAGGTTGCATTGCAAAGACAAGTATCTTTGAAAATTTGAAATAGAACTTGTAATGCTGTATCAAATTCCTAGTGCTTGTCTACTCGTATCTGCCAGCTGTGATGTCACGTCCGTCTTTGCCTTTTCCTGAGTGCCACTATCCTAGCTCAGATCAGCATTGCCACTTGCACAGCAACAGGGAGAACTTCATTTCCCACTCTGCCTCTAGTCTTGTTCATTTCCATGTATCAATCACGTGGTAGTCAGAACTAATTCACTCGTAGCTCTTTACTACTCTGATTTCCCATGAACTACAGGGTCAAATCCAAAAACCTTATTCCAGAATGCAAGGCCCCCTCTAATGGTCTTATATGGACCTGCCTTTCCAACCGTACATCCACTACTACCTCCCACCTCTCTGGACCTCTCCCTGTCCACCTCCAACTCATGCAAGGCAAGATTTCTTTTCGAGTACGACTTTTTTCCCTGCATGGTGTTTACTCTGATTGTATTTTATCTTCAAACACCAGGATTTATTCATTTTTAAGTGCCCGTTCATCATGTAGCCTTCCTTGTTTTTTCTGAGAGCAGCCTCTATTTCCTCTGTGTTTCATTATCAAACTACTTGTACCATTGCTGGATGAAGTATGATCATTGATGTTACACATCTTTATGTGCTTGCTGAGAGCTTACAATCTAACTAGGGGATGCGGTTGTACCTTACTAATTTTCATATTATCTCATAGAATAATATGACAAGTTACTAATTGCTGTAAGAGGAGAATACCTTTGGAGTCTCTAATCAACTCGCCATGACTTTTAAAAAATCATCTCCTCCATCAACAGCACGACATGATGCTATCATTTCCAGTAGTCATGTCATCAAAAGTAATCTTGCTCAGCTCACTTGCAGGCATCCAAAGATTTCAGAACCTAAAAATAAAATGTAATCACTCATGCTTAGTGGCAGGCCCTCTGCTCAATGTTATTACATAAAATCATTCAAGCATGGTCTTCTCCCATTGTGCCATTATAGATCTCGTAGACATTAAAAGAATAATAAAGAGATGTGTGTGTGATAAACAACTTTGGAGAGCAAATTAAAATATTTAGATGAAAGGGATAAATTTCATGAAATACACAAATCCTCTAAACGGATGCAGGAGGAAATAGAAAATCTGAATAGCTCTATTCAGTTATTTGGAAAAAATTAAAATTAGGTCCATGTTTCACCATCCACCACAAGAACAAATGAATAAAGGATCTAATGTAAAAACACAAGAGCATACAAGTGCTGAAAGGAATCACAGGTGAATTTCTCTTTACTCTGATGTAGGAAAAGACTTTCTGGCTATGACTCAAAGCCCAGACGTGATAACTTTGAATACATAAAAAAATCTGCATGAAAAGAAATACCATAAATGTTCAAAAAAAGTCACCTATATTATGGATAAAGATTTAATATCTGTAATATATAAAGAACTGTTTAAAGAATAAATTTCAAAAATAAGGATTCTTTAAAAGATTGCTTATGCAGAATTATAAATATGTAAGAATAACAGTGAAATGACAAAAAGAAAATAAACTAGAAATTTTATAGTAGTCGTGAAGTAATGGCAATTGCTACTTTTTTCCTTTTTTCTACTTCTCTGTGTTTTTGAAATACCTTAAGTACATATTTCTTTTATAAGCAAGTAGATGTTACAATAAAAAATGTTAAAAGATGCAGAGATACTACTACAGGCTCACTAAAGCGTAAAAATCTTAAAACACATTGAAGGGAGGATGTAAAATAACCAGAACACTCAAACATTGCTGGTAGAAGGACACAGTGGTGCAAACACTTTGAAAAACTGGTAGTTTCTTCCAAATTTAAACACACTTTACTGTATGATTCAGAAATTCCCCTCCCTGTATTTACCCAAGAGAAATGAAAATACGTAGTGTCATAAAAAAGTATATGTAAATGTTCATAGAACTTTTTATTCATAGTTGCCCCAAACCAGAAAGGACCATGACGGTTTGAAATTAACATGGACCACTTTCAGGCCATTATAACCACAAAGATAATAGGAAAATACAGCAGGTAAATACTTTGATATACTTAATTTCTTTGGAAAAAAAAGAAAACAGGATGTTTTTCTGATGTCTGTGTATTGGAGACAAGCAAGTATTGGTTACTCTCATTATGACCTCAGGTGAGAAACAAAGCAAATCAGAAATGAAGTCATTCAAATCCTTCTATATTTTTGCCCAAATCTTAAGCCCCAGAGTAAATGAGATTCTCGGGTATGGATGAAAATAGGGCTACTCTGTCAACAGTAGAGTGGAAAAAAGAGATGCTTCCTCCCATCTGAGAAAGCGCTTCCTCTGGGTGGGGAAGGCAGTGAGGGAGGAGAGAGGCCGGGTGGTCTGTGACCGTGGATTTGGAGGAGGAGTCTCAGGTTTATGCAGTGTTTTAAAAGTAGTGGCAGGACTGAAAGAGACGTGTGCAGTGATACAAACAAGCGACTGGCATAGAGGTCCCCCGCTCTGCCCCCACGCACCCCCAACCTGAGCACACCGTGAAAGTGGCCAAGGACCTCGTGAAAGGTCCGGAATTCACAGATGTCTCGAAGATCACCTGGCAGAATAGATGGCCAGGAACCAAATGACCCTCAGTGGACCCCCACACTGTAACTCCTAACATCACCCTTAGAGGTGATGTCAGAGGCGTTTGAACCAGAGCGACTCCGTCTTGAATAGGGGCTGGGTAAAATAAGGCTGAGGCCTGCTGGGCTGTATTCCCAGGAATTAGATATTTTAAGTCACAGCATGAGCTACGAGGTCAAAGATCACAAACACCTGGCTGATAAAACAGCTTGCAGTAAAGAGGTGAGTTTTCTCACCAAAACCAAGATGACTGTGGAAGTGACCTGTGGTCATCCTCACTGCTCATCATAGACTAATTATAATGCATTGCCATACCCAAACACACTCCCTCCAACGTCATTAACAGTTTACACATGTCATGGAGTGATGTCAGGGAGTTGGCCTATATGGACTAAAACGGGGAGGATCCCTCAGTTCTGGGCATGGCCTACACGTTTCCTGCAAAACTCATTAATAATCCACCCCTTGTTTAGCGTGCAATCAAGAAGCAACACTAAGTATAAACAGCTGAACGGCCCAAGCCGCTGCTCTGTCTATGGAATAGCCATTCTTTATTCCTTTACCTAGTCCTAATAAACTGGCTTTCACTTCACGGATTCACCTCTAATTCTTTCCCGCGCGAGATCCAAGAACCCTCTCTTGGGGTCTGGATCAGGATTCCTTGCTGGTCACACTTGGAGCATATAAATGCCACCCACCTGTCAAGATGTGGGCCTCTCAAAGTAAGTTAGGTATAGAAATAAAAGGTAATACGGTTAGGATTTGTGTTCCCACCCAAATCTGCACTGTCGAATTGGAGAAGGGGTCTGGTGGGAGGTGATTGGATCTTGGGGCTGAGCGTCCCCCTTGCGGCTCTCCTGATAGGGAGTTCTCGGGCCACCTGATCCTTTAAACGCGTGTGGCACCTCCCCCTTCTCACTGTCCCTCCTGTTCCGCCCTGGGAGGGTTTCTCCTAAGACGATGCTTGCTTCTCCTGCGCTTTCTGCCATTGTAAGTTTCCTGGAGCCTGCCAGACGTGCTTCCCGTGAAACCTGCGCAACTGTGAGTCAATTAAACCTCTTTTCTTCCTAAGTTACCCAGTCTCAGGTAGTTCCTTGTAACAGTGGGAGAACGGACTAATACAAAGGGTGTAGCTTTTTTTCACGCCTGTGTGGACTGAGATTCATGTTGTCTGCGTAGACATGGCCGGTGTCTTCGTTTTAACCTTGAAGGGTGTTTGGGGAATGAGGTGCACTTGATTCCCTTGGGAAGTGAGGACGCGGAGACAGACTTTTTCTTCGTTTCGTGCCATTCCCCTTAAATTAATACATGTTAAGACTTAATTTTTTAAAAAGCCAAAAGGGGTGAGGATTATGAATTGCTTTTTGTTTTAGTGTTTATGTGTTTAATTTGTTCTGTGCTCACAAAGCCAAGTGAAAAAGGTTCTAACAGATGTTTGGGTGTGTGGCTTTAAGTGGCTTCTATTTTGTAAGGTTTCTGTGAGGTTAAACAGTAAACATGGCAATATAGGTTACTTTAGAATATATATATATTTTTTTCCATGCACGAATAACATTGAAAAATTACTTTCTGGTAAAGTTGCTTCATTCCTGCCACTGACAACGTCTTCACATAATTTGCTTCAGAATCATGCAGGGACTTCAAAGACCAGAAGGAAAACGAAGCGGCACAGGGTGGTTTGTGAGGGGCAGCAGGGTGGGCTCCGTGGCTCACACCTATAATCCCAGCACTTCTGGAGGTTGATACCAGGGAATCACTTAGGGCTGGGAGTTTGAGACCAGCCTGGGCAACATAGTGAGACCGCCCCGCCCCTGACCCCCATCTCTACAAAATACATTTTTTAAATTAGCTGGGCGTGGTGGTGCACACTTGTGTTCTCAGCTACTCAAGAGGCTGAGGCCGGAGGATCCCTTGAGCCCAGGGAGGTCCAGGCAGTAGTGAGCCATGATTGTGCCACTGCACTCCAGCTTGGGTAACAGAGCAAGACTCTGCCTCAGAAAAAACAAACAAAATCGCAAAACAACAGCAAAAAAAACCCCACCTCCCCCCGCACCTGCCCCACTCCAAACACATAAAGTGCAGTGGCAAAGACTTGTGTAGGGGACGGCAGGCCCAGAGGATGTTTTAAAGTTCTCGGGGTCTGCTGACAGCCAGCTTGTCTCTCCTGTGTATTTTCATCCCTTCCAAAAGTGGCCCCTGGGAATGCAGGTCAAAGAGGCCCAGCCCTTGGGGTTTCCAAACTAGGAACGCTGAACGTTCTGGAAATTTGCCGAATGCGCCTCTCACCAGGAGATGGCAGCGTCGGCCCAAAGATGCTCCAAGCACCCCCCCTCCCTCCGTCCACCGCCTCGCGGCGCCATGCAATATGCTCAGGGAACACCAGAGGGCGCCGAGGCTTCGCGGCTGGGCGCTGAGCCAGGCCGGCTCCGAGGCTGGCTTTGCCGCGTGCCCTGCTGCTGTCCACGTGGGTGTGACCACTCTGCATAGACACACCCTGCCCCACACACGACTTCCAAGCCGGCCGGGCGCGGTGGCTCACGCCTGTAATCTCAGCACTTTGGGAGGCCGAGGCGGGTGGATCACGAGGTCAAGAGATCGAGACCATCCTGGTCAACATGGTGAAACCCCGTCTCTACTAAAAATACAAAAAATTAGCTGGGCATGGTGGTGCATGCCTGTAATCCCAGCTACTCAGGAGGCTGAGGCAGGAGAATTGCCTGAACCCAGGAGGCGGAGGTTGCGGTGAGCCGAGATCGCGCCATTGCACTCCAGCCTGGGTAGAGCGAAACTCTGTCTCAAAAAAAAAAGAGACTTCCAAGCTGAGACAAGGCCACCGAGCCACCCATTCCAAGGCTCAGAGGGAGCTGCCATCTTCTTAGCACCTCTTTTATACTTAAGCCACCACGGGAAGAAGCAAATAACTGGGAGGAGTTGGAGGCATGATTCGGTATACTCAGCACTGGCCACGGATGCGCACACTAAGAGATCATCTCTGACTACATAGAGAGATGTGTAGGTTAACATCATGAGAAAGTAACTTTATCCGTTTTCCCTCCGCCCTAATACTCTGAGGTGACTGATGGACCTACCCGATGGTAGAAAAGAGATGCAATCCCAAATGTGGCTAATTCTAAATCCTCCCTTCTTGTTAAATACCTGGCTTCCCCTGCAACGCTGGAACAAGAGAAAATTCGTTCGAAATGAAATTCAGTGTCACTTGCTATTTTTTTTTTTTTTTTTTTTTCTAGACAGGGTCTCTTGCTCTGTTGCCCAGGCTGGAGTGCAGTGGTACGATTTTTGGCTCACTGCAGCCTCGACCTCCTGTGTTCCAGCGATCCTCCTGCCTCAACCCCTAAGTAGCTGGGACCACAGGCACACACCAGCATGCCCAGATTTTATTTATTTTTATTTTTATTTTTTATTTTTTTGTAGAGGCAGGGTCTCACCATGTTACCCAGGCTGGTCGCAAACTCCTGGGCTCAAGTGATTGCGTGACTCACCCTCCCAAAGTGCTGGAATTACAGGTGAGAACCACCGTGCTTGGCCTTGTGGTTTTTTTTTTTTTTTTTTTTTTTTTTTTTTCCCCGCCAAACAGATGAGCATTGAACTAAATAATTTTTACCAACTGCTAAATACAAGTGTGTCTACCAAAAGCAAATTCTGGTTAAGTGAAATGTAATATGGAATTCTGGCCTAGTATAGATTCTCAGGAGCATTGCATAATACGGTCTTTTGTAATCACGGTAACACCTAGAAAGCCCAATTACCATATACATTCTAAAACAAGGCTAAGGCCTCACAGCTGTAATCCCAGCACTTGAGGAGGCTGAGGCAAGTGGACGGCTTCAGGCCAGGAGTTTGAGACCAGCCTGGGCAACATATGGAGACCCTGTCTCTGCAAAACTTAAAAAATTGGCTGGCCATGGTGATACATGCCTGTAGTCCCAGTTATTTGGGAAGTGGAGGCTGAAGCTAGAAGATTGCTTGGGCCCAGAAGGTTGAGGCTGTAGTGAGACCAGACTCTTGTCACTGCACTCCAGTCTGGGCAACAGAGTGATAAAATAGAACAAGAGAAAATGAAAAATGCTGTGCTTGTTCCGTAGAATGTTAATAAGTAAAACAAAGTGCATATTCTCAGGTTGAGGTGAGGCGTGAGTGAGCGCTGACCCAGGGTTCTTTTTCACATGGGCTAGTACTAGCTGCAAGGTCTTCGTAATCAGTAAAGTGAAGCTATCTGGTAAATTAACATGAATTTAAAGTGACATTGACAAAAGAAAAAAGTTCTAAGCCATGAATGTAACAGTTTTTCTCTACTCTGCCTTGGTCAGACCATTCTTGGTGGTGTCTTTTGTTGCTACACTTTGAAAGTGGTTTCAGCAAGTGAAAAATCATCAGGAGAAATGAGTCTGGATGGTCAAGCACTATGCCAGGCTTGAAGTTCCCAGGGCCCTCAGCTGGTTTTCATACTGTAGGCTGAAGAAGAGGTGACTTAAGGAGAATGTTGCACCTGTGTTCAAATACACAAATTGGGAGATTTGAAGGGCTCTTAGCCATCAGGTGTAGACAGAGGAACAGAAGATAGACACAGAGGCAGAGTGTATATCATTTAAGGAGAAACATTGTCACACACAGCATGATCTTATAGTGACAGAGGTAGCCTAATGAAGGGATCCATAAACACATGAAGGACTGATGAGATATTAACAAATAAGCAGAAAATTCTTTCCACGGATGGTCTGTGCTAGATGTTTGGAGTATGGCGGTGAGCGAGGCAGGCTCTGTCCTTACCTTACTGAGACTTCGTTCTGGTGGGAAAACAGGCATTGCAAGCATGGGTGCGTGAAATGTTAACAGGGGACGTCAGAGAAGAATTCCCAGGGAAGTTGTCTAATCTGTGAACTGAGTAGTCAGTGAATAGGAATGAGTTAAAGAGAGTGGGAGCAAGAGGATTTTCCTATGGGAGTAATGTGCCTTCCTAAACACAAAGGTATCTGTGACTTCCTATACACATGTGACCTTTCCAAAACACCAAGAAAAATGTCATAAACTATCCCAAAGTGTTGTGATTGAACAGCACGACCATGTATTTGCTGATGATTCTGAAGCTTGGGCTGGGCTCAGCTGGGTGGTTCCTGTCTTGGCTCACCTGGGGCCCCCTCATAGGGCTGCCATAATACGTTAGACCTACTAGGGTAGATGGTCCCGATGGCCTCATGTTTCTGGCAGTGGCTGCTGGCATTCTCTGGGTCACCTTCATTCTTCTCCACCTGGCTTCTTATCCACCAGTAGACTAGACAATTTCTTTATCTCATTGTCTCAGGGGAGCATTTCAAAAGGGCAAAGGAGAGGGCGTTTCAAGGCATTTGGGGGCCTGGGTCATAGAATTCGCATACAAGCATGCCGATCATTTGAGCTCATAAGTTCGAGAGCAGCCTGGCCAACAGCGCAAAACCCCATCTCTACTAAGAAATACAAAAATTAGCCAGGCATGGTGGTGCTTACCTGTAATCTCAGCTACTCAGAGGGCTGAGGCAGGACAATTGCTTGACCCTGGGAGGAGGAGGTTGTAGTGAGCTGAGATCGCACTACTACATTCCAGCCTGGGTGACAGCAAGACTCGGTCTCAAAAGATAAAAAAATTAAAGTAAAAAAGTAAAATTGCAAGCTCTTTTAAGCAAATCCTTCTGTCATTTTGAGGTGAACCGGCAACCCCTCTCCTTTGTGTTCAGAGAGTCTTTTGGAAATCAAGTAGAAGCATGTTCTGAAGCCACACCAAGCATGAGAAGTGCCTTCCGCTTCCTAAGGGAATGCCTTTGTTCCGTTAACCCAAAGAAGCGACTGCAGACATACAAATCAAGCATCCAGCAATTCTTCATAGTTAGGAGACGGAATTTGTGTTATTCGATCAACCTTAATGCTGGCTAAAACTATTCCTTTGTTTTGCTTTGGGGAGAACTGGAGTCTCTTTGAGGTGGCGGGAATAAAGATCTGTTGATTCAACCCATTTTGTGTTAGATCACCTAGACTCGGTAAAATGACATGCCCCTGAGCGTCCGGTTGCCTGTGTTTTGCTAAGATAGGAAGGATCCCCGGGGACAGACAGGCCTGGGGCTAATTACTGCTGCAGGGTGAATTCACTGCTGAATCTTTTCACTAACAAAGACAAATCACCTCATACATTTTACAAGGCCCTAAAAAATTAGGTGAGTGCCTCTAACCTCCAGCCAACACATGAACTCAGAGTCAGCAGACGGCATCCAGCCAGAGAGACTCCTCATTTTGGTTTGCATAAAGATGAGACTAGGTTACCACAATAGGGCATACCGTTTATGAGATCTTTCACATACCATGGTTTTCTTTGATCCTCACTGCAGTCAGTGAGAAGGAGGCATTATTATTACCTTCATCTGCAAACAAGGAAACTGTGGCTTGGAAACCTCAGAATCAGAGTCAGTAGAGCTTGGGTTTTGCACCTCTACCACCCATTTGCGGTGTGACATTCAGCAGGTTATTAAACCTCAAATCGCTTTAGGATTCAGGCTTCTTACCTTATAATGGGGATGATGATACCTACCTCACATGGGACAACAAAGGAGAATTCATTCACACCTACACAGCCAACAATCCCTGGCTTCTCAGCACTGTTATCAGCGGTGGTTAAGCGGTGGGGCCTGAGATTGGGTTGCTTATGCTCAAAGTCTGGCTCTGCTGTCTGCCACAGGTCAGACATTGAAACCTTGTGCCCTATTGCCTGATTTAGAAAATGTGGACAACAGCTGGGCATGGTGGCTAATGCCTGTAATCCCAGCACTTTGGGAGGTTGAGGCAGGTGGATCACTTGAGGTCAGGAGTTCAAGACCAGCTTAGTCAATGTGGCGAAACCCCGTCTCTACTGAAAATGCAAAAATTATCTGGATTTGGTGGTGTATGCCTGTAATCCCAGTTACTCAGGTGGCTGAGGCAGAAGAATTGCTTAAACCCGGGAGGCAGAGTTTGCAGTGAGCTGAGATCGTGCCACTGCACTCTAGCCTGGGTGACAGAGTGAGATTTAGTCTCAAAAATAAATAGATAAATAGATAAAGTGAACAAAAACAGCAGCTGCCCTAGTAGTTTAATGTGAAACTTGAAACTGATAATGGTTGAGAAAGTCAACAGTAAGCATTTAACTGAAGATGATAATGATTCTCTTATCCCTCAGTGATTTATGCAAGGTCACAGAGGATGTAAAGCCCAGAGCCAGGCTCCATTCCCATGTCTTCTGCATTTATATTCGGAGGATTTTTTGTGGTGAGACTGGAACACAGGCTGGGCACGGTGGTTCATTCCTGCAATTCCAGCACTTGGGGAGGCTAAGGTGGGTAGGTTGCTTGGGCTCAGGAGTTTGAGATCAGCCTGGGCCACATGGCAAAACCCCGATCTCTATAAAAAATACAAAAATTAGCTGAATGCGTTGGCAGGCACCTATAGTTCCAGCTACTTGGGTGGTTGAGGTGGGAGAACTGCTTGAGCCCAGGAGATCGAGGCTGCAGTGAGCTATGATTGTGCCGCTGCACTCCAGTGTGGGCAGCAAAGTAAGACCCTGTCTCAGAAAAGAAAAAAGAAGTAGACTAGAGCAAAGAATTAAGGGCAGGGGTGGTAAACAATCTGAAGCACGAAGACGTGAGATTTCTGTGATGGCAGAAGAGACTTGAGCAACTTTCAAGAAACAGTGGAAGTGTGGGAGGGCTGGGCGAATGCCTTCCACGTGGCCAGGATGCGACCTCTCAGGCTTTAATCAGAGAGGCTCAGAATGAGGGTATGTTGCAAGACCTGCATAGCTTAGTCTGTGCACAAACTGTATTGCTCCTGGACTGAGTTAGGAAGCTTTTGTGTCTGGGTGTGAATGGCAGGGTCTGTCCCCAGCTCAAGTTTGATAGAGCGATCTCTGCCATAGTCACAAGGAACTCATATTATTCTTTTCCTTTCTTTATCTCTATAGCGTCCTCTTTTCAGGAATTATTGCAGCTAGTCATTTATAGCTGTAGTAAAAAGTGTCTTCTGTATCATTCACTCTTTCCTAGCGCTACCACTTGACTAAGGTCACATGGCTACTTGTATGAAGCTTTCATTTCCTTATGTGTAAAATGGGTAACTAAGTATCTATTCTTTCTAAATAAAGTATTTATTTCCTTGGGATTTTAACTGAGTTCATATAAGATAATGTAGATAAAGCACTTAGCAATTATTGACTAGTCACTTCACTACTTACTGAGAGCTCTGTTAGAGATACAGTATTAGGGATATGGCAGCAAGAACGGGATTTTGTTCTTTGGCCATAGTCTGGAGGCCTGGGTTCGAGTTCTGGTTCTGTTACTGATGAGTTATGTGATCTGGGGAAAGACACTTTTTCTTGCAGACCTTTTTGGTTTTTCTTTTTTCTTTTTTCTTCAGCTTTTAAGTTCACAGGTCCCTGTGCAGGATGTGTGGGTTTGTTACATGGGTAAAAGTGTGCCGTGGTGGTTTGCTCACAGATCTTCCCATCACCTAGATAAGAAGCCCAGCATCGGCCAGGGGCGGTGGCTCAAGCCTGTAATCCCAGCACTTTGGGAGGCCGAGGCGGGTGGATCACAAGGTCAAGAGATCGAGACCATCCTGGTCGACATGGTGAAACCTCATCTCTGCTAAAAATACAGAAAATTAGCTTGGCATGGTGGCATGTGCCTGTAGTCCCAGCTACTCAGGAGGCTGAGGCAGGAGAATTGCCTGAACCCAGGAGGCGGAGGTTGCGGTGAGCCGAGATCCCGCCATTGCACTCCAGCCTGGGTAACAAGAGTGAAACTCCGTCTCAAAAAAAAAAAAAAAAAGAAGGCCAGCATCCACTGGCTATTCTTCCTGATGCTCTCTCTCCATTTGCCCCTCTCCCTGCCGCCACAGACCCCAGTATGCATTGTTCCCCTCCCTGTGTCCATATGTTCTCATGGTTCAGCTCCCGTTTATAAGTGAGAACATGCCGTGTCTGGTTTTCTGTTCCTGCAGTACTTTGTTGGGGATAACAGCTTCCAGCTCCATTCATGTTCCTGCAAAGAACATGATCTCATTCCTTTTTGTGGCTGCATAGTATTCCGTGGTATATATGTAACACATTCTCTTTATCCAGTCTATCACTGATGGGCATTTGGGTTGATTCCACGTCTTTGCTGTTGTGTATAGTGGTGCAGTGAACATACACGTGCACGTTGTTTTGTGTTTTCATCCAATTTTGAAGAAGGCTTCAAATTCATCACATTTAAAGGCTATATTTCAAGAAACATTAGGTCCATGAGATTGTTGTCAAAAGGAAATTGGTTTCAGTGGACATGCAAGTCTGGGGAAATTTGTATCTTATATTCTTTTTGTTGTTGTTGTTGTTGTTGTTTTTTTGGTAGAAATCTTCAATACATATTATCATAGTAAAGACCCTGAGAAGTCCTGCAGTTAAGAAACTTGTTTAATTTGGATTAAACTAAAATTTCACTCCGCAATAGCAAATCACCATACCCTGGAATATTCTTTGGGACATGCTGAACTAGGTGATCTCCTAAGAGCCTTTTCCACTTCCCGTCTTTTTTTTCCTCTCTATTCACATCGCCTGTGTTCATTGTTTTTCTGTCGTTTCAGCATCACATGTAAGGGGTGATGATCTCTTTGTTGATAGAGGCTACACTTGTCAATTCTAAGCTTCACGGTATGAGCAACTGACAGATCTACATTTACATAGAGCCACGTGGATAAAATACGCACCCATCATTGCAAGCGCACAGAAGATGATCTGCAAAATCTAAAATGTGCTTTGCAATATTTTTATTGCTGCCAATGCCATTTGTCCTTCTGTTCCCTGGGCAGCCTTTTCTTTGAGAATTGTATCCCATTTTTGTCACCCAAATGGAAAGAAAACGTGGACGCAGAAGCCTTTTATAGCCTTCTGAATAGAGGAACGACATAAGAGTGATGGTCTGACAACCAGAAAGTTTGGAATCTAATTCTGCCTGCATTTCTCCAGTTAGAAAGGAAGTGAAGCTAGATTGGTCTCTGTGTTGTCACCAGCAAGAGATGTGGTTTCTCTCTAGATGAATAGTATCTAATGATTGAGTACCTGCTTTTAATCCAGCAGTAGTTCCACAGTTTGTCACTGTAGCCACCTTTTTTTTTTTTTTTTTCTTTTCCTGGCAGAGTCTTGCTCTGTCACCCAGGCTGGAGTGCAGTGGTGCGTTCTTGGCTCACTGCAACCTCTGCCTCCCGGGTTCAAGATCCTCTTGCCTCAGGCTCCCAAGTAGCTAGGAATACAGGCATGTGCCACCACACCCAACTAATTTTTATATTTTTAGTAGAGAAAGAGTTTCACCATGTTGACCAGGCTGGTCTCGAACTGCTGACCTCAGGTGATGTGCCTGCCTCAGGCCTACAAAAGTGCTGGGATTATAGGCACAAGCCAGCATGTCCGGCCTGCAGCCTCTTATAGTCTCTGATCTTGCATGGTTTGCATTAGCTTCCTTGCACCAGAGAACACCATCAGGGGTTGGAAGCACCTCAACCCTTCTTTTTTTTTTTTTTTTTTTTTTAAAGACAGTCTCCCTCTGTCGCCAGGCTGGAGTACAGTGGAGCAATCTCGACTCACTTTAACCTCTGCCTCCCAGATTAAAGCAATTGTCCTGTATCAGCCTCCCGAGTAACTGGGACTACAGGTGTGCATGACCATGCCTGGCTAATCTTTGTATTTTTAGTACAGATGGTGTTTCACCATGTTGGCCAGGATGGTCTCCATCAATTGACCATCTGGCTTTTTTAAAGGGGCGGCTCTTTACCACTCATGCCAACACCAATGTCACCCTCATTCTTTGAGAAAATACTCTTACTATTGAGGCAGTCTTGTGTTCACTAGATCAGTGGCGTGAATGTCACCCTCATTCTTTGAGAAAATACTCTTACTATTGAGGCAGCCTTATGTTCACTAGATCAGTGGCATGAATTCCAGGGATTTGGGTGTTTTCTTTATACACACACACACACACACACACACACACACATATATACACATACATATATATATGCTATATAATATAAATTAGGGTACATACACATAATATAAATTAGGGTTTACATCAATGCTATGCATATATATTTATATTTATACATATATATGCATAGCATTGATGTAAACCCTAATTTATATTATGTGTAGGATTTTACTTAAATCCAAAGAGCAATGAGAATCAGACCTGGGCCTGCAAACAGGGCCAGACACAATGGCATAGATTAAGGCACAAGGATCAGCTTCCATTTGGAGGCTAGACTCTTCTTATTTTTGTGGCTCCTAAGTGTAACTAATTTGGGGGAACCGAATGTTGTGAATGTGTGTATTGTCTTCTGTTGCTCCAAAGGTGTGCTTTAAAGCAGCTCAAATTCCCTCAACTATTGAGCCCAGGGAGTCTCTTCCCAGAAAAAGCTTCATGCATTGATTTTGAGGTTGTTTACTGCACTCATCCCCCTGTTCCCATGTGGGAGCAGCTAATTAGGACCCATTTGGGGCATGTCTGAATCATGGTAGCAGCCCCCTTGTTGGGGAAAACAGGTCCATACTCTTACAGGCAGAGGACCATCAAACACCTGGGCTGGGTCTCTGGGTGGCTCAGTGACTTTACTACTCTATGAACTTGGGCCAAGTGTTTTGCCCCTCTGGGTCCCACTCAGCTTCCTTCTGTGAAATGAAGCACATGACCCCAGCCATGAACCCTTCTTAGGACTGCTCAGCTGGGACAGCTTTTCTCCCCTCCCCAATTTGCCCTGAAACATCTGTGGGCAACCTTGGCTTTCTGTGTCCCGCTTTGTTCTCTGGTGTCCTTGAGGATTGGCAAAGGATGCTGCTAAAGGATGCTGCTGTTTCTGGTGACAACCTACTTATTTTGCTTGATGAACTTTTACTCATTCTTCCAGATTCAAACTACTTGTTTTCATCCCAGGGAATTTTTCTTGACATTGCAGGACAGAGCCCGGTGTTCCATGCCCCTCAGGTGCCCTGCATTTACATTTGTCGTAGCACTTGCAAAATGCAAAGTCCCACCCTTAAAATACTGACAGATTCTTCTGTAATTGTGTGTTTCTAGCATCCCACAATCCCTCTGGTGGCAAATGCTCTTCTAGGAATGTTATAGTTGGTGAACGAAAGTAAAGAATAGATCTTATTTTAATATAAGTGGTTTAAAAAGATCCCAGTAGTGAACTGAGTGCAGGAAAGAAACCCAAAAAACTTAATGATGATCTGCAGTGAGCCAGGACACTTTAGGCATTTTATCTCATTTACCTCTTCAATTTTGAATGATGCATATATATGGTAGCAATGCAATTTGAAAGAGGGAGAAATTGACTCTCAGGGAGTGTAAGTAACTTACTGTGCCAGTAGGGTCTTTTGGGACGCAGACACCCAGATAGAGCCAGGAGTGCAAGTGATTTATTGTTTGGGTAAGTGATGCTTTTGAAAGATAAAGCAGGAAGGAACCAGAATTAAGCACAAAATCCTTCAGACTGCAATGTGGATCTAAAGCATATAAAGAGAAAGAGATGGGGATACAGGATTTGGCAGAGAGCGCCCCAGAACATGGTGTACATCTGAGGAAGTGTTGGCCAATTCTCTGGAAGAAAAAATGCCCATTAGAAGTGCCCAAAACTGGGCAGAAATAGTCTTGCTCCAGTATCCCCATCATGCTCAGAAGCTGAGATGTGTTCTGAAGGTCTTGTAGCTGGAAGTTGTCAGCTCACTGTATTCCTTGCCACATTTAATCTAGATGTTCCTACAGAGCCATGATTTGAGGGTAGGCCATTCTGACTTGAAAGCCCATTTTCTACTCCACTTCTGAAGCTTAAAGGGCCTCCTGTTACATATTCTGAAATAAAGTTTTAATGATCCAAGTTTTAATGACCAAGTTCGGGATAATTACTAACCTAAGTATGACACTAAAGCTTCAGGTCCTATGTAAAACAAGACACAAGGTGACCTTCTAGTTCACAATCTTGCTTCCATGACTGTTTCCTCTCTCATGAAATTGTCTTGGCAGACCTATAAGGGTCATATAATATACTGAATGATTAAAAGTTATTAAAACCCCAGATGATTGAACCCACTGATTAAGCAACTGTATTGACCTCCAAATCACTTAACAGGCTCTCATGGTTGCCAAGTTTTGTAACCCTAGGCTGGAGAGGCGAGGCATTAATACAAGCTGGATTGCTGCTTCTGCTTCCTCCACCAGGACCTGGTCTAAGCCAAGTCTTGATTAGCCATGACCTCATCTTCATCGTAGACGTCCTGGGACTTCACCCTTTCAATGTCCTCCATTGATGGCTCCTTGAGGGCTCTCAGGGTGGAATGGCACAGGATCTGGCACCATATGAATTCTCTGGAGTATTCAGAAAACTACACATCAATACAGAACCTCTTCTTTCAATCCAGTGTTCTGTCGTATCTTTTTAAAAGTTGAAAGTAAAAAAAAAAAGTCATGTAGAAGGAGACTGAGATGAGTTAAGATGAATATAGTGCTCAATTTTTTCTTTTTCTTCTTTTTTTTTTTTTGAGACAGAGTCTTGCTCTGTCACCCAGGATAGAGTGCAGTGGTATGATCTTGGCTCACTGCAACCTCTGCCTCCCAAGTTCAAGTGATTCCCATGCCTCAGCCACCTGAGTATCTGGGATTGCAGGCACCTGCCACCCTGCCTGGCTACTTTTTGAATTTTTAGTAGAGATGGGGTTTCACCATGTTGGCCAGACTGGTCTCGAACTACTGACCTCAGCTGACCCACCTCTGCCTCCCAACAGGCTGGAATTACAGGCATGAGCCACCACACCTGGCCATATAGTACTCAATTTTATAAAGTCAGATTTAGAAATGGTGGTAAAAGTAGTCTCAGTCACTGAATTTCTCAGACCCGAGCCTAGAGCTAATGAGTATCTCTTGAGATTGAGCTCAGAATAATCCTATTATTACAGATATAATAAAGAGGAAGATGATGCTCGTCTCCAAAGAACAAGACTAGTGGCAGCACCAACATTACCAACTTCCTCCTCGTATGCACTGATCTTACAAATTCTAGTGCCAGAATCACCACTTCTTTGGTGGAAAAGACAAGCCTAAAATCCAGTCTGGTATCCTATTCTAATTATAGGGAGTAATAGAGCTCTAGAAATGAACATGTTGGTGACTGGGTCAACTGGTGGTGAACTCCCCATCCTGGAGCTCCTGAAGCAGAGGGAAGAAAGCAATCACTCAAGCAGGCTGTGGATGAGGGTCCTATAGAGAAGAGGATGTGGGAATCTGTAAATTGCCTTGAAACTTTTAAGGCTGACCTCCAGTAAAGGTGGGCACAAAGAGTCTAAGAGAAAAAAAAATATATTAGAATTTATTCCTAATTCCATATTTGCCAACACCTTTTTTCAGATTATGCTCTCACTTCAAGGCATTTCTTTTCTCACTCATAAGTATGATTCTGTCACTTAATTGCCAAAATCAACAATAGCTTTTTTAAATATATATTTCTCCGTGACTCACTCTGACTACAAAACCTTTCCAATATGATCTTCTTCTTTCCCTTTAGACCCCACTCCTTTTCATCCCCCTTCTTATGTTAGAGCATGACAGAAACTTAGAAGCCACCTATATTAGCTATTTATTGCTGTGTAACGAATTAACCCACAACATAGTGGCTGATGACATTATGCATTTATTATTACATGGAAAGTCAGAAATGGTTAACTGTGTGGTTCTGCCTTGGGGGGGTCTCTCATCAGGCTGCAAGAAAGATGGGAGGTAGGGCTGTAGTTACGTGAAGGCTTGGCTGGGCTCTGGAATCTTTCTGGAAGGCTTTCCCACATAGCCTGTGTTTGTCAGGAAGCCTCAGTTCTTCTTCATGGAGGCTTCTTCCATCACAACGTGGTTACTGGCTTCCTGCAGGGTCTACAGTCCAAGAGGGAGCAAGGCCAAAGCCCAGTGTTGGTCGCAGATTAGCCTTGAAAATCACAATTATGTCAGCAATACTTTCTAAGTTACATAGGTCAGCTTTTTTCAGCATGAGAGGGAATTTACACGAAGGCATGAATACCAGGAGACAGATCACTGGGGGAGTTTTTGGAAGCCAGTTGTGATGTCTGTGACTTGGAACATGCTGCTCCTGTGCCTTGATTGTTCTTGCCTCTTTTCTACCAAGAAATCTCCTGTCCATCATCTCAAATGCAACCAACTCTGTGGAGTCTTCTCGGAATCTATAAACAGAACTAATCATTTTCTTTTTGCTTTTCTATAGCATTTTGTACATACTCTTGCAAAAAGATGAAATTTTTTTATACAGTACAGTCTGTTCCTCTACCGAGAGAGGGCCGTATCTTATCTAGTGTTTTTAATACTAAGTTTTGGCAAATAACAGGTATTTAAGGAATATTTTAATGAGTTAATTTCATTTTTCTCATCCGTAACTTTGTTTCAGGGGCCCAAATCAATACTCACAAAATACAAAGTACAAAACAGCACCTAAAATAGAGTAAAAAGCATCATATATTGTTTGTTTTTTTTTTTAATTAAACCCTAAACTAAGTATACTTTTACTAGGAAACAACTTTTTGTAGGGAAACTTGGGATGAGATGGAAATTGCAACTATATAACAGTGAAAAGCACTGGAAATTATGGTGTCCAAATTTAGTGCTTTGCAAATGGGAAAAACCGAGGCCTCATCTTAACCGAGGCCTCATATTATTCATGGCAGAAATTAGACAAGAGAATTAATTAACCTTGATAAAAAAAAGAAAATTAAATCACTTGAGAATTTTTTTTTTTCGGTCACCTTAATAATCTTAAATCTCTAATCTCACCACTCAAGTCGTTCTTGAAGAACAATATAGAGTGAATGTCTTAAATGGGCCAAAAGTGATTTAGGAAAGCATCTATGAACTTCAAAACGCTAAAAGAAGACTCAGGCATTTGGTACCAGGTATACGTAGATACGAGCTCTTAAGAAAAAAGGCGGCGGGGGGGGGGGGGACCCTTGGATGAAGCCTCATTAGTTGCTGAACTCCAGTGTTTTCTATTCTCCCATGCAAGATCCTAACTCCCAGAGAGGGGCGTATATCCCCTGGAGAAGGAAAACTAAATGCAGTGGCAAAGACTTTGCTGAGGGCTGAAGATCAATATTCTATAAGTGAGGCTGGGCGCAGTGGTTCATGCCTGTAATCCCAGCACTTTGGGGAGGCCAAGGCAGTTGGAAACCTGAGGTCAGGAGTTTGAGACCAGCCTGGCCAACATGGTGAAAACCTGTCTCTACTAAAAGGACAAAAATTATCCAGGTATGGTGGTGGGCACCTGTAGTTGCAGCTACTCGGGAGGCTGAGGCAGGAGAATTTCTTGAACCCGGGAGGCGGCGGTTGCGGTGAGCCGAGATCGTGCCACTGCGCTCCAGCCTGGGTGACAGAGTGAGACTCCATCTCAAAATAACGAAACTAGGAGTGAGAAATGGAGGGAATTGGAAAGGGGACAAAGTGAGAAAAATAACTTGAAAAAATTCAACCTTGAATTGAAGCTGTATTTTTTTCCTCTGTGTAGATCAGGGCTCACTTAAGGCCCCAGTCTTATTTCTCTATGACCATCATCGTCTGAAACTGGTCCAAGTACTTCTCATTGTCAGCAGTTGTCAGTATCAGCATGAGCTTTCAGATGTTCTTGGTTGAGGAGAAGAAAAATGAGCTATCTGTAGATTAAGATAACTTTACTGCAAACAGCCCCATCGCCCCAAATTCACCACCAGCGTGTAGGTAGGGCATTTGCTGCTAGCATAGCAACAGTGACATCTAAAAGGTTTCATTTGAGTTTGTCAACAAGGTCCCTGAAGACCACTTCCACCCATTCTCATTGTGTCCCAGGTCACTGCAGGGACTCATAGTCAGCACAGATGTTTTCAATCTTTGCTTGCTGAAGCCACCCAGTGCTGATAAATAATCGCTTTGGCTGTTGCCCTTTAAGACTACTTACACAATAGGCTGAAGTCATTCTAAGACTTGCAGTGAGAATGGAAACCATAGAATTATCGAAGATTCAAGGGCTTGGAAGAGCCCTTAAATGACTCATCTCCGTTGTTGGGACCAAAACAACGGTTCTCAGTCTTGCCGAATATTGGAATTAACCTGGGGAATTGACAGCTCTATCCCAAATCAGAGGTTTCGGAATCTCTGGAGGTGAGGCATGGGCATATGTTTTACATTATTTCTAGGTTGTTATAATATACATTTGGAGTTGAGAAGCACAAACTAATGATATCCATGGCTCAAAGAGGGCATGAGAATGAGTGAGATTCACAGAGAATGAGTGCAAGGTCTGAACTCCAGGTTTTCTGGCTTCCAATGTGGTCTTCTTTCCACTGTACCAGGGTTATGCACCTGCTAATTACTATACTTAAATATGTCTACTCAGTTCAGAAAGTAGAGATGATCATTTTTGTTTCTGTTTTCTGAGATAAGGTGTCACTCTGCTCAGGCTGGAGTGGTGGTATGATCCTGGCTCACTTGTAGCCTTGAACTCTTAGGCTGAAGCATCCTCTGCCTCGGTCTCCCAAGTAGCTGTGACTACAGGTGCATATCATAATGCTCATCTATTTTTTTAAATTTCTCTTTTGTAGAGGTGGGATCTCACTATGGTGACCAGGCAGGTTTCAAACTCCTGCCCTCAAGCTGTCCTCTTACCTTGGCCTTCCCAAGTGTCGGGTTTACAAGCCTGAGCTGCTCTTCCCCACTGAGACAGTAAACCTTGAGATCTTTTTCTTTGAGTAATGTCCCTCAGACATCCAAGATTTTCAGACAACAAAACACTGGGGTCCATTACTTGTTGAGAATTGGACTGAATTTAGGATTTTTGAGAGACAGTATAGTCCCTGGAAAGCCATGGGACTGGAAGTCATGGAAAACCGGGTTCTAGTGTCCGCCTTTTCTTAGGCTAGCCAGGCAACTTGGGTTGAATGGCATTCAGGTGCGGCCAGGGTTCTCTCTCCTGGCTGCATACCAGAATTACCTTTGTATGCTTAAAGGACACAAAAACTCTGACATCCCTCTCAGATACTTGTATTTAGAAAATCTACATTGGATCATTTTTCAGCCTTTTGGCTAAGATCAAGTGTAGAAAATCTACATGGGTCTAGGAACATGTATTTTAGAAGATTTTCAAGTGATTCTAAGGTTCACCCCTAGATAAAAACCCCTGTTCTAGTGATCTCTAGAGACCCCCCCTTTTTTAAACACAATTCACCCATTTACAGTGCAGAATTCTATGATTCTGATATATTGACAACCATCATCAAAGTCAATTTTAGAACATGTCATTACCCATTAAGAAACTCTGCACACTTTATCACCCCCATGACCCCTAGGCTCTTCGTATGCCTAAGAAACCACTAATCTACTTCGAGTTTATAGGTTTCCATATTTTTGACATTTTATTGGACTGAAATGATAGGTCGCTTCTTTCACTTTGCAAAATGTTTTAAAAATGATATATGTTATAGCATGTGTCAGTAATTTATTCCTTTTATCATACAGTAAGTGATATATATTTGTGGGTTACAAAGTGATGTAATGATAACGTGGGTATAATGTGTAATGATTCTATCAAGTCAGTAAGCATCTATCACCGCAAATACTTGCCGTTTTTGTAATAAGAACATTTAAAATCTCCTTGGCAATTTTGCACTCTACCTGGTTATCAGCTACAGTTAACATACTCTGCAATAGATTTGAAAACACCTTATTTCTCCTGTCTAACTGAAACTTTGAACCCTGAACCATCTCTCCATCCCTCCTTCCCCCAGTCTCTGGTGACTACTCTTCTATTCTCTGCTTCAGACTTCAACGGTTTTAGATTCTGCATATACGTGAGACCATGCGGGTTTTGTCTTTCTGTATCTCTTATTGAACTTAGTAGAATCTCCTCCAAGTTTATTCATGTTGCCACAAAGGACAGAATTTCCTTCTTTTAAAGGCTGAATAATATTCCACTGTGTATAAGACCGTATTTTCTTGTGAATACCAACCGTCAATGGATACTTAGGTTGATTCCAGGTTTTGGCTCATTGTGAATAATGCTGCAGGTGTCTCTTCAACATACTGATTTTAATTTCTTCGGATATATACCCACAAGTCGGATTGCTGGACTACGTGATAATTCTATTTTTAGTTTTTTGAAGAACTACTCTATAGTTTGTTATATTGACTGTACTAATTTACATGCCCACCAACGGTATGCAACAGTTCTGTTTTCTCCACATCGTTACCTCTTTGAGCTTTTTTGGTAATAGCCATTCTAACAGGTGTGAGTTGACAGCTCATTGTGGTTTTAATTTGCATTTCCCTAATGGTTAGTACTGTTGAGTGTGTTGTTCATATGTCTGTTGGCCATTTGTCTGTCACCTTTTGAGTAATGTCTATTCAGGTCATTTGCCCATTTTAAAATCATGTTACTTGATTTTTCGCTATTCAGTTTTTATCGTTCCTTATATATTTTAGATGTTAAACTGCTATTAGATGGATAGCCATTTTCACGATATTGATTCTCCTTATCCATGAGCATAGAATGTTTCTATCTGTGTCCTCTCTCACTTCCTTGAGCAATAATTCTCCTTGAAGAGGTCCTTTACTTCTCTTGTGAGCTATAATCCTAGGTATTTTATTCTCTTTATAGCAGTTGTGAGTTGTTCATTCATTCATGATTTGGCTCCCTGCTTGTCCGTCAGCGTATAGGAATGCTTGTGATTTTGGCACATTGATTTTGTATCGTGAGACTTCGATGAAGTTGCTTATCAGCTTAAGAAGCTTTTGGACTGAGACAATAAGGTTTTCTACATATGGGATCATGTCGTCTACAAACAGAGACAATTTGACTTTCTCTGTTCCTATTTTAATATCCCTTATTTCTTTGCCTTGCCCGATTGCCCTGGCCAGAACTTCCAATACCGTGTTGAATAGGAGTGGTGAGAGAGGGCATCCTGTCTTGTGCCGGTTTTCAAAGGGAATGCTTCCATCTTTTGCCCATTCAGTATGATATTGGCTATGGGTTTGTCCTGAGTGGCTCTTACTATTTTGAGTTATATTTTTTTGATATCTAGCTTGTTGAGAGTTTTTAAGATTAAGGGAGGTTGAATTTTATCAGAAGCCTTTTCTGCATCTATTGATCATTGGTTTTTGTCTTTAGTTATGTTTATGGGATGAATTTCATTGATTGATTTGAGTGTGTTGAACCAGCCTTGCATCCCAGGGATAAAGCTGACTTGATTATGGTGGATAAGCTTTTTGATGTGCTACTGGATTTGGTTTGCCAGTATTTTATTGAGGATTTTTACATCAGTGTCCATATTGGCCTAAAGTTCTCTTTTTTGTTGTTGTATCTCTGCCAGGTTGTGGTATCAGGATGACGCGGGGCCTCATAAAATGAATTAGGGAGGAATCCCTTCTTTTCAATTGTTTGAAATAGTTTCAGAAGAAATGGTACTACCTCCCCTTTGTACCTCTGGTAGAATTCAACTGTAAATTTGTCTGGCACTAGGCTGTTTTGGTTAGTAGGCTATTTATTCCTGTCTTACTTTCAGAACTCATTATTGGTTTATTCGGGGATTTCAGTTTCTTCCTAGTTCAGTCTTGGGAGGGTGTATGTGTCCAGGAATTTATCAGTTTCGTCCAGATTTTCTAGTTTATGGAAATAGTTTGTTTTCTGTGGGTTTGTTGTTGTTAATGATGTTTTGTTGTTGTTGTTTTGTTTTCCTTTTCACATTCCGGCCCCTCTTCGGCAGAGCTCCTGAGCTTTGCTGGGAGTCCACTTCAGACCTGTTCACCTGGGTCCCTCCCACACCTGGCAGGATCACCAATGGAGGCTGCAAAACAGCAAAGATGGCCACCTGCTCCCTCCTCTGGGAGCTCTGTCCCCAGTCTCTTCTGGCTTGTAGGGTTTCTGCTGAGAGTTCTGATGTTAGTCTAATGTTAGTCTAATAGTCTACATTTTTGTTAATATTTTTTAATTCTAATATTTTCATTTTTTGTATTTTATATTTCTCTGATAATATATCCTTTGTAGGTCATCTGGCCTTTCTTTCTGGCTGCTGTTAACATTTTTTCTTTAATTTCAACCTTAGAGAATCTGATGATTATGTGTTTTGGGGTTGGTTTTCTCCCTGAATTTGCTGAGTTTGAGTGTTGGCCTGTCTTGTTAGGTTGGGAAAGCTTCCCAGAGGACGCTTTACCTGATGCTGGCTGATGCCGCCTGGAATGCTCCCCTATGCGGTATCTGGCGACCCTTGTTGGGAAGTCTCCCCCAGACAGGAGGAATGAGATCAAGGACCCACTTAAAGAAGCAGTCTTACTGCCCCTTAGCAGAGCTGGTACTTAGTGCTGTCCAGATTCTCAAGAGCCAGCTGGCAGGAAAAAGTTAATACGCTGAACCATGGAAACTGCATCACGCCTCCCCACAAAACCCTGATAGAACTTCTGGATGAAAGAACTAGGGAAAGGAACCCCAAACATCCTATCGGGCTCCCAGATAAGAAGAGAGGAATCCCATCTAAATGGGATATGTTTAAAAAAAAAAGGGGGGGCATTTCCTAGTCCTGAATGTAAACTTCAGAGGCTCTATCCCAGGGACATCAAAGATCTGTCGGTAAGCCCCTGGATGGAGTTGCTGAAATTCCTGTGGGGATGCCCCACCTGGTGATAAGGGATGGATCAGGGTTCCACTTAAAGAAGCAGTCTGGCCATGATCTGCCACAGCCACTGTGCTGCGCTGTGGGGAATTCCTCCAAAAGCTCAGTCTCCTTGGCACTGGCAGGGGAATACCGTTGAAGAACTGCAGAGATGGCAGCCACCCCTCTCCCTGGACATCGGTCGTCTTAGGCAGTCTCCAGCCTGCTGCCTCTGGCCAGCCAGTGATTCCAAGTCAGTGAGTCTGAGCTGGTAAGGTTCTGTGGGAACAGAGCTTGTTGAGGGATGCTGCTTGGCTCCCTGGCTTCAGATGCCTTCCTGCCTCAGCAGAAGTTGCAGTGCCGGAGTATCCAAAACAATTCCTCTGTCTGCTCCAGCAGTCTGCACAGCTCTGTGCTTGGGACCCAAGGCCTTGGTGGCATGGGCTTACGAGGGGATATCCTGATCCAAGAGTTGCAAAGATCCATGGGAAACACGTAGCTTCCCAGGCAGGGAGTCACATTCACTCACCGCCTCCTT
Organism: Saimiri boliviensis; assembly: GCF_048565385.1. Lineage (NCBI taxonomy): Eukaryota > Metazoa > Chordata > Mammalia > Primates > Cebidae > Saimiri > Saimiri boliviensis. The sequence continues at coordinate 138,442,046 of NC_133449.1, read as the reverse complement.
TGGCTGGAGGAGGGAGATCTCCCCTGGGCGGATGGCACTCCCAGGTGGGCTGCTGCCCCACCCTACTTTTCCTCACTCTCTGTGGGTGGCACCAACTGCCCAGTCAGTCCCAGTGTGAGAACCTGGATACCTCAGTTGAAGGTGGAGAATTCATTCTACATTTTCTTCCTGGAGCGAGCCACAGCCTGCAGCTGCTTCTAATAGTCCATCTTGGCCCCTCCCACTTCATTGCTTGTATGGAATAAGAGATTTTTGGAGGTCCTTAGCCCATCATTATCGTTTGTTTTTTGAAAAATCATTTCTTTCCCTCTACAGATTGAATATGTTCCATTAATCTATCTTCAAGTTCACTGTTTCTTTATCATATCTATTATTTCATTAAGCTTAGGCAGTAAATTTTTGTTAATATTATATTTTTTAATTCTAATATTTTCATTTTTTATATTTTATATTTATCTGATAATATTTATATCCTTCTTTTCATTTTGAGTGATTCTTGTCATTATCAAGGGTAGCTGTATCACCTGCTCTAAAGTTCTGATGTAACTTTAAACACATGGATTCTCCCAACATCTGGGTCATTTTGGGGTTGGCATATGTTGATCCTCTTCCCATAGAAATGGTTCATATTCATCAGTTTTTTGTTGAATAATTTTGGCTTGGATCTTGGACATAGTGTTATGATGTGAAGGAGCTGGGTTCTGTTACATTCCTCTAAAGAGGATAATCCATTAGATAAGACCCAATGCATAAGCTTTGTTTCATTTACTGTGGTTATTAGTTCAAATTTCGGTTTAATTATTTAAGCCTTTGCTGTGAAGCTTTGAGTCTTTCCCACACATGTGTGGTGTTCTCCAGGTCAGAGTTTAATATGAAGTTCATACTGAGAATTAGGCAATGCCCTTTTTTTACATCTCTCATTTAGGTGAATACTTCTCTTCTTATCTGGGAACCTGACATGATGTTTGGGGTTTCTTTGCCTAGTTCTTTCATCCAGAAATTCTATCAGGATTCTAGCCCCCACCCCAATGCTATGCTGTTTGTATAACCTGCCCTCAAGATAAAGCCATAAATAAGAAAGAAACAAGAAGAAAAGAGAGAAGAAAAAAAAAACCTTACCCCTTTGTGATTTAGTTTTTCACATCTGACTTAACAATATTTCTGCATATATTTACTTGACAGAATTTTTAGGCAGGGTTCTCCCCGCTGCCCCCATATTTTATCTGCTTAGGTGTAGCTTTGCAGGAAGCTTCTACCACCAAACAGTAAGAAGCCACAGAGCAGTATCTAAATAGATCTTACTATTGGCTTGTTATTTTAAAAGTTGGCTGCTTCTACTTACAAGTAGAAAGACTTTTGTCTGAAACAGACCAATTCTAAACCTCATGACATCATTTATTTTCTGTGTGATTTTAGGTGCATTAATTACCTTTACTGAAATTCAGTTTCTTTCTGTTTAAGAGCGGGGGAAATGTTAATATAGGATTGGATAAGAGAATTAAAGGAAAGAATGCAGATAAAGTGCCTAGGAGAGTATCTGGCCCATAATTGGGGCTTAGTAAGTGTCAGCCTTTTTTTTTTTTTTCTGTGGAAAGGAATTAAACTAGCTGATGACTATGTGGCTACTGCATTTGAAGGCTGTAAAACCAAAGTCTGAATTATCTGAGTTGATAAGATTATCTAGATCACTGCTAAATCTCCCTGCCACTTCATCCTGTTGATACTGAGACACCTAACTCTCAAATATAATCTTCCGAAAAGCAGTCCTTGACAAGGTGACTCTGAAAGACTCTTTGTGCTAGCAAACAATACTCAAAGTGTGCCTTCCAGAGACACGATGTAGTAAAGCAGCACGTTAATCTTGCCTGAAGTCCTGTGTCCTGTCTTCCGGACCTTGGAGAGGGGAGACGGGTGGAAACAATTGATCCTTTGAGAATTACAGGCTGACCTCCAGCTAAGACCTCTCTACCTGGGTGACTACATGTGGATGGAGAACAAGTACTTTGGCCCCAGCCACAGGCTGTTTCCTGTTCCCTGACTGAGGCTGGCTGCAGTTCAGTTAGAAACTCTGCTGGCAAGATTGTGACACTGGAAAAGATATTAAAAGTGCCCACCCATTCAGGCTTTTATTCAGGGTCTCACAGGAACTGGCTTCTTCCCACTCTGCAGAGAGGAAAGAGTTGGCAGTGGACCACTCCCCAGGCTGCCAGCTCTCAGTCCTTTGAGGACCTCAGCCATGCACCCATGCCAGGAGGTTGGCAGCTGAGGTTGGATGATCCAGGGTCTCACAAAATCTCATCCATGAATCAACCTGCTTATTGTAATTTCCTGCAAAGCTTCAGAACCATAAAATTCTTTCTTTCTCAGCTTTATTGAGGTATCATTGACAAATAGGAATTGTATATATTTAACATGTATGACTTGATGTTTTGACATAGGTACACATTGTGAAATGATCAGCACAATCAAGTTAATAACATACCAATCACCCGTAACCTTTCTTTCCTTGTTCCTTTTATTTCTTCTTTCCTCCATTTTCCCCTCTCCTTCCCTCTTTTGTTTCTTTTATGGGGTAGAAATATTTAACATCTGCCCTCTTAGCAAATGTCAAGTCTATAGCATTATAAACTACAGACTTGATCATCATGTTGTATGCTAGATCTCCAGAACTGATTCCTCTCGTAGCTGAAACTTTGGACACTTCAATGAACATCTCCCCATTTCCTCCTGTCCCTCACCCCAACATTTTGCTCTTTGTTTCTATGTATCTGAGTAATTTAGATACATATATATTATATACATATTGTATCTATATTATATATAAATAAATCATATAAACATATGGTAGAGTTTCACTCTTTTTGCCCAGGCTGGAGTGCAGTGGCTCGATCTTGGCTCATCACAGCCTCTGCCTCTCAAGTGATTCTTCTGCTTCAAGTGAGAACATGCAGTATTCACCTTTCTGTGTCTGGCTCATTTCACTTAGCACAGTCTCTCCTAGGTTCATTCATGGTGTCACAAATAGGATATAACAGGCTCTCATGAATCCAGGGCCATAGTATGAAATGTCTGTGAGCCTTGGTTCATATGCATAATTAGGAGAGTTAATCATTATGAGACAAGATGCGGATAATTCAGATTAACACGTGGAAAATACAAAGCATATGCCTTGCTCATAGTAGATGTGCATTAATGTCAGTTATTAATATCATCATCATATCATCATTGTTTCTTTCTCTTCTGCCCACTTCTGTTGCTAGTCTTTGGGAACTCTAACATCTGAATACATTATTAATCTTGGTTTACCAGATAGGTCCTAGGAAAAATTTCTGAAAATAAGCAAAACATTAAAACTTCAACAGATGATTCTTAAAGCAGATTTTAAAAAATATTTCATAAAATCCACAAGATACTCAAGAACAGTGTGTCCACAATTCCTTCCTCCCGATATTTTTCCTATTAACCAGTGGGATGGAAAGAAGAAAATAATACCAAATTAGTTTTTCCTACCTTCTGCCCTCTCTATCCCTAACCTTATCATGGATATTTTTCCCTCTTGGGATGGAGGTGACTGCAAATACAGACGTTGCTGCTCCTGCCAAACTGTTAAAAGTAGTTTGAATGAGTCAGGTGTAATACCGGTGGCAACCTGAGTTCAGAATCTTCAACTCTAGTCCAGCAGAAACAGGCTTGCTCCTGCGAGGACCCTGTCAGTGACATCACTACAACAACAGGTGTGAGCATTGATTGTCCTCACTGCAAGCATATTCTTTTTATTTAAACAGTTTTACTGAGATATAACTTAGATTCCGTAGAATTCACTCATTGAGTGTCTAGTCTAACGGTTGTAGTATCAAGTTGGCAGCATTCAATGTTATGCTTAATTCATGGGTCAAGGCAAAGCAGTAGTTCACTTCCCTGAAGATACTCAACTTTAGGAAAGGGAATGGGTCAGATAGTTTTAAAAGTTGGTATTTTGATAATGTCACTTTTTCCCTACACAGAGGGAGGATGACAATATTCTTGTGTTTTTTATGGTACCAGAGCAATTTTGTGGGGAAGGGAACTTCAGATAATATCACATAGATGAAGGAAGAAATGTTTATTAAGTTTTTATTTGAAACTCACTACTCATCAAACTTGCCTTTAAACTCAATAAAAATGTTTACCTGTCAGGCAAAAAAACAATAAATATTTTATAACACAGCAACATGTAGGCTTAGCTAAAAATTGTCCCTTACTTGACTTAACTGTTAAATCACTGGGTGAATTTTAGGAAAGGCTCTAAAATGTTTGGGTCTCAATTTCTATACCTGTGAAATGAGGGAGGTAAATGAGCTCTAAATTCTCTTCCAGTTCTTAATTTATATCAATTAATTTTCAAGTGGGACTCCTTTCTGCTTAATGCCGTAATTTTGTGATACTATTATTTGGGAGAGGTTAAAAACACGTTTGCAGGATCCTGATGTGTCTAAATGATATTCCCAACAACAGATCAAGGATTTTCAAATGCTAACCAGGATCAATGTAAAAATGAGGGATTTTTGTTTGTTTGTTTTTAATATTAGGACTATATGACCTTGTAACATTGCCTTCTGTATTTTTAAGTAAAGTCCCTTTGGGTCAAGAGCAAGCTATTTCTCCATGCTTGGAGTTCACACTGCAGTTGTTACTCAGTGTATAGTTGTTAAAAGAATAAATGCATTTTATTTAGCAAAAATGCAAGAAAAATATTTGTTGAAGCAGACCAAATTATAAAAGGGTGACTCTGCATGTCAGAGGAACTTTTAGCATCAAGAGAAATAGAGCCTCTTAAGAACATGTGAAATGTCTATCTTCTCAGCAGACCTTGCTGTGAGTAATAAAAGCCCTAGACAATATGGGCATCATAACAAAGAAATTTGCTGAATACAATAGCAATTATCTCTTTACTGGTTTCAGACTATGTGGATATAAAAATAAACAACATGTTAATATGTAAATATCTGGAAACAGTCGTAAAAAAATACAAAAACTGTGAATTAATAAAATTAGCCATTAAACAGAAATCAGAGGCCCAGAAAAGCAGCAACAATGAAACTAACTTGTTTAGCTTGGCCAAAAACCATCATTCTAGTGGCTCTTCCCTGTGTAATGTTTTTTGTTGTACAGAAGCTGAAGTTATTTCATTTAGTCAAGGTAACCCATGCGTATCTGGCAGTTTATAAGGATGTTGACAGTTGGCACCATCCATTAAAGAATGATTAATTCACCTCTTGGCACCTAATGACGAAGCAGGAAATAGGACCTCAGCTGTCATTCTGCCTTGACTGCGGGGTTTCTCCATAAACAGTCACACAAGCAGCCCTGGGAGTAACTTGCAAAAGGCATGTTCCAATGGGTATTTCTTCAGCTTTTTCTATTTTTTTTTAATTGTTTTTTTTAAAAGGCACAGTATTCTAGCTCTTGCATGTGAGTGCTTGACTGAGAAAAATGGCCAATTGTTTTCAATTCTTCTGCTCCCCATCCTCCAACCTGAATGCGGGCTCCTGGCTTGCCTGAGAATGAGAAGAAACTAAGATTGCCAGCACATGGGGTCTGTGAATTCTTTTTTTTTTTTTTTTTTTTGAGACGGAGTTTCACTCTTGTTACCCAGGCTGGAGTGCAATGGCGCGATCTCGGCTCACCGCAACCTCCGCCTCCTGGGTTCAGGCAATATTCCTGCCTCAGCCTCCTGAGTAGCTGGGATTACAGGCACGTACCACCATGCCCAGCTAATTTTTTGTATTTTTAGTAGAGACGGGATTTCACCATGTTGACCAGTATGGTCTCGATCTCTTGACCTCATGATCCACCCGCCTCGGCCTCCCAAAGTGCTGGGATTACAGGCTTGAGCCACCGTGCCCGGCCATCTGCCTGTGAATTCTTGTCTTGGCCAACCGGTAGTTTCCAGGTGAAACGTACATGCCGAATATGAGACAGGCAAAGGGTCACTTTAGTACTGGCTGAATTTGGCCCAACCACTGCACAGCTGCACGAGATGGCATGCAACCACAGTCACTGCTTTGTCTAAGAAGACACATCCAAGCACTTCCTATTTTATTTTTTTGGCCTTTGACCAGTGGTTCCAAACCTAGCTGTTCTTCAGAAAAACTTGAATGCCTTTTAAAACATAAATTCCCAGGCCTCACCCTGAGGCTTATTGAATTCTGTTTCTTGACAGGAACCTGGAAAGTTTTTGTATAAAACGACCTTAGGTGATTGTGATGGAGCTAGTTATTTAGAAACTGTTGTCCGGTATCTTACTCTACAACCAGCTTGGCTCTCAAAAGGCATGGAGACAGGGTAGAGAAGACCCTTTTCCTAAGGAAGAGGAGACTCTCAGCTGCCGGAATATGGAGAGTCTGCAGAAACTGAGGGGCACAATGAAGAACAGTAGAGCTAGGCCTTCTGCCAAGGGGGCACTGCCCACTCCTTCCTGTAGTCCAGCCACATGGAAGAAGGGATAGGAGGAGACAATGAGGGATCTGGGCGTGGGCCTCGTCTCCAGCAGGAACAGCCCCTCGTTCTGGTTCACCTTCAAAGACCATCTCCCCAAGGGCTGTGACTGTTAATGGACCTCTCCTTGCAGTGCACACCACTTTTAAAAAGTCTGTTTGCCCTCAGGAGCGGGGGTTGAGGAAGACCACATGCTTTGATCTAGAATAGCATTTTCTGACACGTGGTATGGTCATTGCAGCGCAGCATGAGACGATGTCAGGCGATCTCCTAACCTGTATAGGGCAGAGGTAGCCGAAGTGAGGAGGCCAAGGCTGTGGGAGGAAGAAAAGAACAGAGGTGGAAAGAAACAGGGGTGGGAGGAAGCGACGTGCAGGATCTCCTTTTCCTAGACATTGGTGTCTCTTTTTAATCCCAGTTAGTGTTGGCAACAATTTTCGAACCTAATTTGTTCATTCAATCTACCAACAATTATAAAAATTACTTTTTGTTATTGAACGACCTTATTATAAACTGAGCTGTGTCCCTCATTAACATAGTTTAAGGAGGCTGGCCACAGTGATTCGTGCTTGTAATACCAGCACTTTCAGAGGCCCAGGCGGGCAGATCGCTTGAGACCAGGAGTTTGAGACCAGCCTGGCCAACATGGCAAAACCCCGTCTCTACTAAAAATACAAAATTAGCTAGTCATGGTGGTGCACGCCTGTATTCCCAGCTACTTGGGAGGCTGAGGCAGGAGAATTGCTTGGGCCTGGGAGGCAGAGGTTGCAGTAAAGCAAGACTGTGCCACTGCACCCCAGCCTGAGTGACAGAGCAAGATTCTGACTCAACAACAACAACAAAAATAGTTTAAGGAAACACTTAGGACACTTAGCAAGCATCTCTTCATGATGCTCAAACAAGATGGTGGTTGTAGATGAGTGGAAGTATTCCACTGCAGAAACCAACAAATAACTGGGCATATTCAGAGAATCACACTGTAGATATTGCTTTTGAAGCCTTCTCTACAAAACTTAATGAACAAACCTCACCTACCTCATACTTGTTAATGTCGAGCTTCATCAGCAAAGATACAATTCAATGGACAAAATTTTTTCTCTCTGTGCAATTGTGAATTGGGATTCAAGTTAATCTTACTGACATAAAAGCCCATCTTTATTCCAAACTTAGTGATACTAAACTATTCTTGAGAAGCTATGAACAAGTCACTTAATCTTATGAGGAATGTTTATTTTCAAATGAGTTTTGTAAACCAATTATAGTGACTGTATTTTATTTTTAAAGTAAAATTAACAGTTTAAGTGTTCATATGTATTTGGCTTTTGGGCTACCTTTTATGCCATGTTCTATTGATTCTATGTTTAAAGGGGTTATAAACAGTTGCTTTATATACAGATATATATGTATATAAATACATATTATGTATATATTATATATTATGTATACATTTTATATAAATTATATAATTTATTTTTTTGAGAGAGTCTTATTCTGTCCCCTGGGCTAGAATGCAATGGCGCATTCTGGGTTCATTGCAACCTCTGCCTCCAGGGTTCAAGCAATTTTCCTGCCCCAGCCTACCGAGCAACTGGGCCTACAGGTACCGCCACCATATCCAGCCTAAATATTTTCTTTACAGCAAATCATAGTCTTACTTAAATAGATTTTAAAAATTAGTAGAGATGATATGTGCTTATGGGGAATACTCACTGTAATGGTAACTGAGTGACAGTGTTTGAGAGTCACCTCTCAGGAGCCTGTAGTCCTCTCAGGAGGAGGAAAGTGTTGGTTACCCAGATCCAGGGGAGACGCATGAAAATCATCTCAGGTGTTAACCCTTAGCACCGGTGGAGACCACAGATATATTTAAGGAATTAAGATTTTAGGGGAAAAATAAGGTAAAACAAAGTATTGAATCCTTATGCATATTTTTACATTTTCTAAGATTAAAACCATATAGCACATAATTAAATGACCTTTTCCACAACACATTTAGCAATAATGGGTTCTGTGCTCTAAATTTCGTAAGCCATGTCTTACCTAATACATGCTGGTGCGATGGCATCTTTCTCTACCGTTAGCATATGAACCCAGTGCCAGGAGAATTCTCGCTCACATTCTCCCTCCATCTTATTGGACTTGGAGTTGCAGTCTCCAGATACTCTGGTGCTATTGTCCAGGAAATGCTGTCATCCCAGAGCAAAGCAATTATTAGGGAATAAAGACTTAGATATACAAAAAGTCTTTAAGTATACTTTGTTGAAAAGACGAGCTAAGTGAGAATTTATTACTTCCCAACCCCAGTTCCCCATCTGAAATTCCAAGCTCCGCCCGTAATTCATCACTGTTAAATCACTTACTGTCAAACTCCATTCACACATATCCCAGGGGCCAAAAGAGTAGAGTTCTAAGGCCTGCATGTCCTTCTCTTTCATTCTCTCTCACAGAGTAAGGCTGCACATGGACAGGAGAACCCCAGTGGATTTGGGTTTGAGTCCTGACCCTGTCACTCAATGACTGTGTATCAGGGCTAAATATGTAATCTTTCTGAATCCCAGTCGTCACCTGCCAGCAAAGAATAATAGTATCTTCCTACCTGAGCTGTTTTAAGGATTAAATGAGATAACCTATATAAATGGTTTAGCATAGTACCTGATATCCATTAAACACTAATATGTGTTTGCTTATTACCAAAAAGTATAAAGATATCTTTTTTTTTTTTTTTTTTTTTTTTTGCCAGGCATGGTTACTCATGCCTATAATCTCAGTACTTTAGGAGGCCAAGGTGAGTGAATCACTTGAGGCCAGGAGTTTGAGATCAGCCTGGCCAACGTGGTAAAACCCATCTCTACTAAAAACACACAAAATTAGCCGGGGATGGTGGTGGGTGCCTGTAATCCCAGTTTCTTGGGAGGCTGAGGCAGGAGAATCGCTTGATCTTGGGAGGCAGAGGTTGCAGTGAGACAAGATCATACCATTGCACTCAAGCCTGGGCGGCAAGGACAAAACTCTAGTTTTTCTGTCACCTATTTTATCTGCATCTATTCCATTTTCCATCCTGAATCGTTTTTTCGTCTGGTAGATTGCAGTAAGTTATATAAAAATTTTCTTAACTGTATTTTAAAGATACGCATATGAATATATTGATACACACACACGTAATCACAGATGCAGTGGAAAATACTGTATTTGCAGATCAATTGGACTTCGCCCAGTTCTTATTCTCCAGTGGTTTAATGATTCAAAATTTCAAAAAGCCAAGAACAATTACTTTTCATTTTCTTCTTTTCCTCTCTTCTCCCACCTATCCTTCCCTCCCTTCCCCCTCATTTTTACAAAAATATTTTACTAGAAAGACTTTCAAATAGAAAAATACATTTATGGTAGCTTTATCTTAGATGATTTCCACAAATCAATGTTTGCATGACAATTACAGAAAAACAAAATAGTATGTCCTAAAGAGGATAAGTGTGTCATCTGTTTCATCCTAGCGTTTGATACTTTGGTTTCTTCATAGGCAAACAAGAAAAATCATAAATAAGTGAATAGCTTATCTTTCCTCTTCCCAGTGAAGTTACTCTTTAAGATTTTTTGTTGTTGTTGAGACAGAGTCTCACTCTGTTACCCAGCAGGGGAATGCTATGGAGCAATCTCGGTTCACTGCAGCCTCAACCTCCCAGGCTCAAGCGATTCTCCTGCCTCAGCCTCCCAAGTACTTGGGACTACAGCCATGCGCCACCAGTACTGGCTAATTTTTTTGTATTTTCAGTGGAGATGGGGTTTTACCATGTTGGCCAGGCTGGTCTTAAACTCCTGAACTCAGGCGCTCTGCCCACCTTGGCCTTCCAAAGTGCTAGGATCACAGAGACGAACCACTCCACCCAGCCATTCTCTGAGTCCCGATTAACATGTATACAGTTAAATTGTCACTAATGTATTCAAGAACTTAACAAGTGTCAATAAACAGAATACTTTATTATAAAACTTAAAAAATAATTAAATATTACACATATATTTTGACTTTTCTCTATAATCCATGGTTTTATTCCACATTTTTTTCTCAAAATTAATATTACTTAGAGAAGCAAGTGAGAACACGTAATAGGCTATTAATAAATTAATTTTTACATAAAATGATAATTATATAAAGAAACAAATAACTTGCTGGTTTTCAGAAGGCAAGGGGGTTGTAGTGCAGAACTATCAGTTTTCCTGTTGACAAAGTGGCCACTCCTTTCGGCGACGCCAGGCAGACAGAGAGAAGTTCCTAAGCACGATTCCTCTGGGATTCAAGAACTCATGATTTTAATTAGAATGGGAACAAAGTATGTTGCTAAATTTACCAAACCGCTGTCTAGTTGATTATGCTGAGCTGGGTAATCCAGCTTGAATTGAGACTTTTTAAAGAAGTAAAATGGGGTTGTTACATTCATCAAAGAAGTTGAGGAATAAAGTAGAATTAAGTAAATATGCCCTTTATAACCACTTTTCAAAAAATTACAGGAGGACACAGTCTTATAATTACTTGGGTTTTGGCAAAATAGTGTGGTGTTTTTTTCAATTGAGAACAATTTTAGACTCATTAATACCTACTAACAGCTGGTTTCTGATGACTAAAATGCTCTTAGTAAAGGGTCTTGGCATATTATGATTTATTAATATTAACATAGCAAGAAGACAGATGGATTTTTATTACCACTGTTTCCTCCTTTTTCTCTTTTCTTTTTGCTCTTAACTAAATCCTCGGGTAAACTGAAATATATCAGTTGGTAGGAAAAAGCCACAAGTGGCCTTTAATTTTCCAAGCAGCTCTGATCCTATGTACAGAGCATTATAAATGATGATTCCCTCTCCGTCACAACACTGCTATTTTGCCACTATGCCTCTCCTAGAGTTTTTGTAAATACCAGAAATGCGTATCTTGCCAAGTCTCATTCCCAAAGAGCGGGCTGCAGCTTTTCATGGACTGATTCAGCAAGCACCAAAAGTTACAAGGTTGAAAACGTGTGAAGGGCATCCATATGCATGTTTTCTGTGAGTTGTTTTCTTGCGTGAATTTCAATTACATGGAGATCTTAAATAGTCCATGTTGCCCTATTTTCATAATATTCCTTGGAATACTTTTCAAGTTGTTAATTTTAGTCTTAGAGACTCTCTATAGACAGAATATAGTTTAAACAAAATAATAAACACGCACACACACCAAATAAACATAACATGAAGCTTGCCAGTCCAGCAGCAAGCACAATTGTGAGCACCATTTGGCTTCTCATAGAACTCCTGGCTTGAGTGTTCACAGCGTTAGTCAAACTGTGAACTCCACGCAGCAGTTAGGCAAGGTATTCCATCCAGATTTGATTGTTCTGAGTCTCAGTCTTTGACCTGAAGTCAAAAAGGACCTTTTTAAAAACAGATCTCTTTGCCATTGAACACTTTGAAGTTCAAAAGGGAGTCTCTCCCCAAATCGACATATCTCAGTGTGATTCACCACTTCTTGCATATAACAGTGCAAATCAAAGATTCTTTTTAAGTCAGATTTGTCGTCGCTTCCCATTTTCAAGTGCTTCAGAGTACCATGTGCTTCGGGCAGTTGAAATAGCCTGGTGGCAACCTATCTGTTCCTCAGAGCTGGCTCCTTCACAGCCGCAGCTCACAAATGGTTCTCAGTGCTCAGCTCCTGGTTTCAAAGGCAGATGGTCTCTCCCAGGTGGTGAAAGGCGAACCCCTGGCCCTAAGGCACTGGGGAGGACACCAGGATCCATCAGCTCTTCCTTGTGCATGACTTACAGCATTGTTTTCCGTAAAACTTGTTGTTGCAGACACCATGCTGAGGGACTAGGTGACACCAGCTGAAGAAATCTACACAGGATGGATCCTCTGAAATAAGAAAATACACTTAGCATGTTGCCTAGCGTGCTCATCCTTTTTCTTTTCTTTTTTGAGACAGAGTCTCGTTCTATTGCCCAGGCTGGAGTGTAGTGGCACAGTCTCAGCTCACTGCAACCCTCTGCCTCCACTGTTCAAGGAAATCTCCTGTCTCAGCTTCTCGAGTAACTGGGACTACAGGCATGTGCCACCACACCTGGCCCGTTTTTCTATTTTTAGTCGAGATAGGGTTTCACCATGTTGGCCAGGCTGGTCTCGAACTCCTGACCTCAGGACATCTGCTTGCCTTGGCTTCCCAAAGTGCTGGGCTGATGGGCGTGAGCCACTGCACCAGGCCCTCTTATTCTTTTTGTTAAGTTGAGGGGCTACCGAACAAAGACCTTGGGCCCACCTCCCTTTTGACTCTTTGTGATTCTTCCCATTACACATTTACACACTGGGACTTTGGTAGGGGAGTGAGATGGGGCAGGATTTAGATGCCAAGAAAGGGCTGTGACCATTAGCAAAATTAAATGATTTTTCTTTCTTAAAAAATCTTATGTAGGCCTGGTGTGATAGCTCATGCCTGTAATCCCAGCACTTTGGGAGGCCGAGATGGGTGGATTGCCTGAGCTCAGGAGTTCAGGACCAGTCTGGGCAACACGGTGAAACCCCATCTATGCTAAAATACAAAAAAGTAGCCAGACGTGTGCCTGTAGTCCCAGCTACGCGGGAAGCTGAGGCAGGAGAATGGCTTGGACCCAGGAGGTGGAGGTAGCAGTGAGCCCAGGTCGTGCCACTGCACTCCAGCCTGGACAACAGAGCGAGATTCCATCTCAAAAAAAGAGAGGCATATCTAATCCAAGATCAATGTCTGATCCTCCCTAGACAGCCTGGGAGCCACCACTGAATTGTGTGTCCAGGGAAATACAGTGCATCAGGAATCTCCTAGGGATTTTGTTAAACCACTGGTTCTGATTCAGAAGGGCTGTCGGGGGGATGGGCATGAGGGGAGGTTGGTGCTGCCGGTCCATGAACTGTAATTTCAGGAGCAAAGAGCCTAATACATTGGGAGTCAATTCACCTGGATTTGTATGCAAACGGGCTGAGATTAACTTAAAAAGCTGGGTGGCCAACATTCTGTGTAGGTTTAAGTCAATCTCAGCCAGCTTGCAAGTAAATTATGTCAACACCAGTCCTTTCTAATTTCTTTGGTGGCTCAATGAACATGACAGATGTGATCATTTCACTATACATCAGGAATTCGGACTTAGATGAGCCTCAGGATATGGAAACATGCATGCAAACGTGTATGTAAGCATAACGGCATGTTTTAGGAGCAAGGGCCCAGTCCGAGATGGAGTTTCACTCTTGTTGCCCAGGCTGCAGTGCAATGGCGCCATCTCAGCGCACTGCAACCTCCACCTCATGCGTTCGAGCGATTCTCCTGCCTGAGCCTCCTGAGGAGCTGGGATTACAGATGTGAGCCACCACCCCTGGCCCATTTTGCTGTATTCTTAAGGCATAGTTTTGACTTAAAAATTATTTAGAGCCTAGACTACACATAATTCGGAAATGCCTCGAGTTGGTTCTTGCAGGCTTGATCCTTCTGCCTAAAATGTCTTTTGACACACCCCCTTCATGTAAGCCAGGAAGCAGCAGTGAGACGTTGTTGTTACGCTATCCGTGTAAGTGCTTTTTTGATTATAATAATTACTAACAGCTGGTTGTTTAAGCGTCTACTGTGAGTCAGGTATTTGCTTTACTTTATTGAAGAGGACCTTGGAATCCTTTCTTTGCTTCACATTCTCCCTGCAATCAGCAGATACTCTTTGGCTCAATCTTTGAAACACACCCAGCATCCAGCCTCTTCAGAACTGCCACTGCTCGAGGGGAGCCTCCTCCATCTGCTTACTGACAAAGAGTTGACAAGTCCTTGTTCTACTCCAGGCAACCTGCACCGTTTTCAACTTAACTGCTAGTGATCTTCCTAAAGCTAGATCCCATAGCGTCTGCTCAACGGCTTCCACTGTACTCAGAGTTAAACCTGAAGTCCTGCAGTACCACTGCTCAGGTATTGCTTAACCACTCTGCACCTCGTCTCTTGTACTCCAAGTGTTGCAGGCACTGCGGTGTTCCTGAATGAGATGTGTAAATTCCTGCCTCTCTGCTGTCTCTCTGCCAGGAACACTCCTTCTAGATCCCTGTGTGCCTCACCTTTTCTGAGGTCTCTGTTCAAGTGCTCAGTCATCAAGTGGCCTGGCCTTGCCTGATCATTACAACCTAAACTTGATTTCCTATCTTCTCACCCCTGCGACTTGACTTTGCCACACTGTGTGTTTACTGGTTGTCTGTTTCCATTTAGAAGCAAGCTTATCAGAAGGTGGGATCTGTGCCTGTTTAGCTGGTTACTGTTTTTGTAATCAGACACCAGAATAGTGTCCGGTTCATAGTAAGCACTAAAGAAATATGGTAAAAACTGAATCACCTTCTTTAAATACGACAATCTTTCAAAGTAAGCATTACTTCCCGGTTTTATGAATGCTCAGAAAGTTTAAAACTTGCCCAAAGCTCCGTAGCAATTACGTGTCAAGTTAGTGTGGATTCAACTCTATTTTTGTGATTTTACCGTTCCTGCTCCTTCCGCCATGCAATGCTGCCTGACCCCATCTGAAGATGTGGGATTCCGTGAGGAGCAGCTTATTAGTATTGAATTAGTACTGAGTGCCTGGTCATCCTCAATTTAGTATGACTAGTGTGCAGCCCAGGCAGCTTCCAGACACGTAACCAACCAGTTTCAACGCAGTGCGACACAAGTCTCTGGGTGGTATCACTGCTTTACGGCCTTCTGTCTTTCCCGGAAGAGAATTTTACCTAGAATCTCTACAGTGCATTGTAAGGATGGTCTCCCCAGGTCCAACCAAGACACCCAGATAAGGCATCACACCCTCATGATGGGATATAACGAATGCCTCTAGACTGGCAGTCAGTCAGTATGGGCAGGAGTCTGGGGGACAGCAAAGCTGTTTGGTGACACTGGAAGACAGGATGATGCCACCATGGGCAGAATGGTCTTCTCCAGCGTCCAGTTTTAGTGACTATAATGGGTAGAAACTTCTACCCAAGTATAAGCTCCATGAGGGGAGGAAACCCTCACAGTGCCTACCAGAGTGCTTGGCCCATAATAGGGGTCTCAGAGAAGAGTCAAGGAATGGAATGTTCTTCACTGTGTCACCATGGGCATCCTCACTGCTCACTGATGTTTTCTGAAAACTCAAAGCCAGAAAATACACTCAAATGACTTACATAGCGGTCACTCTGCCAAGCGGGTAGTAATTTAGGCATGCCGTCATCCCTATACTTGGAATGGGAATGGGAGTAAATCCTCCACTTAGTAAACTGTAGCCCACATTTTTGGCCCAGAACATACACTTGGGCTTGCTGTATCTTTTATTCTTCCAAAAGGGACTGGACGCAGTTAAGAGATACAGAGGGAAGCTCCTCTTTTCTTTCTTGACAGGGTCTTACCCTGTCACCCAGGCTGGAGTACAGCAGAGCAATGGCTCACTGCAAACTCCACCTCCCAGGTTCAAGTGATTCTCCTGCCTCAGCCTCCCAAAGTGTGGTGATTAGAGTCATGAGCCACTGCACTCAGGCAAGCTCCTCTTTTAATAAGCCTTTTCTCATCTGCACCCTAGGACTCCCCTCATTCCAGCAACTTAAGGAGAACTGACCATCACTGTAACATTGTGAATACTCCACCACGTACATTTTCTGTTGTAGCTTTAAGAACAGGACCCAGCTTTATTCTTTTATCTGTAGAAGACTGCTAGAGGTATACAGCAGGTGCTTAGTGATTTTGCTTTGAATGACATCCAGGACCTCACAGCACAAGATATTTCCTTTAGCCATATACTCATTTACTCATGTAAGATGTATTGAGCACCTACTGGATGTCCAGTGTGCTATTAGGTGCAGGGTGAACACACAAGACAAATGGCCTCCCTGTCGTCTTAGGCCATATATGTATGTTGACTCTCCTCATCTCCCCATCCTGCCCAGGAGATACTGGTGGGCAACTTCCTGATTGGCCATTGTCCTTAGGGATGCCTGTGGCCTTCATCTTTGGCAATCTAACTAAAGGGTAGAAATGAGAAATCCCTGATAGTGAAGAAAGGAGGTCAGAGTCTGGGAAAACCATGACCTACTGCTCATTTCCTCTCTATGTAGTACCCCAGCATGGACTAGGATGAACTGGTTCTCAGTAACTGCTACAAGAGCTGGAGTTTTTTGGTCTTGTTTAGGTTTCAGATAATATAAGAAAAGAGCACAGAGCATAGAAAATTGATGCCTGAGCACAGAGCTAAAACTAATAAGAAGTAGATAAGCATGGCTGGGTGTGGTGGCTCATGCCTGTAACCCCAGCATTTTTTGCAGTGAGCTGGGGTTTTTGCAGTGATTATGCCACTGCACTCCAGTCTGGGTGACAGAGTGAGACCCTACCTAAAAAAAAGAAGTAGGTGAGCGACAAGATAGAAAATCCAGTAAGTAAGAGTCTTGAATCTGATTTGCCAAAAGTTACAAAAAGTAGGCTAAGAGATTGGACAGTCTTAGAAAGACTGTGATTGGATAAAAAAGAAAACCCAGCACTTGCATGCTAGAAAATGATTCTTTAGCACGAGGAAAGCAGATGACGCTGAAAAATATTCCCTGGCATTGGTCAGACTACTTTAAAGTAAGTTAGACCAGTGAAGAATGGTACAATTTGTCAGACTTTTCAGTTTCCTATCAGTATTCATTTCACTTGAAGAATATTCCTGTTCACTTTTATGTTCCCATTTTCAAAGTAATAACGGCTCAAGAGTGTTATCACAGAAATTATTCCCTTCTGACCCATGCAAACAAGATCATTGGGACAGGCTGGGCATGTGGCTCATCCCTGTAATCCCAGCACTTTGGGAGGCAAAGGTGGGTGGATCACTTGAGGTCAGGAGTTTGAGACCAGCCTGGCCAACTGAAAATACAGAAATTAGCCAGGTGTGGTAGTGCACGCCTATAATCCCAGCTACCCGGGAGGCAGGGCAATCACTTGAACCAGGTAAGGGGAGGTTACAGTGAGCCGTCTACTCCCATCTGGTGCCAGAGCAAGACTCTGTCTCAAAAACATCATGCAGACAGGAACGTCCCCAGAGTGGTGCCTTATACAATTCCAGGGAGCACTGTCACAGGCTGTGGGCGAATGGCTCACCCTAGAGTTGTACAAATGCCACAGGCTGCACAACCAACAAAAGTAGGCTTTGAAAAAATTATCTAGAGACTCGTCAAGTTGACTGGAGCCTGGCGCCTTTTACCTGTCTTTGCAGGAGCTGGACAGAAGTTGGTATTACAGGCTCGTAGCACCGGAGGTTTCTGATGGAGCAGACAGCTTGAGGAAGGCCGGCCTTGCTGAACACATTGGACAGATCGGGTTTGGACCCCTCCCCCGCAGGTGACTGTGCACTGCAGGAAAGAGAAGAGGAAGAAGTCAAACACTCTGCTGAGGTCAGTGACATCAAATAGAAGGAATTCCCATGCTTCGTGACATTACCAAGACGCCTGCTGATGAAACAGATTGGCTGGAGCCAGGCACATGGGCTTAGAGTCCATAGCATCTATCCTAACAAGTGAGAGCCCTTTGATCTGATTAGAAGGGTTTTAAGCAAACACTATTTATCTAGCCCAAGAGTGTGTGTCTCCCGCTTAAGTGACTCATAAAGAAGAGAAGCTCCAGAAATACAGAAGCTTCTCTAAGAATGTAGAAACAAATACAGACACATCTAGGGAGTTAATCAGAGCATTTAAAGAATTCCAGACAATCTGTGCAGTAGTGAAGGAGATAGTTCAAAACTAGGAAAGAAAGCTCTGGAATTAGCTCGGTGCCCAGCCCAACTCTGAGTTGGTACTTGTTTTATTTTGAGATGGAGTCTGGCTGTGTTGCCAGGCTGGAGTGCAGCAGCACAATCTCGGCTCACTGCAACCTCCACGCCCCAGGTTCAAGCGATTCTGCTGTCTCAGCCTCCTGAGTAGTTGAGACTATAGGCATGCACCACCACGCCCGGCTAATTTTTTTACTTCTAGTAGAGACAGGGTTTCACCATGTGGGTCAGGAGGGTCTAGATCTCTTGACCTTGTGATCTGCCTGCCTCGGCCTCCCAAAGTGCTGGGATTTCAGGTGTGAGCCACCGCGTCTGGCCAAGTTTGCGCTTCTTAGAAGTCAGCGATTTCACTGTGCAATTAAAATTTTAACAACTAGACAAGTAATTGACATTTGAAAAATTAATAACAAAAGAATAACCAGGAAAAAAATGTAGCCCTGTAAAGGGACTTAACAATTCACTGCATTTTTTAAAAATCTACATACACACTGTAATTGAGTATAGTTTCTGCTCCTCAATTAAAACATGAGTTCCTTGAGGGCAAGTCTTATTACCAAATTATCTATACCATGAGTTTATAGAAAAACTTTACAAACGGCAAGATAGTAAATATTTCCGGCTGTATGGGCGTGTGGCCTCTGTCACAAGTACTCCTCATTGCCTTTGTAGCACTGAAGTAGCTGCGGTCAATATGTAAGTGGATGAACATGGCTACCTTCCAGTTAAACTTTATTTACAAAACACAGGAGATACTGGGGGAGCAGATTTGGCCTGCTGGCAGCTGTTTGCTGACGTCTTAATCTAAATCAGGCGTCCCCAAACTTTTTACCCAGGGGGCCACTTCACTGTCCCTCAGACCGTTGGAGGGCCGCCACATACTGTGCTCCTCTCACTGACCACCAATGAAAGAGGTGCCCCTTCCTGAAGTGCGGCGGGGGGCCGGATCAATGGCCTCAGAGGGCCACATGCAGCCTGCAGGCCGTAGTTTGGGGACGCCTGATCTAAATTGTCTTCTTAGAGTCAATTAAAAAAACAATCCATAGGAGTATGTGTAACAGCTACCACAGTGCCCGCCCAGAGACAATCATGCTAATTTTCTTTCCTCTCATCCATGTCTTGGTTTCCAGATCCTCCTGAGTACACAGTATATATACCTTTACCCGGCCCCTGTCATTAATGGTGAGGTGGGCAGCACCAGAGTCCTCTGAAGAGCTGTGTGACAACATCTGTTGGTTGGAATGCTGGAAGGACCAGAACACAGCTTTGGGTTCCTGAGGACATAATGCTGTCTCGGACTTAGCATCACATACCAGTCCTAGCCAAAGTTTCACCCAAGTCTTCTGAAAAGAAGGGTGCCTCTAGCATCTGGTAAGTTTAAAAGCTGAGTGTCGTTGGCTGAATTGCCTGACACTCTGAGCTTCAAGGACCATACTACCCCGGAACAGGAAACGCATATAAAGTACTTAGCACCATGCATAGTTAATACCTTGACAAATATTAGCTCTTGCATTATTCAGAAACATGATGTAGGAACCCAGTGAGTAAAGGCTGTGAGCAGCATTTCTAAAACAAACACTGGAGAGGTAGTTTCAATAGCAGCAATGACCAACATCAGCAGGGTATGACTGGCCTGGGGCTAAGTGTTTTACATACATTTTCTGATGAATGACAACAAATCAACTCTGCCAGATATTAATTTTCTAGAAATGAAAACTGAGGTTTACAGACTGCCCAGGGCCACAGGAGCAGAGTTGGCCAAAGAACGAAACCCATTCTACCTTCAAAACCTGAGCCAAGAGCAACTGTTTGCTGCATGCCTCATTTTCTCACATCTCATTTGCATAGAAACCTCCTAAATCTGCCTGGACCCACCTGCTGCCATGGTGATGAATACCATCCAGCTACCGCGTTGTACACTGGATGGGCTGGACAAGCCCTTCGGTGGCAGGTCTCTTCCAAGTCCAGGGCTGGTTTCTTGATATTACGGCATCTTCGCTCTGGGAACGTGATCAGCTTTCCCTGGAAGCCCTTCTCGCTGCACTTCATCTCCCTCTTCCTCACACCCAAACCACAGGACGCAGAACACTAGAGCCAAGACAGGATGTGGAAAAGTGCAGAGACCCATAGTCAAAGCTTCTGAGCAGATGTACTTTGACATAAGATTGCACCATCCGCATGAAATGAGAGGGATGGGATGACATAAGGCCAACCACAGTCACTCAGTGATCTTAAAGACGCAGCAGCCAAGTACCTCATGCTATACTAAGGAAACCAGAGAACTCAAGTGCCTTTCCTAAAATCACAGAGATCATGAGCATCATAAAACAAAAAGGGACTCTGAGATGCCACATGGGTGTGAGATAGAGTCCAAGATGGACAGAAGGATTTCCAGGTTGAGGGTTACAGACCTCCAGGTCTACCTAAGGCCGGAGAGGTGTTGGGAATCTGAGTCGAGGAGGGTAAGGGCGAGATAAAAAGATTTAGAGGTCAATGGGAGGAACCACTGTACAGCAAATAATTGCCCTTCATGTTCACCCAACCTCTCGCACAGAGGACCTAACATGATGAGGGTTAAAAATAGCCTTTTAGGCTGGGTGCAGTGGCTCAGGCCTGTAATCATGCCAGTTTGGGAGCCTGAGGCAGGCAGATCACTTGAGCCCAGATGTTTGAGAACAGCCTGGGCAACATGGTGAAACCACATCTCTACAAAAACTACAAAAATTAGCCAAGTATAGTGGTACATGCCTCTAGTCCGAGGTAGGAGATCACCTGAAGTCAGGGAGGTGGAGGCTGCAGTGAGCTGAGATTGTGCCACTGAACTCTAGGGCAACAGGGCAAGACCCTGTCTCAGAAATAATCTTCTGACAACAGTTCTTCCTGAAGTCTGGCTTGGGTCAACCTTGAGCTCCCCACAAAAGAAGACTTTATCAAGGCACTTAGCATACCTTATCCATATTTCTGTGTGTGTGCTTTATGAAGTCTTGCGCCCCCACAGCCAGGCACAAGCCTGATCAATGTAGCGAGTTAGCAATGTTGGGTCAAGCACTCAGGAGAGCAGAAATGACAATTAGCAGGCATTGGGTATAAATATGTGCACCAGGAAGGAGTTTTGTGAGCCTAGCTGCTAGCAGGTGAGGTGAGCATCTCAAAACCTCCAGCAGTGACTTCTAAACCATACCTCACTCCATGAAGAAGCGACCCACTGTAGCCGGTTGTTCTTGGGGCATCGTCCGAGCACGCAGCCCTCCTGCAGCTCGGGTCTGGGGAGGCTGGTACACCGGCTCTCGGGGAGGGTCTCGGAGGCAGGGCCCTTGCACAGGAGTTCACGCTTCCTCACTCCTCGTCCGCAGGTCTTGGAACACTTGAGAAGAAAAAAATCAAAGTTCCATTTGCATTCCCATTAGGTTTCAGTTGCCACTTTAAAAAAAAGAGAAACTATACTCACTATGTGAAATGTGGGGTAAACTCCATTGAACTAAAGCTCTTTTTATGATGTCTACTTAACCAGCCCCATTTTAATTTCCCTTTATCCATACCCACCATATATATTTGCCTAAAACAATTATTTGAATTCTTTTTGTAAATTATATTCCTAACTGGAAAAACTAGACTCAACACCATATTCTATTTAGAGTTACCCTCTGCTATAAATGGATACATTCTCTCATTTGAAAGAACCCCCTAAACAAGCTTAGTAATATTCTTTCTCCCTCCTGACCCTTTATTCCCCTAACACAGCGGTCCCCGATTATTTTGGTACGAGGGGCGGCTTTTACAGAACACTGTATTTCCACGGATGGGCAGGGCGAGGTGGTGCTTCTGGGATAAAACTGTTCCACCTCAGATCATCAGGCATTAGATTCTCACAAGGAGCACGCCTCCCAGAGCCCTCACCTGTACGGTTCACAAGAGGGTTCAAGCTCCTCTGAGAATCTAATGCTGCCACTGATGTGACAGAAGGCAGAGCTGAGGCTGCAGCGCTCACCTGCCCACTGGTGGGCGGCGCAGTTCCTTACAGGCAACAAACAGGCACTTGTTCATGGCCTGGGAACCCCTGTGCAAACAGGTAAGTCCTAACTTTTTTTAAAAAAAAAAAAGCCTTCCTCCAACCCCTGGTAGGAGACATGATAGTATATTGCTGAAATTAATCAGAAAGCAGCCCCCTCTAGGATCTAATATACTGTAAAGGAAAACACAGCGTAACTGTCATCAGTGGCTGCTACCTGGCTTCATAGTTCCATTGGTCAAACTCTTGCCCTTTTTTCATTCTTTACTAAAATTGGTTTGCCAGCCAGGATTTAGCAGCATTTGTGCTATCACATACAAGGCAGGGTATAGGGCGGGATTTCTTCCCTTCAACACCACTGACATCTTGGCTCAGACAGTTCTTTGTGGTGAGGAGCTCTGTAAGCCATTCACCTCTACCCACTGGATGCCAGTAGCACTCATCGCCCCCCAGGCTGTGACAATCACAAATGGCCCCCGGTAGGCAAACTCGCTCACAGTTGAGAACCTTTGCTTTAGATGGAATGCTGAGTTGTGAATGACAGATAGTTCTCTGACTCTTCTAACTTTAAAATTTTATGGTTTTCTCTGAGAATTTGTCAACATAGCCAACTGTATGCCCTGCTTTTCTCTGTATTCTTCTAACTTGGCCTCTTTCCCATTGAAGTAAGAGTTAAGTCTCTCTACTATGCTTCACTCTGTGTGTGTTTTCCATTTGCTTTGGAGAATTCAGTAGCCAGGTCTCTATGCCAAGCTTCTGACACCAGAATCCTTTCTAGCTGTGCTCACAACTCTGCCCTAAATGGCCCCCATACTCTAATTTATAAGGAGGATTCGAAGCTCTGGGATAGAGGTGCTGAAACTTCAGATTTCCTAAGATTACCTAAAGAACATTAATTAAAATGCTGATTCCCATGACGTAAACGGCCCACAGCCCCTTGGAGAGCAAAGACACCTGTACTTTTGCCTTCCAGGGGAATGACACTAACAACTCCAAGTTATTTCCTGTTACCTGAGACCAGGGTCCAAGGCTCCATTCTGGAGGGCAGGCGTGGCTGTTGCAGGCTTGGACCTGAGTGGGTGTGCTCACTGGACAGAGAGAATGCAACACTGCTTCCTCCTTTTGGAAGGGCTTCTTTTGCACACACTGGATCTTTCGGCTCTGCTGGCCTGTAGCACAGGACTTGCTGCATGTACTCCATTCACCTGGCATCCAGCTTTCAGAGCAAAACAAGTATTTCCAATGAAGCCAAACTTTGTATAACAACTTGCAAAGCAGTTACTGTGAACCTATGGAAGCCTTAGATCAATTTCAGAACCAATAAGGATAATTTGTACGCATTGTTCTTTGATGGATGCAGAGGCTTACACTAATGTGATCCAGATATTCGGAACCACATTTAATCATCCCACAGTTCCACAGCAAAATACATTCCTGCCTCTGCATGGGAACAAATCCATATCACTTAAAAATCTGCACAATTCCTTGAGTCAAATTTGTTGGGATTTTAACTATGCGTCAGGGACCCTCCTAAGCATTAGGATTGGAAAAATTATCGCAGCAGAATCAAGGAGCCTGTAACACAGTAGAGAGATGGGTATGTGAACAAATAAAGACAGTATTTTCTGGTAAGCGCTGCAGTGGAAGTCAACACAAAATACAATGATGAGGCTAATGGAAGAGGGGTACATTTAGAGAAGGTCTCACAGGGATATTTTTAAGTGGGCACTTCCCCAAATTTCTTTTCTGATTACACCTAAATTTACTGAGGAGTTAGATACCTACCCTTTTATTCTTTAAAATTTGCCAGTTTTTCTTTTTCTTTTCTTTTTTTTTTCAGATGCAGTCTTGCTCTGTCACCCAGGCTGGAGCGCAATGACTCAATCTTGGGTCCCTGCAACCTCTACCTCCCAGGTTTAAGTGATTCTCCTGCTTCTGCCGCCCAAGTAGCTGGGACTACGGGCGTGCACACCGCCATGCCCGGCTATTTTTTTTTTTTCTGTTTTTAACTTCCTGTTGATTTGACTATTTTTGCATTTCTAAATAGAGATGGGGTTTCACCATAGTGGCCAAGCTGGTCTCGAACTCCTGACCTCAGGTGATCCACCCACCTTGGCCTCCCAACATGTTGGGATTACAGGAGTGAGGCACTGCGCCAGGCCAGACCAGTTTTTTTTCATAGCTGTCTGAGACTTGGTATATACGGTTATCAATGGAAACTATTAACCTCTTCAATAACTACTTTTGATTAATTGAAGTTCTATGATTTAAAGACGTAGCATTAAAAAGATGCACCACAGATGACTGTTACCCCTTTTCCGTCACAGCCGCAAAGTCTAAAACTGATCTCGGATTACAAAGATTCCAAGTATCATTTTAAGTAACGAGACATCAATAAGACCACATGTATTTTTTGCTATTGTTTTTTTCTAGTTTCCCACAGAGGCCAGATGTGTGAAATTAAGTCCAGAGAATTGAGCATGAGTACTAGAATTATATGGGTCCTAAAACCATTGTCGGAATCCCTGCAATCCTATTCAATTAAGGATATCAAATGGAATCCTCCTATTTGTACAATTATTTGTATCCTAAGACGTAAAGAAAACATTATATATAATCATATATATAACACATTATATATAAATAAAATTATTAGCTTCAACACTGGCATAGAAAATGGCATTTTTATCTACCAAATTCAAGTGTCTTTCCTTTTTGTGACAACTATGATGAGTCTGTAACAGTGCTAACAAGGACGTAACAAATACATTTTTACATTTTTTTTCTTGCTCTGTTGCCCATGCTGGACTGCAGTGGCGTCATCGTGACCTACTGCCACTTTTGCTTCCTGGTTCCAGCGATTCTCATTTCAGCCTCCCAAGTAGCGGGGACTATAGACACCTGCCACTACACCTGGCTTCTTCTTATTTTTTTTGTAGAGATGGGGTTTTACCATGTTGGCCAGGCTGGTTTCAAACTCCTGACCTCAAGTGATTGGCCCGTCTCAACCTCCCAATGTGTTGGGATTACAGGCGTCAGCCACTGTGCCTGGCCCAAATAGACTCTCCGTAACATACCTGTGAGCCTCAGGCTAACTCTCCATCTAACCTCGCCCTCATCCAACCCTAACTTAGAGCCCAGATACCTTCACTGTCCATCTTATCTCTTCCTGCTTTTTAAAAATATGGAACACTTCACTAGCAGATTATACTGTCTGTCAATTATTTCTCTACATAGTAATCTCTTCCATTTGATTTTGGGTTCACTGATGGCGGGAACTTCACATGATTCATCTCTGTCCCACAGTTGAGAGCTCAGGGCCTGGCATAGAGTAACCGCACTATGACACGGTTGCTGCATGAGAAAATAAAGGAATTAGCACAGATAAATTCCTTTATCCATACAGCTCCAAGAGTCTAAACCCTTCTTTCTCTTATTGTCTTTGCATAAGAATGGTCCTCGAATAGCCCCATATTCCAATAGAAAATACTGGAAAATAAATAATAGGGGGGACAAAAAAGGGAGGGAACAGAAGCTCTTAGCCGTGTGACCCCTGCCACTCTTCAGGGCCCTTACGAGGGGCTGTTCTGCTTTCAGATAGCCAGTAAATTTGCTTCTGCATTCCTACATGTTAGTCCTCAAGGACATTTTAGGAGTTGGCCATGACCTGGGCTCTCTCCCTTTCCATGGAAGTACGTGTGAATGGGGTTCCTTTCTTTGGTTGGCTGGAATAGCCCATGATGAGAAGAAGGCTCAAAATCAGAAAACGTCAGCTTGCTATTCAAGCATATTGATTATTCCTACATGTACGTAAACACTACAAAGGTTCCACAGGTTCAAACACACTGTTGGGTTCGTATCTAAAAGCTGTTAGAATAATTCTTGGCCGGGCGCGGTGGCTCAAGCCTGTAATCCCAGCACTTTGGGAGGCCGAGGCGGGTGGATCACAAGGTCAAGAGATCGAGACCATCTTGGTCAACATGGTGAAACCCCGTCTCTACTAAAAATACAAAAAAAATAGCTGGGCATGTTGGTGCATGCCTGTAATCCCAGCTACTCAGGAGGCTGAGGCAGGAGAATTGCCTGAACCCAGGAGGCGGAGGTTGCGGTGAGCCGAGATCGCGCCATTGCACTCCAGCCTGGGTAACAAGAGCGAAACTCCGTCTCAAAAAAAAAAAAAAAAAAAAAAAAAAAAGAATAATTCTTAGAGACGTATTTCTTAGCTAAAGAGGAAAATGCATGGAGCCCCTCTCCCCCACTTTTATATCTCCTCTTAATGTTCATGATACAGTTGCTTCCACAGCCTGAGAGAAAAACTAGGTTGAAAATTGGGCATACGGGATTGTTGAAAAGCTGAAACCCCAAGTGATTATGACAAATACACTATTATTTATGAGAAAAACTGTGTGCGTGTGTGTGTGTGTGTGTATATATATATATATTATATATATATATAAAGATTGTGGGCCGGGTGCGGTGGCTCAAGCTTGTAATCCCAGCACTTTGGGAGGCCGAGGCGAGTGGATCACGAGGTCAAGAGATCGAGACCATCCTGGTCAACATGGTGAAACCCCGTCTCTACTAAAAATACAAAAAAAATGAGCTGGGCATGGTGGTGCGTGCCTGTAATCCCAGCTACTCAGGAGGCTGAGGCAGGAGAATTGCCTGAACCCAGGAGGCGGAGGTTGCGGTGAGCCGAGATCGCGCCATTGCACTCCAGCCTGGGTAACAAGAGCGAAACTCCGTCTCAAAAAAAAAAAAAGATTGTGTAATATGATTGCATCACCACAAACCAAACACTACTTATTAAGATGATCTAAAGCACTGGTGAATGCAACACTGCTTTAGAAGAAACTCTGTCCATTCTATATAAATATATTTGGCAGAAGATAAAGCACATAAAAGAGACTCCATTTAACTGGGAAGATTACTTAAAATTAGTCTTCAAACAATAGCATGGCTAAAGTCAATCCAGGAACAACCTCACTGCGCTTCTCAAAGGCTACCATCATCAGGGGTGGACTTACCACTTGGCCTATACCTCATCCTTATTATTTGGTGTCTTGCTACTGTATAATTCCGCATTTGGGGTTTCATGGTCTGCATAGTATTATGATTTTTAAATTCCTGGACCATTTACATAAAAGTTAAACACAACTACATACAGATTGAACTAATTTAGGATTCTGTGTTATTTAAGTATCTGTCTGATTCAGTTCAGAGAAGAGGAATCTCTATGTAAAGGTTTTTAAAAAAAAAAAAAAAAAAAAAAAAAAGCACCTTCAATCTGGCACGGTGGCTCATGCCTGTAATCCCAGAACTTTGAGACGCTGAGACAGACAGATCACTTGAGGTCAGGAGTTTGAGACCAGCCTGACTAGCCTGGCCAATATAGCCAAACCGTGTGTCTACTGAAAATACAAAAATTAGGTATGATGGCATGCACCTGTAATCCCAACTATTCAGGTGGCTGAGACACAAGAATTGCTTGAACCCAGTAGGTGGAAGTTGTAGTGAGCTGAGATGAGGCCACTGCACTCCAGCCTGGGTGACAAGAGTGAGACTACAACCCCATACCCACTGCCCCTCCCCCAGAAAAGATGCCTTCATATCCCAAGTAAGCTTGCTTTTGAATAACTAGTAAATTTCTTCCTGGCTATCAAGCCAAAGTCAAGTGAGTACCAAAAGGAAATTTGTGTTTTTCAACTCATGTATTTAAACGTCAACCCTCTTCTTTCTTTTTAAAAATTTTTTGAGAGACAAAGTCTCATTCTCACACCCAGGCTAATATATAAGTGGCACAATCCTAACTCACTGTAGCCTGGAACTCCTGGGTTCAAGTGATCCTCCCTCTTCAGCCTCCCAAAAAGCTGAGACCACACACATACCACCACGCCTGGCTCATCTTCTTCTATTACTTTTTTAAGTATTGCATCTACCTTTGATTCACTTCCCATTAGCAGTATTGACACTGGGCTTTTATCATCTTATAACAACCATGAAGGCATACAACTACAAAAGTCAACAAAAAGACATTCCCACATGACTTACTAAGCCGGGCAGGAGAAAGCGTTGCAGATTTTGGGTTCAGTTACTGGCTTGGTTCTTGCATTGCAGAATGAGGAATTGACTTGAGTATTTTGATCTCGCAAGCAAACGGCCTTTACATTTATGTAACCTGGTAAGACATTAGAAGGGACAAAGTGAAAATTACAGATTATCATTTCAGTTTGGTTTATAAGTTTAGCTTCTGATTTACCAGCATTGTGATGTTTTATTTCAGACATGGAATCCAAGTATTTTGTGAAAGCACCTCCTTTTGATGAAATCTGCCACTCATTTGAATTCCATTCCACTCTCTGAGATAATATAGTTCATATTTTAATAATTTTAGCATGTAGATTATTGGTGTCAAGACTGACATGGACACTGGAACCATAAAGTGATAAATACAATCTTTTGAAAACAGAATGACTATAAAGGGAAACATCCCCCCAAAAACTTGATTATCAGATGGATGATGTTCAAAGAAAAACCATTAGTGAGTTACACGTGGAAACCCTAAGATTCCGTCTTACCATGACGCATCTCATACATCCTTAAGAGTACAGGACACATACCAGCAAAGAACAGAACTCACTAAATATGCCTTCCAGACTATCTGCCAGGGCTCTGCTTTTGCTTAGTGGCAATCCACTTCCTTGCTTTCAATGTTCATTTCAAAACCACTCATCAGGGACGTACATTTTTTTTTTAATGTGTGAATAATTATACTTTTTACTTCCCCAAATAGGAATGCTGCCTCCCCTTTGAACTGTGTTTTTTATCTACATGGCACTTTGTCTTCAAATATAATCTGAGAAAGGATTAAAAAGTCACTCCTGCTATCATGATTAGCAATCAGTCCCGCTCCTTGGGTTGAAGCAGGTTTGCTTTCAGGAGGCACTTAGGAAAACCACACCAAGGCCGGGAACAGTGGCTCACACTGGGAATTCCAGCACTTTTGGAGGCCAAGGAAGGCGGATCACTTGAGTCCAGGAGTCTGAGACCAACCTGGGCAACATGGCGAAACCCGGCCACTTGGGAGGTTGAGGTAGGAGGATTGCTTGAGCCCCAGAGGTTGAGGCAGCAGTGGCCATCATTCTGCCACTGCATTCCAGCCCAGGTGACAGAGTGTGACCCTATCTCAAACAAAAACAAACAAACAACAAAAAAATCAGCATTCCTAAAAGTTAATCATTTACTTTAATAGGACTTATTCATCTAAATTCTTTTTCTCCTAGACTTCGGACACACCAGGGTCTGTTAATCATGTGAAGGCATTGCTAAGTCAGGGCGAGGAGAGAATTCCACAGCTGGCTTCCCCGCATCCTCCTCTTGGCTGGATTTGGTCTCTGAAAATGGAAAGCAAATCAAACCTCTCTTCTTCCCAAGGAACTATTCTCTCCCTGGAATACCAGAAAGCTATTGGAAATGTTCTCAAAGAGCACTGGGTATATGAAAAACTTCATAATGTATGATGAAGTGAAACAGAGTGTACAGATGTCTATAACATGATTTCAGCAAAGAGGAATAGAAAACGATACTCATGTCATGACTCTGAGTCTGTCAAACATGTTGGCTTCCATATGCCTAGGGAAAAAACAAAATGATACAGATCAAGATATTAACACTGTCTATTGCAGATTTAAAAATCTAGGGGGTTTACCTTTCTTCTTTATAGTTCATTGCCGTTAAAATGTGTATTAGAAAATGTGTTACCTTTTAATTATTTCATATATGTATACTTAAAAAGTATTTTTTCATATTTTGTGAATTGCATGGGCATCTATAGATAAGGCCTTTCGGATGTAAGAATTTCTTCCTTTTCTGTATCTTTGCTCTGTCTGTCTCTGATTCTAAGAAGCCTTATTATGCTCAGTGGGACAGAAGCAGTAGAAAGGCACGTGCTCTGAATAACGGGAAACTAGAGACCCACATTCATGCTTTGGTTTCAGGAACTACTTTATGGGCACGTATGCTTCCTCCCAAATGGACAAGTGTGACAATTGTTTAACCCCCAAATATGTGACATTGTTGACATCTAAATAAAATGCCTGCCTTCTGCTCACCGAGTAGATGGTGGCTGTTGTTCCTTTGTTGCAAGGGGTGTGTCTCAGATTTAATCCATTCCTCTAGTCAAAGAGCCTTTTCTGACCTTACCCCTGAGGGGATATCCATGTTTCAGATAGCTGTCTGCAGTTTGCGGCCTATGTGTCCTCAGTTGCCTTGACCCTAGCTTTTATAACTTTCAAACGGAAGGTTACGTATGTGTGTGTGTGTTTCATTTTCAGCTGACAGTTTAGTTTCCCCCAATCTTCACTTTTTTATTATAAAAAGTCAGTATATATAACATATATGTGTATGTGTGTGTGTTGAAACAGGCATATAAACAAATGTATGCTTTTGTTTGTAAATAAGTAAATATATTTTATAGGTTTTCCTCATAAGTTTTAGATGTGTAACTTTGGAGCCTTGGCTGTGGTTGATTTGAGCTTTGTGAGAGCTGATTTCTCACCACATATAGGAGAATCCTTAACTAATGCCCTTATATTTGCTTTCCTGGTGATGGTTCTTATAAAAGACAGTTCTTGGGTGGCTTATTTAAACCGTATTATGTTAAAGAGGCCTGGAGTCAAAAGAACCTGTTTTAAGAGAGACAAACTTAGAAGACAGGATTAGAAAATCAGGTACCTCCACCGCAGGAGACGGAGCACTCTGACTGCACGATACTCCAGGCATGAGCCTGTCTTTTTGCGGCGGGTGGAGTTCCATTCATGACCTTGGGAAGTGCATACTTCCAAGCTATCCCGGGATTTTTGCCTTGCATCAGAATCTGGACAGTGTAAGATAAAAATCAGAGATCAAGATACAGGTCAGACCCTGGAATTCCAGAAATCTTACTAAACATTTTAAAGATATTTACATGACATTTTGACCTTAACATTGGTATACTTCATTGTTCCCAAGTATGTTTTACGTTGACGTAAAGTTTTCCCATGACACTTACAAATGTGTACCTTCACCTCATCAAAACTGTGATTTAGGTAGATGCAGAACAAAACTGACATTGGCCATAAGCCCACAATGTACACCCCCCCCACACACACACGCACGCACACGCGCATGTACGTACATGTATTATAATGAAGGAAGAAAGGTTATATTGTTGGATCTCAACCCTAACTTAAAAATCTAGCACGGTAAACACCCATACTGGTGCCCTACAGATAATAGTTAAAACGGAATCTATGTATATATGTTTTCATGATCTATCCTAGGTCATGATTTACAAGCTCCCTCCTGAGTGCTAGAGGAAAATGGAACAAGGGAAGCACTCCAAAACCCATAGAATACCCCACTTAGAGTTGCTATCATCAACTTTAGAATCAAAATGGGTTTCTAATGAAATTTCCATAGAAAATTTTCCCAAAGGGAATTTGTTAACTCTGTGCTAGGAAGAGCAGGTAAGAAAAAAAAGAGAAACATGTTTAGAATCAGGAATTGGAATATATACATTAGAATAGACTTAACCTCCAAAAAGGCAAAGACTTGGGATAAATCTGATCCTATAAAGCAGGCGTCCCCAAACTTTTTACACAGGGGGCCAGTTCACTGTCCCTCAGACCGTTGGAGGGCCGCCACGTACTGTGCTCCTCTCACTGACCACCAGTGAAAGAGGTGCCCCTTCCTGAAGTGTGGTGGGGGGAAGGGGGGATAAATGGCCTCAGGGGGCCGCATGCAGCCCGCGGGCCGTAGTTTGGGGACGCCTGCTATAAAGTCTGACTACTAAAATGAGAGCAGTCATGTATCAAGCCCTTCCCAAGTGTCAAGCTCTCTACAAGGTGTTCTTAATGCATCACACAACATTCTTCTAACAACTCTATAATGTAGCTGCCTATATTTTCATTGGAAAAAAAAAAAAAAAACAGAGAAAGAGAACTTCTGCAAGATGACACAAGAGACTAGGGAATTCGCTTAAAGCCACCAACCGCAATGTGCCTAAACAATGTGATATATCACCTTGTTTTTGATGTAGGAAACATATCTGTCTCCCTCTTAATGCCCTTTTTTCTTAACTATTTTTTTTTTTTTTTTTTTTTTTTCGTTTTCAAGTTCAAAGCATGAATATAAATAGCTGGTTCTTTCCCATGAAAGAATCTTGTGGAAAATTCTTTACCACCAGAACTGGGCATTCATGCCCAAGAGGCAAAGCTGACTGGCAGTTAAAAATAGGAACCTCTGGCTCTATCTCCATCTGGTGGGATCCCACCTTCATTAGAGTCGGGTGGGTGGCAGCTGTTCAAGGCCCTTCATTTTACCAGATCACTCTTTAGGATGCTACAAAATGGTTTCTGTTTTGCTATTAGCTTAAATGCCTCCAGGAGTATATGACTGACGGAAGATTCCATAGTGTTTGTTGTACAACAAAACAAATTGTGGTGCCTTGCAGAGACAATCAAAATGTTAACAGATGATCCCCCACCCCCATCCAAAACAAAATCAATATAAAACACAACAGGTAGTACCATTACAATGAACAAATGCCCAATTATTATTAATCGCCAATAAAAATCTCAAAATCAGTCTTAAGAGTCCTACAGTTTTGAAGATCTTTCCTTTTTTTTTTTTTTTTTTTTTTAACTTTTGCAGCTAAGTCATACAGCTCTTCTTGGAATCCTGTATTGGCAATTTAACACAACATCTCACACATTTTGAATAAATACTATGCTTCCCTATTTCCGTAGTATTTTTGGATAAATACTATACTTTCCTGCACTGTTTCTGTTAGCGTTTTAATCTGATACTACGTAAACACAGAAACTTTACCATATTATTCACGGTCAAACTGGAATTGTGAGAGCAGTTTTATGTTCAGAAGATGACCCTGATGCTGATTGATAGTTCAATTTCTTATTCAGTTACATCAGTGTTTCACTTTACTCTTTAAATTTTTTTTTTTTTTTTGAGATGGAGTTTCACTTTTGTTGTCCAGGCTGGAGTTCAGTGGTGCAATCTTGGCTCACTGCAACCTCCACCTCCCAGACTCAAGCGATTCTCCTGCCTCAGCCTCCTGAGAGCTAGGATTACAGGCATGCGCCACCACTCCCAGGTAATTTTTGTATTTTTAGCAGAGACAGGGTTTCACCATGCTGGCCAGGCTGGTTTTGAACTCCTGACCTCAGGTGATCACCCGCCTCGGCCTCCCAAAGTGCTGGGACTGCAGGCTTAAGCCACCACACCCGGCCAGTGGTATTTCAAATGTAGCACTTTGGTTTGCTTTTATGTAACAAAAATGCAGAGACTTTTAACCAGAGAAAATTATGCAGTGTACCATATTTACTTGTGTGGCAATACAACATGAGTGCAATGTGTTAAGAGTTTTGGTGAGCTAA
This sequence comes from Saimiri boliviensis, assembly GCF_048565385.1. NCBI lineage: Eukaryota > Metazoa > Chordata > Mammalia > Primates > Cebidae > Saimiri > Saimiri boliviensis. The sequence goes on along the minus strand of NC_133449.1, from coordinate 138,408,348 downwards.
GACCCACAAGGCAGAATGGTATTAGAATACAATGGGGTAACATCACACACACTTGCACGTAATGGAGGCAAATTTAAATGTAAGTGCTATACAGAAAGAAATTACACTCATCTCTCCTTTCCAGTACTACCCCATCCCTCCCATTCAAACTAGATCCTAATATTTTCTGCCATAGGGGACTAGATCCCCAATAAAAACGCAAAGAAAATATAAAAGAACATTAGTTCTTGCCTTTTGAGCTTCCAGGACTTACGTTCTGCTGATTCAAAAAGTAGTTTGACAGATTTTCAACCCGCATTTGAAATATATTCTCCTCTCACCTTTTAGACAGATTCTAGAGCCTAAGCCATATATGGCATGTGGTTTCACTGCAAAACATTTTTAAATGTTGCTGTGAACAGCAGGATGTGTTTAAGAAAAAAAAAATGTGTTTAAGAAAAACACTGTGATGATAAAAGTGTCACCAGTATTAAGCAAAAACAACCAGATGTCAAACTTCCCCAGACCTTCACTCAAGCCAACCAGAAAAAAATTATCAATGCAACCAGCAAGAAGGGAATTCACACAATCTCCCACTGTCAAACCTGTCTCTGTGTCTGTATCCGTAGCCGTCTCGTCATCCCCCGCTGTTACGCAGGATGCCCTGTCCTGGATCTAAATCTAGGTCGTTTACTACACACTGATTCCATCTCCCCTCATCTCTGCCAAGATGTGACCACCAGAGTTGCCCACATATGGCTACTGAACACTTGAAATGCACTCGTGTGGTCAAACTAAAAAACCTTTCAATTTAAACTTAAATAACCAAGTGTGACTAATGACTACCACACTGGATGCACAGCTACAGATGACACCCACCTTCCATACCAGATTATCTACCTGGCGTCTCCACTTGAATGTTTAAAAGTATGTCAGTGTCTAACATTTTCCTCTCTCTGAAAGGCTGCTCTTCCCTCAGCCTTCCCCATCTCATGGAGAATACCCTTCCAGTTTTCAGGCCAAAATAAAAATTCAGAGCCATTCTAGACTTCTCTTTTTCTGACACTCACATTTAATAGATCGGAAATGGTGTTAAGCTTTCACTCTCTCTTCTGTCTTACCACCTCGTGTGTTATTGTTGCTGCCCTGATCTAAGCCACCATCATCTCTCATGTGACTTCCATGGTCAAGACAATAAAACAATGACTCTAGGGAGGAGAAGTGATATCCTCCAGTGGAGAAGATGAGGCAGATTCATATATAAACACAACAAAGTCAGAGTTACTTGGGTTGAAAATCCAGTGCTATAGAACCCGTCAAAGGAAATCAAACGTTTTAGTAAACTGAGGTGGGGCTGGAGGAAGAAAGCACATCATCATCTAAAGGAGCTTTGCAGCAAGTAACACACCTTGGTGATGATCACAGCAAAGAAGCCACAAACCAACAGAACTTGAGTTTTTGGCTAGGCATAGTGGCTCACTCCTACAATCCTAGCACTTTGGGAAGCTGAGGCAGGAGAGCCTTTGGAACTCAGGAGTTCGAGCTCAGCCTGGGAAGCGTAGCAAGACCCCATCTCTAAAAATAAAAAGGATAAAAAAAAGTCTAGCTAGGTGTTAGAGCATGTGCCTACAGTCCCAGCTACTTGGGAGGCTGAGGCAGAGGACCGCTTGAGCTCAGGAGTTGGAAGGTGCAGTGCGCGACAGTCGCACCACTGCACTCCAGCCTGGGCCGGAGAGTGAGACACCATCTCAAAACCAAAACCAAAACCAAACTCTTCCATTTCCTTTGAAGATTTCTATTCCCCCTCTGGAAAGGACAAACTGTTACGAGGTGTTTTCCATATCCCTTTTCCTATGCTTGAAATGAGGATTCTTAGCAAAGAAAAATTCTTGAACTAAAGGGAAGACGAGCACTGATCTATTTAACGGCAGTAAGGGAGCAATCCGTTTCATAGTATCATGGTAACGCGAAACTCCTGTATCTGGCCAAAACAAGAAGAGAAATAACTGACACAATTTACTGTAATCCTTCTTAGAAATGTGCAGCTTTAAATTACTAACTCATAAAATACACAGTAGTTAGTTGTATGCCTGTGTGTGTGTGGTATAGATACAGTTTTATGGCCGGTAGCATATAGAGCATACTGTTGATACTTTATTTGCTTAACATATTAATGCATTTGATGAATACATACATGAAGACCTCTCGGCTTTACAAAATCAAACGACTCAAGGCTTGCCTTTAATGTCTGTGTAGCTGTAAATTCATATGCACAGTTCAATGTGTAATCATGTAGACTGAAAGACAATATTTGTATAAACCCGCAAAAAGCTGATGTAAGAATTTACTTAACATCAGCTCATAAAGGCCTTGTAAAGGAAGTAAAAACTTAAACAAATAAGTACCAAGATCAAATATAGAAAAGATATGTATGTGCCAATCGTAATATATTATTTGCTTCTCAATCACCAAGATGCTCTTTGCCCCCGTCTTTCTCCTGTATTGAGAAGAACGGTGACCAAGAGTATCCTAGAAACCCTCTTATCACTTACTCTTTGATGCCTGCAAATACTTAAACCTTTGGAGATTATTGTCCACCTGGCTCACAGAATCTCTGTGGGTTTTTCTTTCACCCTGTTCTTAAAAATATAACAGAATTTTGTTAAATCAAATCCACCCTCAAAAATTGCTACATCATTTATAAAGCCCAGTGCAAAGTGACAATTCAAGACTCATTGACTGAAAAAATTATTTAAAGACAGTGATGGTGAAGCATTAAACCACAGGGCCCTTCCAAGCATGAGGTCCTCTGCAGCTGGCCAGGTCCCAGGCCTATGAAGTTAGCCCTGCCTAACTCAGTCCAGTTTTCTCACCTGGATCAGTTTTAAGACACAATTTAAACTTTTTCCAATTCTAATGATGCTGCAATCTAACAATGACTTCTCTCTCGCTTCATGGCTGGAGAATACAGCCCCCGATTCGGTGGCCTGGATTGTACCTAAGCACATGCTTTAGTGTGTCCATCACCATCAACTAAACCACAGACAGCCTCTCCCACTGATGTGGGGAAGCAGGACAACCTCAGAGAGATGTGCATACAACCACCTAGCTAAGACGCTAACTTTGTCTGTGAATGCCAGGGAACACGTCTTGGGTAACATGTCACTTCAAAGTGATCATTCCCATTGCTCACATTTATTTTAAAACATTTTCAGTGACCATGTCAAGAGTAGTCCATGGCTTTTCTCAGCATTCCTAGAAAACACAAACATCCTCAAGGCACAGAAGCACCGCACCTGTCCCGTAATGGCACCGCATCACAATAACGCCATTGCTTACAACGCCATGCCGCGTGGCGGAGCGTATCGCCAAGCTGTTAAAGGCACAAATTTGGAAAGACCGCCAGTGATTCAGTCTGCTTAACTGGAGTGAGTCCAGAGAATTTTCCAGCCAACTGGCACTGAGTCTCTAATTTACAGCTGGCAAGCAACCTCCTTAAATGCTTCCAGGTCCTCTGTAGAGCTGTTTAATGTCTACCTTTAACACACAAACCACCTGACTTCAGACTCAACACTCAGCAGCTCTGACCGCAGGGTGCAGAGTTATAAAATTTACAGCTTCTTAAGTTGGAAAACCACAGACAGGGGCTGGAATCTACCAACCACTCTCCAAAGGAAGGGGATGCAGTATCTGTTTAGGGCACATCAAATTAAAACAAAGGGTATCTTGAGTAATCATGGGTAAATTATTTTCTTTTCTTTTTGCCTCCAGTTTTTAATGTTAAAACTATTTTTAAAATTCCATCAATCAGCTTTGTATTTGTTTCATTAAGGCCTCTTTTGTTTGTTTGTTCGTTTCTTCAAGAAGTTGTCCTCATTTTGCTATGAACGTTAGGGAGCGATTTTAGAGACTAGCTTTTTATTTAATGCATGCTCTGAAACTCAATTCTCGTCCTCAATAATGTATCTGATTGCCTTAAAAATAACAATAACAATGCCTATTAAATGCTGATTGTGTGCCAGGCAAAGCAATGTACATGCATTATCTCATTTAAAATTGATAATGACATTAGGAAGAAGGTGCTATTAATTGCAATAGTGGAGAGAAATAGACCATTTGTCAAAGTCACATAGCTAATAAGACACAGCAATGGGACTCGGGTCTCTGGTCTTGTTTAACCCAAAAACCTTACATCTTCACTCTCACAACATTGCCTCAGGAGCTTTGAAACACCAAGCCCAGGATTCTAATTTAAAATTTTAAAAACTGTGTTAACTCAACAGTTAATACAGTTTTCAACAAAGACAACACTGGGCCTCCCTAGCACACTGCAACATTTACCTTGTGAAACTGCGTTTGAACCTAAGAATTTTATTTCTTGAACATACTAGCATCTAATTTAAGTATACTTGATCTCCTCGATCCATGCTTTCTTGGATTTATTGAAACATTTTATTTAATCCCTGTTTCCACAACTGAAATATAACAGACTTTACAGGTTGGCCCTTTCTTGATAAAGCTCAAATTACACCTTACGTTCTATGTCTCACGGAAGGAATGGCTTTGTGGTGTGGATTCATGTTTTTGTAAGCTCATGTGATTTTTGGAAACTTTTGTGATATAAAAATTCAGCCAGTTTTCTTTGACTTCTTATTTGCTTCAAAGCTTGAAGAACGTGACCAGGTATCATCATTGCTATTGTGTGTGAGTGGATTTGACAAGAGAAAGTAATACAAAGACCCTGAACGGGAATGTGGAAAGGCATCTGTTAGGCAGCTTCAAAGGTGTGGGCTGACACACTGTACCTTGACTACAGTTCTAATTCAACTCATCAACATTCCTAAGGGTGTAGTGAAGAGAAGTAAATAGTGTTCTCTAACCCGTCACAAAAGTATTTGCCATGAATTAACTGGAGGCCCCCACTTCAAATAGCAAATGGCAATCTTTAGACAAATGACGTGCCATCGCAAACGTACCTCTGGATCGTCCTCTGGAGCCTGACTTTTCTATCATCTGTTCTGAATTAATTCTCCATGACTTCCCTGCTTCTTCTGTGTCTTGTGTCTTTACTCAATCCATGCTACTTGGCTAATCTCCTTTCCCTTACACTGATTGTATCTTGAGACACTTCCTTACTCATTTCAACCCCTTTACCTTGGGAAGAATTCAGCAGGCAGAGTCACAAAGGAGCTGGATGACAAGGTAATACTTCGTCAGTGGGGCTCACACTGTCATCTCATTGATCAATGTGCCTGTCCACCTGGTCCCCACCATCCCATCATCTCCTTTTGCCAAAGAGTGGAGGAAGTTGTTTATTATAGTAATTTTCTTTAGATGGCTCTTCCTGCCTTGAAACTAGCCTGTGGTTAACCTATTTCTCACTGTCATGAGAAAGGCTGGGGCAGTTTCCAGCTTCAGGATTCTCCCTTATACACTACAAATGGGCTTTCAAAGAGTCACACACACTCTTCCTCTGCTTAACACAGAGAGAAAAGTTCCTAACATAAAGGAGAGCTTTTCCATTTTTTTAAAACTTTTTAGAAAAGGAATGCTGTAAAAACACAGGTGGTCATATTTCAGTCACAGAATAGCAACCTGTATTATCATGTCATACTGAATCACTCTGTTTATCAGACAGGGATGAAGTTACTTTATAATGAAACACTCATGATGAATTTCCTCACCTCCACTCCAACTGCGTGACAGTTGGATAGAAAATGTGACTCATTCATTGTTGTGTGTGTATATCTGTGAGAGAGACACAGACAAAGAGACGGAGAAAGACTGAAATAGGGGAAAGGAGGGGCATGAACTAGTAAGATACCTCATCTCTAGTCACTTGTAGAGGATGTGTCATCCCTAAGTGGACACCTTAGCTAATCATGAAAAAAATTTTTTTGTGTACGTTTTCATCCTTATTGCAAAGATCTCCTAAAATTGTGTATTAAACAGGCCTTTCCCTTTTCTTAAAGCACAAAGTCAGAGACCTTAAATCACCTACATCTAAACCTCAAAATGGGAAAAAATTGTTTTCAGCCATACTCAAAAAGCCCAGCATATATATGTCTACTTCAGACGAATTGTTTTTCAGCAAAGCCTCATGTAAAGTTTAACTCTGATCTTCAGTTTTCACAATTCTATCACTTGAAAGTTTAATTCCTTACAACATGCACACAATGCAGACATTCAGCAGTGGAGAATTAAAATAGACTTAGTTTTTCTCAGTATTCCCAAACTCGATAAAAGAAACATAATGCAGTCACTGATACATAATATCCTAGACCCTATTAAAAGCTAACATCTATATCTTCTGAATGACTAACAAGTACACTAGTTCAACGAGAGCTTCCTGAGTCTTTATGCCAGACTCATGTTGCAGAAAAGGTGAAATATCTAGAAATTATCTAGTTCTATATTAACTATATCCATAGTGATCTCAGAAACCATGGGATTGCTAAATCAATATTTATTTATTTATTTTTTAATTATTTTTTTTGAGACGGAGTTTTGCTCTTGTTACCCAGGCTGGAGTGCAATGGTGCGATCTCGGCTCACCGCAACCTCCGCCTCCTGGGTTCAGGCAATTCTCCTGCCTCAGCCTCCTGAGTAGCTGGGATTACAGGCACGCGCCACCATGCCCAGCTAATTTTTTGTATTTTTAGTAGAGACGGGGTTTCACCATGTTGACCAGGATGGTCTCGATCTCTTGACCTCGTGATCCACCCGCCTCGGCCTCCCAAAGTGCTGGGATTACAGGCTTGAGCCACTGCACCTGGCCTCAATATTTACTTTTATGTTAACATGTGCATCTGCCTGGCAAACGTTTTTTTGTGGGAAATACAGAACTACAATACATGGTCAAGAAAATTCTCTCCTTTTCTCCAAGTCACTTACACGCATATATGCGTATGTATTTCAAGATTACCAACTTGATTTAAGTAATGCCAAGAAATTTAAGTCCAAAGACAATCATACAAATCCTTGATGACCCTTAGGTATTTCCCTTGGCCCCCAAGGAAATCAGTGGGGCCAACAGTGTATAAATTGACGTCCACCTGTTGCAAATGTTAAAACCATCTAGAGCCGAGGATCCAAGGAAAATGGATGTCTGTAATACAGACAGCATTTAAAAACTGGACTGCATGTGACTTAGTGATACAAGTGAAGGTCTGTTTTCTATTTAGCTTAAATTTTTAGCTTCCCATGAAGACATTCTTAAAGTTTTGACATATAACAATAATCAGAAGCAGAAGACACTTTTATTTGGCATTAGACCAAGCACTTCTTTTTTGGGGTTAAGTGACAGCAGTCAATTATTCCCAGGATTGCAATATCCTGCCTTGTACCAGAAAACATCAAGAAATAAGTGGAATGATTGGCAAACTCACCACCCTGAAAGGGTACCTTGCTACTCCTCTAGACTGAGGTAAATCCACTGTGAACTAACCGGTCAGTGACTTCCTAGGTGTAAGTTATTCACACTTTGGGAAAGCAAGTATTTTAGGAAGCGTACTGATCACTCAAACGCATTTTAGGAAATCAGATTTCATTACTTTAAAAACTATTCGCTGTACTTAACTTTAAACCATATAGTTGTCAAGACCTGTCTCGAGATGATCAAATACAGTGGTTTTTTAAATGTCTATTATAGAAGCCTAGGGATCTTCAGGGACTTCAGGGCTGAAATGGCCGTAAGGACAGGCTGGCTTCTGGTCCCTTCACTCCTGGCTTTAGTGAAAGAAGCGCTCCTTTTATTTTACTTTTGCCTCCATGTAAGATTTTTCAATTTTAAGGAAGACTGCACTTTTTAAATGGATGAATGAATTTTATCATTGGGTGTTGTTCACTCAATCCATTTTCTTAAACATTCCATGATGTTCTAGATACTGTGCCAACTGTGGCAACTACAAGGATAACCAAGTCACTGTCTGATCACATAGGGTTTGCGAGTGCTGTAAAAGTACTTCTGCACAGTGCTACAGGACATAGGGGAAGGGTAGTGCAGCCTGGGGACATCATTTCTGAAATGAGGAAAATGGGACCCTCATCATTGAAGTGATTTTTCCAAAGTCAGATAGTTTGTAGCAGAGCGACCCGTATTCCAGCTATTCATGCAGATGCTCCTTGTCTAACTCATGTTGCTTCCTGAAAGAATGGAACCCATGTACCAAAGCTTGTTTACATTGTTTAAAGACCTAAGGCTACAAACTTTTGGTGACTATATATATATATATATATATATATATATATATATATTTTTTTTTTTTTTTTTTTTTTTTTGAGACAGCGTCTCTGTTGCCCAGGCTCGAGTACACTGGCACAATCACAGTTTACTGCAGTCTCAACCTCCCATGTTCAAGGGATCCTCCCCTCTCAGCCTCCCAAATACCTGGGACTAGAGGCATGCACTACCACTCCCAGATGATTTTTGTATTTTCATGGAGACGGGGTTTTGTCTTGTTTCACAGGCTGGTCTCAAACTCCTCTACTCAAGCAGTCCACCTGCCTTAGCCTCCCAAAGTGTTAGAATTAAAAGTATGAGCCACAGCACCAGGCCTGATTTATGTCTTAATCATTTGTACATCTCCAGTATCTAACACAGGGCTGAACGCTAAATGTTTGTTTTTTTTTTCTTTTTTTTTTTTTTTTTCAGATGCAGTCTCGCTCTGTCATCCTGGCTGGAGTGCAGTGATGTCATCTCAGCTCACTGAATCTCCACCTTCCAGATTCAAGCAATTCTCCTGCCTCAGATTCCCCAGTAGCTGGGACTACAGGTGCCCACCGCCATGCCTGGCTAATTTTTGCATTTTAGTGGAGACGGGGTTTCACCATACTGGCCAGGCTGGTCTTGAACTCCTGACCTTGTGATCTGCCTGCCTCAGCCTCCTAAAGTGCTGGGATTACAGGTGTGAGCCACTGTGCCCAACCTTGTTTATTTTTTTAAATCAGACAGTGAGAGTAGATGAACAGAAGAAAACTGTTTAGACAATAATTACCTGTATCAATACACAAGAAGGTATCTGAAAATGAAATTTAGCTAAGATATGGAGACAATATGATGTCATACATATGAAAGAAAAAGAAAGAGGAATGTTACTCTCACAGTGCCATTCTCATGTGTTTTGGGAAGCATAGACTTCTTTTTTTTTTTTGAGACGGAGTTTCGCTCTTGTTACCCAGGCTGGAGTGCAATGGTGCGATCTGGGCTCACCGCAACCTCCACCTCCCGGGTTCAGGCAATTCTCCTGCCTCAGCCTCCCGAGCAGCTGGGATTACAGGCACGCACCACCATGCCCAGCTAATGTTTTGTATTTTTAGTAGAGACGGGGTTTCACCATGTTGACCAGGATGGTCTCGATCTCTTGACCTCGTGATCCACCCGCCTCGGCCTCCCAAAGTGCTGGGATTACAGGCTTGAGCCACTGCGCCCGGCCGGAAGCATAGACTTCTGTTGAATTTTACATCATCATAAGGATTTGTGAATATGCAATAATTTTAGGTGGCCAAAAGAGACAGTGCTTTCGTTCACAGACTTATTCTTTCTGTGGATGGAACAGCATTTTTCATTTTAGTAGGTTCCCATACTGATTTGAGCATTTCACAAGATTAAAAGTAGATTTAACATTTTTATATTTGAATAAATATATATCTGGCTCCAAAAGTATTTATTTTGGTTCAATTCATAGTTGTTGCATGGAAAGGCACATGAAATTTATTTAACTTTCTTTAAACAATACAGTCATAGATCACTTGGATATCAACATACAGTCCAATTTTGGGAAAATATAATTTATTACTTATTATAATTTTGTGTGTTTACAATCTCCGTGTTCCATCCATTTTGGAGAGATATAAGCATGTGATAAAAAGTGACCAGCAATTTGATGATGTTCTCTAGAGAACAATAAAGTGTAATTTAAATACTAAAGGCATTAACCCAAATTATTTTCACGGATATCATAGATAAAATACTAGGTTACTGGAGGGTTTTTTTTTTTTTTTTTTAGCTTCGAACATATTTGCAACTTTTGAATGAAACCATAACTCCTTTAAAAATACAAGCAAGGGATGTCCAATTAATCATACAAGTTTCCATCTAGATTGTTTTTAGATAGGTCAAATTCCTTGGACATTCATTTACGCTTTCCTCAAATCTATTGGTAGAATGAATACATAAAGAAAGGTTTTGGAAAACAATAGCCAAGCAAATATGACCTTACTCCACTGTGGTGAAACTATAATTTTGTATTACTGGAGATACTGCCATAGATTATGCAGTAGTAAAAAGCATATCCAATTGGACTAGAGGATAACTGTTTTTATGATTTTATTTAGATCAGCATTTCTCCTTACATCTTATTTTTGTCATTGTCATTCAAGGTACGATCTGTATTATTTACAAAGAGATAGACTGATGAACCAGATGAATTTTAGAGAACTCTATCACCAATGGAGGCCAATCTTCCATTCCTCCAAAATAACCTTTTTTTTTTTCTTTTGAGACAGAGTTTTGTTCTTGTTACCCACATTGGAGAGCAATGGTACAGTCTCAGCTCACTGCAAGCTCCGCCTCCTGGGTTCAAGCAATTCTCCCCCGCCTCAGCCTCCCAGGTAGTTGGGAATACAGGCTCCTGGCACCACACCTGACTAATTTTTGTATTTTCAGTAGAGCTGGGGTTTCGCCATGTTGGCCAGGCTGGTCTTGAACTCCTGACCTCAGGTGATCCACCCACCTTGGCCTCCCAAAGTGCTGGGAATGCAGGCGTGAGCCACCATGCCGGGGCTGTCTCAAAAATAACTTCTAACTATCAGGAAAAATCTTACACTTGGTGAAAAATCTAAAAGTTTTGTTTTTGTCAGGGCTAAATCATGTAGATGAATGACATTTGGAGCTGTGCACAGATGAAACAAAGCCCACGTAAAATGGCTCAGCTCAAAGGTCGTCTAATGTTTTCTGACAATGTGTCAATGGCCTGGCTAATGTGATCAACAGACAACAACGGAAGATTTCAGAGTCTAAGGTGAAAGTGAGAAAGAACGCCGTCTCTCCGTTTTGCACTTAACATCATTTCTGGTCTCATTCTATGTTGTGGTTTTCCTGCAGATAGTATAAGTTTAATACGAAGCTTAAACTACAAACCGAATTGTGAAAGCATGCTGGAATGGTTATGTGTTAATGGACAAAACTGGAGACAGAAACAACAGAAAAAAGGGTTGCTTGTCATGAAGTGGTAAAAAATATATTTCTCATCAGGAATGATTTGCACTTTGTTCTGACTGCCCATGGTAGAGACTGTAAGAGGCTTGTAGACCTGTTTCCCCATTCGGCTTCACTTTCAGCCACAGAACTTTGTGTACATTTGCTTTAAGATGGGTCGAAGCCGTCTTGCAAAATTAATAAAGCCTTGCTGCTCTAAAATTGATACCTTCAAGCTGAAAAAGACTCTCGAAAGAAAAAAGCAGCTGCTCAGATACTTGGTAGAAATGAAATAGAGAACACACTGTATCTAAAAAATGACTGAAAAATCCAGAAATCTTTAAGAGAGTTCAATTTCTATGCATTAGGTTTAATTAAAGCGTAATGTCAGGGCTGGATTCATTGTGGAGCTCCAAAGTATCCTAGCCATAGTCCATTTTGTGATTGGGAATTGCTAGTCTCTTCCTCTAAAATAAAAATATTGAGAGGGTTGGAAGAACATTTCCAAATGACAGCTTCTCTCAATGAGGAGGTATAAGATCTTTGAGGGATGTCCACCAAACAGATAGAAGTGATGAGATTAGTATCTCCAGTTAGGAAGGTGATGGGAGTTAACGCATGATCGAGGTTGCAAACTCAAATATCTCCTAGGGCTAGAGGTTTTCTTAAGAGATTCAAAAATTTAGATTTGAGTAAGAAATCATCTGATATTAAATAATCTGTTCTGTCCATTTTAATGCTATGCATGGCTGGGTGCAGTGCATGCCTGTAATCCCAGCACTTGAGGCCAAGGCAGGTGAATCACTAGAGGTCAGGAGTTCAAGACCACACTAACCAACATGGTGAAACTCCATCTCTACTAAAAAAAAAAAAAAATGCAAAATCAGCCAGGCAGTGCACGCCTGTAATTCCAGCAACTTGGGAGGCTAAGGCAGGACAATTGCTTGAACCCAGGAGGTGGAGGTTACAGTGAGCCAAGATCATGCCACTGCACTCCAGCCTGGGCAATAAGAGCACAACCATCTCAAACACACACACACACACACACACACACACACACACACACACATATGTATATGTGTGTGTGTGTGTGTGTATGTGTGTGTATATATATATATATATATATATATATATATATATATATATATATAAAATGTGGGCCCAGGGCTGAACTTGACTCGTGATCACCAGTTTGCTAAAAATGGTTTCAAGTATGTATATATACAGGGGTGTGTGTGTGTCTGTGTGTGTATGTATTATATGTGATACATTCAGAAGATAAAATAACAGCAACAGTAACAAACACTATAGGCTAATTACTCTGTAGGCACTTATCTTCAATTATCCCTATAATAGCCCTAATAATTAGCTGGTATAGTTTGCTCATTTTACAAATATAGACACTAACTAACACAGAGATTAAGTAACTTGCCCAAGTTATATAGCTAGTTAAGAGTCTGTACTCTTAGCCATTCTATGTGTAGAACATCTTAGAATTTAAGATTATGTGTTTTATTTTTTATATTTTATTGCGTTTTAGATTTGGGGGTACATGTGAAGAACATGCAAGATTTTTGCATAGGTACACACATGGCAATATGGTTTACTGCCTTCATCCCCATGACCTTTATCTGGCATTTCTCCCCCACTCCCCACTCCCCATTGTTCCTCCCCTAGTCCCCCCAACATAGACCACAGTGTGTGATGCTCCCCTCCCTGTGTCCATGTGTTCTCATTGTTCAACACCCCCCTTATGTATTTTATTTTTAATTGTCTTCTACTCTTCTTCCTTAGCAAAGATTTAGGGCTACTGCTACTTACTCATTACTCTTGGAGACTAATCCTTCATTTTATACCACCACAGCCTTCAAAAAAGTATGTCTCTATCATCTACTAATAGTCGTTGGACATTGCGGAAAATGCTATGCTTCTGAAATCTGAATAATAGATTGCACAGTCTTAAAACTGTGAAACTGACACTTAGTGGGTTTCTCTGGTTGCCTCCACAGTGGGTCTAAAATGTCATCAAGAAAATAAAGGTGCAAAGCCTACTCTAAATTGAATTTGCAAAGCTCTTCTGTATGAGATTCAGATAGATTTTAAATACCTAAAATCTGGATGGACACCTATATGGCCGGAGCAACAGCAGGAAGAGCAGCTAGGACGCCATCCCTATTGCCTGAGCGAGGGCATCTCTACTCTCATGTCTGTGGGGGTGCAGGTGCAGGGCAAAAGTACATGACAAGATGCCCGCGTGATGAGAGATGTGCCTCTACATACAAATTCCACGGCATCAGGCATGATTCTATTTCCAGGCACAAGCACACCTCTCCATCACAGTTGTATGCTCCTGTTTATGGCTGGTGTCAACCAAGGCTCAACGGTTTCTTCACAAGGCATATTCTGGATATTGCAATTATTTGGCTGCTCCCAAGAGGAAGCTTATCAGAGAAAACATGGATCCAAGTGCCCTGCTCAGTTAACGAATGATATACTGCTAGACGACTTCAGGTATTTTCAGGAACTGATTTAGATATTCATTCCAAGGCTTTTTATGCATTTTAAACATAAACTCAACTGCCTACTCGACAGCTACTCTTGAATATCTATGTGGTAAATATATGGTGGCTAAAATGGAATTTTCCCCCATCCCTAAACCTGTTTCCAGTCCTCCTCAAGACAATGACAGTGGTAAAACCACATCCAGATGCTCAGGGAAGAAACCCGAGACTCTCACACATCCTCCTCCCTCAGAGCTCGTATCTCATACATGTTCATATCTTACACAGCTCTATTAACCTTTCTAGCTTCCGATTCTCCAACCATAATACAATGCAAACAGATCCGCTTCCTTCCGCCACCTGTTTCAGCACCTATCACTCCTTACCTGGAATTCTAGAACCATTTTCCTATTTCCTCAGTTTACTTCTTGCCTCTCAGTAGCTTATTTACATGGCAGCCTGGTTGAATTTTTTCTTTTTCTTTTTTGAGATGGAGTCTCTCTCTGTTACCAGGCTGGAGTGCAGTGGCACGATCTCGGCTTACTGCAACCTCCACCTCTCGGGTTCAATTATTCTCCTGCCTCAGCCTCCCAAGTAGCTGGGACTACAGGTACACGCCACCACACCCAGCTACTTTTTATATTTTTTAGTAGAGACGGAGTTTCACCATGTTGGTCAGGATGTTCCAAACCACCTTCTCTCTTGACATCCTGATGTCGTTCCTAGGACGAAATCCAATCTCCTTAACATGGTTTATTTTATCTGTGGGCCACTCCACCGACAACACCCATCTCACACCTCAATACTTTCTTTTCTCACTACACTATAGCTAGATTCATCTATTTTTTAGTTCTTTTAAATTATTAAGTTGATTCTCCACCTGGAGTTTTATTTTATTTTTTTATTCAGAGACAGAGTCTTGCTCTGCCACCCAGACTGGAGTGCCGTGGTGCAATCTCAGTTTATTGCAACTTCCACCTCCCAGGCTCAAGTGATTCTCCTGCCTCAGCTTCCCAAGTAGCTGAAACTACAGGCGTGTGCTACCATGCCCAGCTAATTTTTCTTTTTTTTAGTGGAGACAGAGTTTCGCCATGTTGGCCAAGCTGGTCTCAAACTCCTGGCCTCAAGTAATCCACCCACCTCAGCATCCCAAAGTGCTGGTATTACAGGCATGAGCCACCATGCCTGCCCACATGCAGTTTTCAATTGCTGCTTCCTCTGCCTGAATTTCCTCTACTCTTTACCTGGCTATTTCTTCTCGTCCTTCAAGTTTCACCTGATGTGGTCATTCTCAAATCATTCCTCACCAACTCTCTAACCAAAAAGTCTCCCTCTGTTTTCTTTTCTTATAGTTATTTTCTCCCAAAAAACCTACAGCAGTCTGTAAATCTGCCTTTGTTTATATAACCATCAGTGTAACGCTATACTGTATTCTAAGTTTCATTACAGCAGGAGGATTTTCTTTACTGTTGTATCCACTACTATATACCCAGTTTACTGTCAATGTGACATACAACAGCAGGTCAGTGCATGTGACACAGAGGAAAACAGTAATTTCTTTTGTTTGAGACAGAGTTTCACCCACTCTGTTGCCCCGGCTGGGGTGCAGTGGCACAATCTCAGCTCACTGCAACCTCTGCCTCCCAGGTTCAAGCAATTCTCCTGCCTCAGCCTCTCAGCTAGCTGGGATTATAGGCATGCGTTAGCATGCCCAGCTAATTTTTGTATTTTCAGTAGAGACGGGGTTTGATCACGTTGCCCAGGCTGGTCTCAATCTCCTGGCCTCAAGTGATCCTACCTGCCTTGGGTGATTTCTTCATGTGTGGACAAGTTCACTATTCTGCTTTCTGAAGTTCTAGCAAATCCAAGAATACGTTAGGGAAACTTCAAGATGTCATCTAATTTCCCCGACCACAACTCAACGCACATGGAATACATACTCCCACACACCAGGTACGACAAATTCATTTCTATTGTTTCCCCACGAATCACTGTGAGCTGCAAAAGGTCATTACCAATATCCCTGTAGCTTGGTATTTGTTCAGACAATTCTCCAGTCCCAATGTGCATGGAACTGACAAAGATAATAAATTCCGCGCTTCAGTTTAGACAGAAGAAGTGAGTGCCTCTGAAAAACTGCCTTATTAATCAAATATCTGACCAAAATACCTTGAAATGATTGAGGACACAGCATGCAGTCAGTCCGGAAAATAAGCACTATGTCTCTTTCCTCAGCACCAAGAACACAGTAAGTGCAAATAGTCTTATATGAATTAACATACATAAGGCAGAGGACAACTAATAATTTCAAGTAAAAGTAATCAGACAAGTTCATGATCACAATCTTCTTAATAGTCAATCTTCCAATCAACCCTCCAGTTGTCTAGCTCTATGTCAGTGTTGGTCAAAATTCATGGATATGTTCTCAGTGCTTTATGAATTCCAATCTTAACGGCAGGTGTTTCCAAACAGCAAACTATCTATTCTCCACTGCTTACAGGCTTTGTACCTCTGACAGAGGCAACCACAGCAGTTTCACATTGAGAAAAACCCTATGGGCCAGGTGTGGTGGCTCACGCCTATAATCCCAGCACTTTGGGAGGCCGAGGCGGGTGGATCACGAGGTCAAGAGATCGAGACCATCCTGGTCAACAAGGTGAAACCCTTTCTCTACTAAAAATACAAAAATTAGCTGGGCATGGTGTTGCGTGCCTGTAGTCCCAGCTACTCGGGAGGCTAAGGCAGGAGAATTGCTTGAACCCAGGAGGCAGAGGTTGCGGTGAGCTAAGATCGTGCCATTGCACTCCAGCCTGGGTAACTGGGTAACAAGAGCGAAACTCCGTCTCAAAAAAAAAAAAAAAAAAAAAAAAAAAAAAAAAAAAAAAAGACTACCTGGATATGCAAGTGTTCGGTGAGTAATAGTATCTTTTTTTTTTTTTTTTTTTTTTTTGAAACGGAGTCTTTCTCTGTCACCAGGCTGGAGTGCACTGCCTCAACCTTGCTTCACTGCAACCTCCACCTCCCAGATTCAAGCGATTCTCCTGCCTCAGCCTCCCGAGTAGCTGGGACCACAGGTATGCACCACCACGCCCAGCTAATTTTTGTATTTTTGGTAGAAACAGGGTTTCATCATGTTGACCAGGCTGGTCTCGATCTCTTGACCTCATGATCCACCCGCCTTGGCCTCCCAAAGTGCTGGGATTACAGGCGTGAGCCACCGCACCCAGGCAACAGTATCATTTCTATACAACCTAAAGCAAATCATTTGCCTGTAAGCGCCAACAGTCAGTCCCCATTTTACAAATGAAGGAAAAGCACCCAGCCACAGGATGAGAACTAAAGAAAATGTTGCTATGATAACAGCCTTGCGGTCATTTCCAGATATGCTGTTTCTTTTGATGATCATTTTTATTCCCTTTCCCTTTTGTGTTTCCCTTTCTTATCTATGGGGAAGCTATAACCTACAAAATCATGGTAGTGTAGTACAGCCAAACCCTGCTGATATCTAAGCATTCTCTCCACTGTTAATCCTTTCTCCGAGGCCAGTTGACCTATGTTATAAATAGCTACAATGGAGTGTTCAAATGGCAGACACAGACAGACCGGAATAATATAAAAAGTACTCCTGCTACCTTCTTTGGTGTTCTTGAAAGCCCAGCATACTGGTCAGAGGTTGGCCTCCAAATGTGAACATCAACTCATTCTCCGGGAAGCCCTTTGGGTTCCTATTCTCTTCCGCAAAATGGACCCACTGTCTTCTCCCCTTTACGCTTTGAAATTTAGCCTATTAGGAAACACCCTTTTTTAGTTGCTGTTTGTTCTGAGACACAATCTTACTCTGTTGCTCAGGCTGGAGTGCAGTGGCGCGATCTCGGCTCACTGCAACTTCCACCTCCCGGGTTCAAGTAATTCTCCTGCCTCAGCCCATAGCAATAGCTGGGATTACAGGCACATGCCACCACGCCCAGCTAATTTTTGTATTTTTGTAGAGATGAGGTATTGCCATGTTGGCCAGGCTGGTCTCGAACTGAACTCCTAACCTCAGGTGATCTGTCTGCCTCGGCTTCCCAAAGTGCTGGGATTGCAGGCATAAGCCACCATGCCTGGCCAGGAAACACCTTTGAACTAGAAGGACTTCAGGTCTTTAAGCGGTCTCAAATTGGAGTCGTCGCTGTAAATGTAGCAAGAAGCAATGGGAACTGAATTAACAGAAGGAACTTACCTCAAAGACCAGTGTCTCATTTGTAGGCCCTGGCGCATACAAACGTTCCGGGCGGTTGAAGGAACGCTGGTATTCGAACGTGGTCCCAGCGAAGGGGAACTCCCCCGGCCAGTCGATGCTCCAGCCCCCTGTGAGGTAATACTTTTGACTGAGGCTTCGAACCGCGAGGTAACTGGAAGACATCTGCAGCTCCTGGATTTCGATGCTTCGGGCCCCGGCTGGAATGATGACCACCGGATAATATTCTAAACGGAAAGAAGAGAACATTTCTGAATTCTGCCCTGTGCGCTGGAGAAAGGGGACTCAAAATGGCCCCTGACATTTAGTGTTCATTTTTATAGAGTGAGGTTTTTGAATAATTAACTGAATTCATTCTTATTCTATCAAGTAAATGTGATCAATTATTTCATTTTCAAAATAGTAAGAACACTAGAGAGAAAATGTATGTGGCTTTCCCAAAGCCTTCCAAGCATGTTTTCTGTGGACAAGAAACACACTCTTCTCCGTCCCAGACCAACAAAGACCACAATCACAACGTTCAAGAAGACTTCTTAAAAAAAAAAATCTTCCTAAGACCAAAGTGGGTGGGTCACCTGAGGTCAGAAATTTGAGACCAGCCTGGCCAACATGGTGAAACCCCATCTCTACTAAAAATACAAAAATTAGCCAGGCGTGGTGGCAGGTGCCTATAATCCCTACTCTATATGCTGAGGCAGGAGAATTGCTTGAACATGGGAGGCGGAGGTTGCAGTGAGCTGCGATCATACCACTGCACTTCAGCCTGGGTGACTGAGCAAGACTCTGTCTCAAAAAAAAAAAAAAAGCTTTCCAGAAAAAAATTTAGAGCCATGTATCAATGATGATATTCAGAAAACAGGGATCAAAAGTTTAATTTTACTAAAAATATTCAGATAATTGCTTCAAATATTCATTTTATGCTGTGAGTTGAGATCACCTAAGTTTCACAAGGTTTCTGTACTTAACAAATGCCCGTGTGCATACATGGGGCCTGGTCGGCATACTAAAAACACAAAGCAGAAAGGCATTCATTTAACCTGTTCTGAGAGGTAATGTATTGATGACATTCCTTACAACTATCCTCCGTTATTCTTACACAAATGGCAACTGCCATCATCACCAGTGTGTCCAGTGAACTAGTAAAAGGCCCAACCACATTTGGCGTGACTCAGCCTTGTTCGGTAGCAAAAGTTGTATCTCATTAGGAATACGAACAAAACAGCAGCATCTCTCACCATTTGCTTTATGCTGGTTGAGGTACAGGCCTTTATAAAACTTGCAAGTTGAATTATCACCTTTGCAAACGCCACATGCATCTGCAACTGCTTTAGAGCCTAGTTCATGATCACATCCCACTAGCTGTGGAAAAAACAAAAAATGTGAGACAATTAAAGATCAGAGAAGCCAGAGGCTGGGAATAACTGAGAGATACATGATTCTCTGCATTTAGAGATCATTAGGGAAGCCGTACAGCTTGTGGTTAAAAATCACAGCCTCAAGTTGGACTCACTTGAGGTTCAAATCCCTCCTCTGACATTATCAGATGACTGGGCAAGTTGTATAACTTATCTAAGGCTTACACTCTTCATGGATGAAACTGGAATAAAGAGTGAACATTGCTACTAGTACCAGGTGAGCTTATTCAGGCTAGCTGTATGACTCAAATATAAAAATGCTGGGCAATATACATGCAGGCATGTGTACAAACACACATCCTTAAAAGATCAAAGGGCTCACACTAAAGTTAAAATAGAAGAGAAAATGAGTACCCAAGGAGAAAGGAAAAATCACTGGGGACAAATAGTAGTATCATTTCAGAATACATTTATGAGGTTCTAATCATGTAGTAAAGGTACTAAGCACACATGCAATAAAAGTTTATTATTTGCATTCTTATTTAATTTGTACAACTCCTATGCAAAGGAGGATATATCATCATCTCCATTCTACATACGTGCAAGTAGAGTGAAAAATAAACTAAAATAATTGGACAAGCCTCATGCAGCAAGTAAACAGGGAACACAGATGTGGTCCTTGGCTGGGCGCAGTGGCTCACGCCTGTAATCCCAGCACTTTGGGAGGCTGAAGTGGGCAGATCACCTGAGGTCAGGAGTTCGAGACCAGACTGGCCAACATGGTGAAACCCCGTCTCTACTAAAAATACAAAATCAACCAGGCATGGTGGTATGCGCCTGTAATCCCAGCTACTCGGGACACTGAGGCAGCAGAATCACTTCAACCCAGGAGGCGGAGGTTGCAGTGAGATAACATCATGCCACTGCACTCTGGGCCGGTCAACAAGAGTGAAATTTTGTCTCCAAAAGAGAATAAGACAAAAACAAAAGATGTGGTGCTCAAATCTAGTGAAACACGGCCCTCTCCCCCTACGCCACCTGCTTCTCTCCAGGCACAGAATCTCTCACACCACTCTTCATCACGGTACACATTTGATACGAGGAAACACAAGCATGCCTATACGCTCCAAAGCAGCAACATTCTCTTACTTCACAAATCCCATCAATACAAACGTCATTTTTGTTTGGGGAGCAGGGAGTTCCATCTTTCACTTTGCCGGACATTGCAAAAAAAAATTCAAAGTTCTCAGCCTTGCAGTACAGCTTGCATCGATCTTCCTCTAGAAGCAGAGATCAAGATAGAAAATGGTCAAGAGGGAACTAAGGAAAATGCTATGATTGCCAAAAGGAAGCATGAAATTTACTTAGAAAGCTGTCATGATGAAAATGGAAAAGTGTTACGCAGTGTTATATGCGTATGTACCTGTGTGTATGCATATATAAGCACGTATGATGTGGCTTAAAAAGCCACATTTAACAATCCACATAAAGCTAACTTAAGAGTATTATATAAGAATTTCGGGGCCGGGCGCAGTGGCTCAAGCCTGTAATCCCAGCACTTTGGGAGGCCGAGGCGGGTGGATCACGAGGTCAGGAGATCGAGACCATCCTGGTCAACATGGTGAAACCCCGTCTCCACTAAAAACACAAAAAATTAGCTGGGCATGGTGGCGCGTGCCTGTAATCCCAGCTACTCAGGAGGCTGAGGCAGGAGAATTGCCTGAACCCAGGAGGTGGAGGTTGCGGTGAGCCGAGATCACACCATTGCACTCCAGCCTGGGTAACAAGAGCGAAACTCCGTCTCAAAAAAAAAGAATTTCATTGTGCTCATTCTTACTGATTAGTCACCATACGCATGCTACTATCTAGCCTCCCTGGATAGCAACTCTTTCAAGTTTCAAAGGCCTGACGGTCAGCCATTGACACTACAGAAATGAAGCAGTGTTGCTGTGTTCTAATAAAACCTTATGAAACAATACACGCTAGCCTTGGCCAGCAGGCCATATCTGATGACCCTGATTTAGGGCATGGATTACTTCAGATATTTACTCAGTCTGTTAAGAGGAAAGGTTTTCGGCACCATGGAGAAAAGGTATATGGTTAGTCGTGCTTGTAAAACATTTAGGGGAAAAAAAAAAAAACCATGTCATAAAAATGAAGAAAAAGCAAATAAACTAGGCCTGGATGCCGAAGGAAAAAAAAAAGTAACCCTTAAGTCCCTGAGACATTTCTGATATCAGAGGCAAAAAGGAAAAACAAATTATTTATAGAGCCCTTGTTATCAGAAGGGAGTTACCATGCCAATTTCTCAAACAGAAAGAGCTCTTCTTGGCGAGGAATTCCAGATGACGGTTCTCACATGAGACCTTATGTGGGCGATACTGAGCAATATCCCTAACAACAGTTTTACAAATGTGTAAACAATTTGTAAATAGTTGTGCTTTATAAAACCTCTCAGTAAAAGACGAAGTCAAAACTCAAACATGAAATAAGTTGAATTATTACAGTCCAAATACGCAGATGATGTGTGCGTGGGTTAAAAGTTTCTTTCCCATCTATCTTTTCCTTTTTAATAGCAATTCTATGTCATGCCTCCTCATTTTTGCACATGAGATTGGGGAGTTGGCTGACCTATGTGCCCCTTCTTTCTCTATCATTTCCAGGAATTAACAAGTTTTAGAAAGTTTTTTTTTTTTTTTTTTTTTTTTTTAAGCACAGATTTCTGGGTGAGTTTGAGTCCATTAGAAACACAGAAGGAAAGAAGAGACAAAAACTCACTCCTGTAACATAGAGGTTGTCCACATTCATAAATAAAGTCTTCCCTTGTTCTTTCTAAACTGTAGAAACGTCAGAAGACTTTCAAGTCATGGTCAATCTCCCCTGATGTAAGTGCCAAAAGGAGACACCGAGAGACAACAGGCCTTAACTTTTCTGTTTCCCTCTGCTGAGAGGTAAAATCCTAAGCCTGGGAGTCTATGTTTTATTCAACGCATTCTCCTACGCATCTAGCAAAGTGTCTCCTACACGAAAAGAGCTCAGTCAACAACTGTTGGATGAATGAATGAAACTGCATGCTCCCCACTCAGTGAACACTGCAATAAAATGAGTGAAAGAACTCTGAAACCAGCAAGCCTTTTCTAAATTACAAAACGCATTTGTTTAACTTTCTCCTTATATCTTCCACACAAAACGTATTTAAAGGTGGTATCAGAACCAATTTCATAAGCACTATATTTGAATGAAAGATGTTAATATGGTAAAGGCCAAGGAATATCCATGAAGCCAAAGCAAAGAAGAGAAGAGGAAGTTAAAAGGAGGGACAGCAGAGTCACAGAGAAAGAACCACAGACAGGAAACATGAGATTGCAGGAATATACAACCAAGAGAAAGAAAATCTTCCAACAATGGAATTGGAAGCAATGCAGCATCTTTGCTATCAGTTCCTGGCAGAATGCCTCTAGCAGTGGAGAGCTTATTACTTACAGAGGCAATGTATTTTCATTTTGGACAGTTAATATTGATTTACTTATTCATTCATTTCAAAAGCTATAATTATTACATAAATATACACCAAGTGCTGTTCTTAGATGCTGGAGACATAAGCAAGCTCAAGATGGACAAAAGCTTAGTCCCTATGGAACCTAACTTCTAGTGTGGGGGGAAGATAACGAATAAATGACTAGATAAAAATACATTCATGCAATGAGAAGAGCTATGAAAAATAAAACAGAGTAAAGGTTTCAGAGAACAACGTGAAGGAACAATATTCTAATAGGCTGTCAAGGAAGGTCTTTCTGAGGAGATCATATGGCTAGAATGTTCTCAGCTCTTGAATTAATTCTGTTCTCTAAAGTAATTTAAAATCAATTAAACATCCTTCACATTCAACAACTCTTTGAATAGCTCTTTTTTTTTTTTTTTTTGAGACGGAGTTTCGCTCTTGTTGCCCAGGCTGGAGTGCAATGGCGCGATCTCGGCTCACCGCAACCTCCGCCTTCTGGGTTCAAGCAATTCTCCTGCCTCCGCCTCCCTAGTAGCTGGGACTACAGGCGTGCGCCACCATGCCCAGCTAATTTTTGTATTCTTAGTAGAGACGGGGTTTCACTATGTTGACCAGGATGGTCTCGATCTCTCGACCTCGTGATCCACCCGCCTCGGCCTCCCAAAGTGCTGGGATTACAGGCGTGAGCCACCGCGCCCGGCGAATAGCTCTTTCTTATGTACAATAAACATCTATAGGTCCCTCATTACTTCCCCCTAAGACACAGCTTTTGGAATTGTGATGTCTGCCTCTATGTGTGCTTTCTGGACAGTCATGACCCCAAACCACGAGTGCTTCTGAAATGGCTGAGCCGATATTGAGCAAAGCTCCACAATCCTCTTTTGATTTGGAGGCTCTACTTGTTAAAATGATGCCTCTAATTATATTAGCTTCCTTTCTGATTACTGATAACAGAGGTTTATTTTGAGCTTTGGCACAGAATGGCCCATGAATTGTCATTAAACGTAGTCTCTTACCATTCTACACATGGGCAGTTGGGATTCATAGATAATCTTATTTCAAGACAGCATGAGTAAGTTTTGACACACTGAATGGATGGAAATAATGAAACAACTACAATAGTGACAACTTATTTTACATAGGTTACAGCAACCACATTAAACTCTTCTGCTATAACTAAAATTAATGTTTATTATTTAGTCAAAATAGACGTAATAATTTAAAAAGTAAAATACAAGCCATAACTTTAAGTATGCTAAGTGCTAACAACTTAGTATAATTTTTACTCATAGCTCTGTGTGTGTGTGTGTGTGTGTGTGTGTGTGTGTCTGCATGCATGCACGCAATCTGCAAACAGGCCTTCCCATGCTTGTAATCAACTAACATGTCAGTTACTATGTATGGGATCTCTATGGGGTATATATGGTTTCATGAGTTTTTGGTCTGGACAGTTCATATCAATTTCAATTAAGATCCCTAGGAGACTCAATTGCCAAAATGTCAAAGGTAAGTTGAGAAACGTAAGTACATTCCAAACACAAGAAACCTTAGGTTTACAGATGTGGGATACAAGAGGTATCTTATGGGGAAAAAAAAGTGGAAAAATAAACAAAACCCATGGAATGAAACACTGGGCCAGGATGTCTGGGGAATCAAAGGTAAACACTGAAACTCTTTGATACAGGCAGCAATTTCTTCTGTGTTGTTCAGTCACATTATTATCCACATAGAGACTTATTTGAGTGTCAGAGACCAAATTACCTTCCACTTTTGTATAGGGTTTCCACTGGTAGAACCATCCACGGAAAGGTTTGCTGTTATATTCTGCGCACTGCTGAGCCCGAAAATCCAAGCTATTTTCATTGCAAGGGTTAATGTTGCACAGCTGATAAATACGGCCCAAACCTGGACAGAATTTGCCACCATACTGAGGCCTAGAAATGAAATTAACAAACTTTAACGTTAGCAATCAAAGGGCTCACTATTAGTCACATGCAATAACATAAAGATGGGCAGTCCAGATGAGCATCACCACAGTGTATGCAAATGCATACAGTCGATACAGGAATGGAAGTACATAGCATACAGCTTATCACCTTCCTTCTCGCATCTAGGCTAGACATAACTAATCAATCAGGGAATTTTTTTCTAGTTCCTTTCTTTACCACTGCTCACTCATTAAAACTGGCATGCCAAATCAAACTTATCTGCTATCCCTGATACAATGTTTACATAATGTCAATTTCCTTAAAGACTGATGATTTTTTTTTTTTTAGCTTTTCATCATCATCATTATTATTGAGACAGGGTCTCACTGTGTTGCCCAGGCTAGAATGCAGTGGCATGATCTCAGCTCACTGCTGCCTCCACCTCTCCAGCTCAGCTTAGCCTCCTATCTCAGCCTCCCAAGGCTGGGACACCCGGCTAACGTTTATACTTTTTGTTGAGATGTGGTTTTGCCATGTCGCCCAGGCCAGTCTCAAACTTTTGGGCTGAAGTAGTCCACCCGCCTCAGGGTCCCCAAGTGTGGGGATTACAGGTGTGAACCACTGCACCCAGCCTGAAAGGATATTCTTTTGTTTTTAAATTTTAAAAAATTATTTAAATTCATTTTAGGTTCAGGGGTACACGTGAAGGTTATACAGGTAAAGTGCATCCCACAGGGGTGTGGCATCCATACTATTTCATCACCCAGCTCATAAGCATAATATCTGATAAGTAGTTTTTCAATCCTCTCCCTCCTCCAATCCTCCACCCTCAAGTTGGCCCCAATGTCTGTTGTTTTCTTTGTGTCCATATTTAGTCAATATTTAGCTCCCACTTATAAGGAAGACCATGTGACATCTGGTTTTCTGTTTCTGCCTTAGTTAGCTTAGAAGAATGACCTCCAGCTCCATTTGACAGCAAAGGACAGGATCTCACTCTCTTTCATGTCTGCATAGTATTCCATGGTGTGTATATATATCACGTTTCTTTATCCAGACTATTGTTGATGGGCATTTAGGTTGATTCCATGCCTTTGCTATCACAAATAGTGCTACAATGAACATACACATGCATGTGTCTTTATGGTAGAACAATTTATTTTTAATTTTATTTCAATAGGTTGTTTGATTACGTAACTTCTTTAGTAGTGGTTTTTGAGATTTTGGTACACCCATCACCCAATCATTGTACCCTGTACCCAACGTGTAGTCTTTTATCCGTTGCCAACCCCTACCCTTTCCCTTGAGTCCCCAAAGCCCAGTGTTTCATTCTTATGCCTCTGTGTCCTCATAGCTTCGGTCCCACATGTAAGTGAGAACATGCAATGTTTGGTTGTCCATTCCTGAGTTTACAGCAGCATCATTTGCAATCACAAAAATATGGAACTACCCCAAATGCCCACCAATCAACAAATAAAGACAATGTGGTATGTGTAGACGATGAAATATGACTCAGCCATAAAAAGTAATGTAATAATGGCCTTCACAGCAACCTGGATGAAATTGGAAAATATATGCTAACTGAAAGGACATTCTTGCCACTCATCATATTAGCTCCTGTGTTTGGGAAATCTGTAAATACACCTAAATGTTCTTATTACTGTCTCTGTGTTCTTGGGTGCCACATACACATACCCTATCTTTTGGCACCAAGGCCTCTTCAAACACGGACCCAAGCTACCTCTCCAGCTTCCTCCCATTTCCTAACACTGTCATTATCTTCCTACACTTTTCCATGCACCTGCTATTGCACAGAATGTCAGCACAGTAGGGAGAAGGAAGAGAAAGCACCATTTGCTGTTCTCCTGAATCCAGCTGTCAGTCACTGAGATGATATTTTGATTATAATATGACTGTTGTGTGTTTCTTCTGGATGATTCTAAACCCAGAGGGAAAACATTCTCTGGTTTTCATCAGCATCATCACTTTTCAACTTTGCAGGTGGCCTACTCCTTTCCTGCCAAGCACAATGGGGAATGGATTTCTAGAGCAGGGAATTCCATTAGAACATAAATAATTATGATGTAAAGGCAAGCTCTTAAAGATCTTGGTAGGCAGATTCTCATCCGCAAAAACCAGAAAGCAAAATAAAGGAAAAATGGTACCACCACATTGAAAATTACCCATAACGTCGTATCTAGCGCACTCTGTACACAAAGCCAGGGCCTCTTGTCATTCTTCCCATTTTAGAGTTTTCTCTGAAGGCCAAAACTCAACTATGGATCATCCTGTATAAAAATATTGATGCGAACATCTAACATAAAAGGCGGTTCCAGCTTAATAAATTCATGTGATTAAAATTCCTTGTCTCTTTAGAAAGCACAAGTATGCTCTAAAACACCCCTGGAATTGCTTCAGCATGCTTTATCCAGTCCTCCTATAACTGCATGCTAAAATGGATTCAACAGAAACGGGAAATGTCACCCTGCCAGAATGAGATTTTTATGCTATTTCAAAACATTCTGGAGCAACTACTTAAACATTCGGCAGCCACTGTGATAAATCAACTCCCTGAAGACTTCTTAAATGATTACCTAAAAAGCACTTAGAAAAATCTTAAAGTGCTATGTCATGGCCTCAGTATTCCTGGTCATCTTTACAAGGTATATTTAAAACTAATTTCTCAGTTTAAGACTTTGGGATTTCATGAATAACCCTCATTTGGACTGTACATGGTTAATGAAGTGAAAGAGGGCTGCAAGGTGTTACTTTATCAGCTTATGGAACTTGTAACGTGGAAAAGACCACCAAATTCACATAGCCATGTCTTTCTTTTATAGATTAAGTGAAATCCAGCTGACAGGGCTTACAAAACTTGTTGAATGAGGGTCATACAACAGCTACAAAGAAACAGAGAGGAGCTCAAGCTCAGGCCCGTAGACTCAGTCCAGGATTCTTTCCTACTTAACTATGCCTGCATTTAACTGAGTCCTAAGGCCAATGGGTCCACGTATGGTAAGAAAGAGGAATAGTCAGTAAGGTGCCATGTTTAGGGAGCTGGTCTTTTACGATGAAGCAGATTGTCAATTTTTCTTTTTAATTTTATGGCAGAGTTCTGCTCTGTCACCCAGGGTAGAATGAAGTGGCACAGTCATGGCTCACTGCAGTCTCAAATTCCTGAACTCAAGCAATTCTCCTGCCTCAGCCTCTAAGTAGTTAGGACTACTACAGGCATGTGCCACCATGTCTGGCAAGTTTTCAAAATTTTTAGAGAGATGAGGGTCTTTCTATCTTTCCCAGGCTGGTCTTAAACTCCTGGCCTCAAGTAATCCTCCTGCCTTGGCCTCCCAAACTGCTGGAATTTGAGGCATGGTCCACCAAACCTGGTTAGACCCTGATTACAATAAAGTATTCTCTGCTTCCTCCCAGCTTAACTTTAGATGATTTTATTTAACCTCATCATTTGCAAAGTAGGAACAGTTGTGACGATTAACTGATAAAATGTAAAGAATTTAGGGCAGTATCTAGGGCAGAGTTAGAATAAATAAATTATAACTATCTTTAAATGCTGTATACTTTTGCATTGAGTGCCCACCCCGTGCTGAGTATTATGTGATCTGATTTTCATATACTAATACAATTCATTTTTAATTATGGGATGAGGTCAAAGCGATGAAAACTAATGGGTGGCAAGCATTTGGGCTTTTCCATTAAAATACAGGCAACATTTTTCTGCAGCTTTAAATATGAGTGTTAGTCTAACTTAACAGAAAATTCTATCCTGATATGTCCTGGTCTAAGAAGTTCTTTAAGATTAAAAAGAAATACAGAAATAGAAAACAAAAACCTAGGCACATGATTTTGTCCTTGGACTACTATAAAGAGCATACCTGCCCTTCTTTCTGCATAATTTATCAAGTCCTTACTACAAATAGTTACAATGGTACTTGCTTGGGTGAGTATTAAAATCACTTGGAGAGCTCTGTTAAACTACACACACACACACACACACACAGAGAGAGAGAGAGAGAGAGAGAGAGAGACAGACAGAGAGAGAGAGAGAGAGAGAGAGTGAGAGAGAGAGAGAGAGAGAGAGAGAAAGAGAGATTGAGATTGAGATTCCTGGGGCCCTCCACCCACTTTCACAATAAGAATATATGATATTGAAGATCCAGAAATCAGTATTTTTAAAAACACACCTGGTGATTCTGACAACCTGCTGAGCCTCAAAATTACTGGTTGGAAAACATACCACCAATTAGATTCAATTATTCTTACGGGGCCATGACCTTCCTCCTCACTCCATATGCTAAGTTGCCTTAGAGTTATCAGACATTTCTTTCTCAAATAGACTCTTGTTTTAGGAAAGTTCCAGAATACCTTAGCACATCACTAATAATTTTCTTGGAGAGTCTATAGGAATTTCACTAGGCTCCCTTACCGGGTGATCATTTACAACAAGGAACCAGAAAAAATGAAAAATGTCAAAGGATTAAGACTATAGGATCTTAATCTGACTCTGCCATTGCCAGTGTAGGGACTTGAGCAAGAGCTGCTAATATGAATGGGGCCTCTGCCCCACGCCCCCTCCACCCCCCACCCCGGGTTACTCATCTGTAAACTAACTGGATTAGGCAGCAGGTTTCAACTCATGTGTCAGCTGTAACCTGATTGGGAGCAAATGCCTAAAGAAGGGTATTGGGAAGTTCCCTGAGGCACAGAAGACCTCAGTTAAAAAAAAGAAAACAGGGCTTCCATCAGTTAAAATAATCTACCACTGACATGGGACAAACGATGGCCCTGCATGCCTGGCATTGCCCATTCCAGAACCGCATAGCCTTCTACTCTTTTAGGGCTAAAAAAAAACTGATAAATCTATGAATCAGCCAGGAATTATTTTTTATGAAATAAAATTTGTTCTGGAAAAAACATTTTTACATGAGACAGAAACCTCACACTGCTTCTCAGACGAGACAATGAAAATGGCTACATTGACTCATGGAAATAGAACCAAATGCTTAAACTGAAGCAAGAAGGAAATCCATCACTTGAAACAGGGAGGGAAAAAAACGGCATTACCGCAACAGAATGAAATAAGAACAGAGAGAGAACAATTAATTCAATTGTCTTGGCATAGGCTATCATCTACTTGTTTAATTTTTAGCTTCATGCATAAACAGTATCCTGATTAATCTTTAATCTTGTTTAACATGATAACACTGCACTGAATGAAAATACTTTAGTGATTAATTCTTTTATTAGGCATCTCTAAATTACAATATGGCATTTCCATGAACAATGCCCTATTATTATAATAATGAGAGCTCTCAATCCTACAGATATGAGAGAGGTTTTAATTTAAATCTCAGGGGCGTCATTCCTGCACTTTCCCAGCAGAGCTATTGAATTAGGTAATCTATTTCTTTCTTGGGAAAATATTGAGACTGTAAAATGTTGTGATGTACGAAAACCAGATCCATGAACTATGCTTCAAAAATGTAAAGTAATAAGATGATTTTAACAATTCAACTTAAGACATGGCTGCACTGAAAGTATCAGGAGGGTAAAAAAATACCCTTCTGCTTATACCAGGAGGTAAGACAATATCGTTGTTTTAATACTGTTATTAAAATAATCACCTGGTGTAAGTGGCAAATGCTCACCAGCCTCCTTACCATTATATTCAGTCACCGGGTCTGATTACGTTGTGGGTCTCAATCAGAGACGATTTTGCCCCATATAGGACATTTGGCAACGTATGGAGGCATTTTTGGTTGTCACAGCTAGCTGGGTAGGGGGCATCAGTCGGTCAAGGCCAGGGATGCTGCTAAACATCTTACCATGTACAGGACAAACCTTCACAACAAAGAATTTTCTAGCCGTGTCAACAGTGCTGAAATTGAAAAGCTCTGTTTTAGCCCGTGATATTCCAAAGAGCACCTAACATATGATGGTCAAAGCATCTCCCAACTCTGCTTTATGTTCTATGAACAAAACAGACTTTTAATCTAGCTCAGACTGCTGACTCAGGTGAAGTTCCATTCAACTTCTAAAAATTTTCCTTTTGCTCTAATGTCATTATTTAATTCTCCTTTTACCAAATAGTTATGCAATGCTTATGACATGCCAGACCCTTTTCTAAGGCACTTTACAGACATGAACTCAGTTGATTTAAGTACTATTTTTATCCCGTTTTTATAAATGAGGAATCAGGAGCAGGAAGACTAAATTGTCTGTGGTCATCGATAGGAAGTGTTAGGGCCAGGATGCAAAAATGGCTGTCAAGCTTCAGAGACTGTTCTCATCCTTCACACTATGCTACCAACTTAAATTGTGTTGTGAATTAAATCTAGCGTATTCCAGCGTTCCACCACATTCTTCTCACCCCATCACATTCTTCAGAGGCCAGTTTCTTAAGTAAAGGCTCTGTCTCTCCAATCCTGCTTCTGTGGGTTGACCCTCCATGATCCCACCCTCCTGGTGAGCTTGGGATGAGGATAATGAAAACCACACAGATCCCAGAACCTTTTGTTGAATGTCCACTGAATGTTTCCCAGTCTGTCAGGCATCCTACAGATGCAATTTCTAATCCCCATCCAAACTTCCAGGGTTATCTTCTATATTTTATTATACATAAACCCAAGTCAAATGACATTTACAAAGCCACAGAGTTAAGAAGTGGCAGAGACAGAGTTTAGGGTCTTTCTATCTATGGCCAAAACCTGGACTCTTTCTTCATCATCCTGCCAATTGGAAAACAGAGATTTCACACGTGTTTCGTGTGGGAGTTAGCACATATAAAAGTAACATAAAACCACCTTTATGTTCACAGAGCACAGACTGCAGTTCAGACTCCGGGATCACCAGACCAGAGTACCTACAGGTGACCACAGGCCAATTTCAATCCGCAGCTGAAATGACTAGTTGTCACAGTGGGTTTTTGTAACTTTAAAGAAAATTGAATTTGCTGTCAATATTTTTAAAATTGGGAAGTTTCACATGCAGCATTTTTCCGTATTACTGGTTTCTCTTTAAAAGTCAGGCAGATCTGTCAACACGTGTTGATGTACATTCCTGCAAGGCAAAAATCAGCATACTTTCTGCAGTTCACCGGTTTGAGAGACACACACGAGGTTTGCCAGCCAAACTTTTCTCTTCTACAATATCACAAGAATTTAATTATATGGCTGCGGAACCCTAGTTTGGATGAACACAGTAGCTCAGAGTCTTACCGGATCATCACAGTCCCATACAGAATGACTCCTCTGCCTGTTTTGGTTTCTGCCCACCATACCTTCCCTCCGGGCACATGGCCTTTATGTGTAAACAGTAAAGCTCTGGTTGATTGTTATTAACTGGGGGGAAGAAAATGGCATTTAAAAACAGTGTTTTCCCACATTGGGGGGAGCCTATTGGGGGTTCTGGGGGAGCAAGGGGAGGGAGAGCATTAGGACAAATGCCTAATGGATGCGCAGCTTAAAGCTTCGATGATGGGTTCACAGGTACAGCAAACCACCACGGCACATGTATACCTATGTAACAAACCTGCACATTCTGCACATGTATCTTGGAACTTAATGTAAATTTTAAAAAAAGAAAAAAAAAAAAACCAGTGTGCTCTGTTGGTGGGAATATAAATTAGTACCGACACTATGGAGAACAGTATAGCGGTTCCTCAAAAAACTAGAAGTGGGACTACCATATGATCCAGCAATCTCAAAAGAAAGGAAATCAGTGTGTAGAGATGTCTGCATTCCCATGTTCACTGCAGCATGATTCACAACAGCCAAGACAAGGAAGTAACCTAAGAGTCCCTCAGTGGATGAATGAAGAAAGAAAACATGGCACATATATGTAATTGAATAGTGTGCCATGTTTTCTTTATCCATTCATCCTATTAATGCTACTTGATAGTATAGTATAGATACTATGTATTAATGCTCTATTATATATACTGTTATATATACTATAATCTATATTACATATATAGATAATATATAGTATTGTATATACTATGTATTAATACTAATATATAATACTATTATATAATATCATAGTATTATCCTAATAATATTCAGCCTATTATGATAGTATTTAATCCTGCTTAATACTATTCATGCTATTTAATACTATTCAGCCATCATAAAAATGAAATCCTGTCATTTGCAACAAAGTGAATGGAACTGGAAGACATTCTATTAAGTGAAATAAGCGAGACACAGAAAGAAAGAGAAATATTGCATCTTCTCCCATGTGAGGACTAAAAACAAAAAAGAGGGTCAGGCGCTGGTGGCTCACGCCTGTAATCCCAGCACTTTGGGAGGCTGAGGCAGGCGGATCACAGGCTCAGAAGATCGAGACCATCCTGGCCAACATGGTGAAACCTCATCTCCACTAAAAATACAAAAAATTAACTGGGTGTGGTGATGCATGTCTGTAACCACAGCTACTTGGGAGGCTGAGACAGGAGAATCAAGCGATCTTGAACCAGGTAGCTGGAGATCGCAATGAGCCAAGATTGCGCCACTGCACTCCAGCCTGGTGAAAGAGCGAAACTCGGTCTCAAAAAAAAAAAAAGAAAGAAAGAAAGAAGGAAAGAAATTGAACTCACAGAGCTAGAGAGTGGAATGACAGCTGGGAAGGGTAGTGGGGACGGAAAATGCTAATACTCGAAGGGTTAACGGGTACAAAAATATAGTTAGCTAGAAATATAGTAGATTTAATGAAGAATATCTAATGTTTAGTAGCAAAACATAGGGTAACTACAGTTAACAATAATTTATTGTATATCTTAAAATAACTAAAAGAGTGGAATGTACCTAATAAAGAAATGATATTAGAATGTTTTTTAACATAGAAACAATAAAGGCTTGAGGTGATGGTTACCTCATTATGCTGATTTGATCACTCCACATTGTATGCCTGTATCAACACATCACATGCACCCCATAAATATGTATAACCATTATGTACCCACAAAAATTAAAAATAAAATAAACTTATTAAAGTATGAACAAGAAAAACTGGTGTGTTACAGGCTGAAGGCTAATGCCTTGCAAAGACTAACTTTCTGCTGGAGGCTTACTTGGGGTTATTGCAGTGTCTCTCCTGGTACTTGACTCCTCCACCACATGTCCGGGAACATTCCGACCACTTCGACCAGGCGGACCACTGGCCATGGATGGGCCGGGGCCCGAGCTCCCCAAACTTTACACACTGGCCTTGCCGACACCACTGTGAAAAGAACGAGTTAGATGGTGCCTGTCAGAGACCACCTGGGAAAGCACAGGGAAGGAGCTGCCAACACCTGCGCAGTAACAGGAAAAACAGGTCTGTAGGGAAGAAAGGAAAATGCCTGAGAGCTTGATAGATTCCTTTCTTCGCTGTGCTCTAAAAACACTCAACGACTCTGCATTGACCACATGCATTTTGAGAGGCTGACATTTAGAGAAAAGTGGCATCGCTCGCCAACAGGCTGAGTATGATACGCTTTGTGAGCTGTGGAGGTGAGATGCTCAGATAAGATTCTACCTAACAGCCAAGGGAGGCAGTATAAAGTTACAAGGAAGCCTCCCTTGCCACGTAGAGACAACACGACTTAAAGAACAATTGGGATCGCTCATTCAAGAACAGTGAAGATAATAACACAATTTATCATTCTGCATGTTTTATCATAAAAACAGATACAATTAGATGTACGTTATACTTTGGTTTATTCCAAACCCATCACTACAGAGCATTTCTTAGGAAACTGAACAACTCAGTCTATACAGATCGTTCTCTTCAGACAGCATTCTTTTTGCTTTTGTCCACATGAAAGGTGCCCACTTTAGATGCTCTGATGACTCTCAGCTCTTTCAGTGTCTTTGATAAATTAGCTCAGGGTCTTTCCTTTGCCCATGATCTGTACAAGCTAGATGGAGAGCTATTTTCTGTATCAACCTTTCCGTTTTAATTCTCCTTTGTAACAAATTCCAGGCTTTGCTGGTCATCTCTCCCTGGGGGTTGCATTAACCTCTGGTACTGTTTCTTTTATTTTTGTTGTGTTT
The DNA here is from genome assembly GCF_048565385.1 of Saimiri boliviensis. Lineage (NCBI taxonomy): Eukaryota > Metazoa > Chordata > Mammalia > Primates > Cebidae > Saimiri > Saimiri boliviensis. The sequence continues at coordinate 138,373,600 of NC_133449.1, read as the reverse complement.
TTCGTTGTTGTTGCCCACCCCACCCCCACCCCTCACCCCTGCAGTGCTTTTATTATGAGCAAGTTCTGCATGACTTAGCATAACTGCTCTTTTCCAAAAGCCTCTGCAATTACATCCAAAGGGTTGGGGTTTGGATCATGCCAGGTTTTGCTGAGGAGTCAGGGGTTCGGTTACAGAATTATGGGAAGGTTGTTTGACTTTCAAATCTTCACTTTTCCCCTGTGATGCATTTGGCTTCAGGACTGTTTATTGTGTGGCTTGGTGGCTAGTGTGCTTTGTCTAGGTTAAGACATTGCTTCCTTTCTTCGCATTCTTGCCATGTGCTGATTAATTCTTCTGTTTTTAATTTTTCTTTCCCCGGAATTAATTGCCATTTCAGAGTTTGTATGAAATCATTTAACACTATTGAGAACTCTTTGGGGAAAGCGATCGGTCATTTGAGGATTTTGTCTACCATAAGCATGCATCTTTTCCACCAGGAATCATGGGGACTCTACTGGACTGAGCTCAGTGGCTGAGACAAAATTACAATGGCCAATAACAATAACAGCAGCAGCAGCCACAGGTTATTAAGTTGCTTCTACGTGCCAACAATGGTGCAGAGAGCTTCACATGAAGTATCTCATCTAATCCTTGCAAAGCACTGAGTTAAAAACTATTTTTCTCAGTAAGAGAAATTTAGCAAAGAAATACTAGCTAACTTGCTCAGAGTGACGCAAACTACCCAAATAGAGCTATTAAAATAACTACGCGAGCATAGTTGCTTTTTCTTTTTTCTTTTCTTTTTAGACAAAGTCTCACTCTGCTGCCCAGGCTGGAATGCAGTGGTGCGATCTCGGCTCACTGCAACCTTCGCCTCCTGGATTGAAGCTATTCTCCTGCCTCCGCTTCCTGAGTAGCTAGGATTACAGGCACGTGCCACTATGCCCGGCTAATTTTTTGTATTTTTAGTAGAGATGGGGTTTCACCATAGTGGTCAGGCTAGTCTCGAACTCTTAACTTCATGATCTGACCACCTCAGCCTCACAAAGTGTTGGGATTACAGGCGAGAGCCACCACACCCAGATGCTTTTTCAATGGAAAAAAAAAAAAAAAAAAAAGAATCTATTAATCCTCAAGACACAAATTCTAAATTTTGATGCTTCCAAAGTAAAAGTTACTTAAGCAGTATTTATATTTCCAATTATTCCACTAAGTCATTTTTTTTGTATCATCATGGGCACAACACTTTTATTAACATTTTCAAGAACAGTTCTCATTGGGATTTCCTAAGACCACTATCAGATTAAAAACTGCACATAACTCCTCAATTTTTAAAGTGTTGATTTTCTTTAAAGAGCTAAAAATTATAAACCTTTTAAAGAGATATTGAATAAGCATCCTAACAAATTATCAGAAAGCGTCTGCTGAAAATCTATTTGTCATGTGTCTATGCCTTTGCCTCTGATGTTGCCCTGTCTCTGAAAAGTCCTTTCTATCATCCAACTGAAGAACTTCAACCCAAACTCCAACAACCAGCCTGATGCACCCACCTGTTGTGGTTTATTCTAAGTGCATAGCTAATCCCACACAAGATTCATCTCTCATTTCATCCGGGCCCTGAGAGCAACTACTGCTTAGAGAAGGTGTGTTTGAAGAGAGCATTAGAGTTACTTGCTTCTGTATGTGTTTCCCCTACTAGACTGCCAATTTTTATTTTTTTAATTTATTTTTGAGACACAGTCTCACTCTGCCTCCCAGGCTGGAATGCAGTGGCACAATCTTGGCTCACTGAAACCTCTGCCTCCAAGATGCAAGTGATTTTCATGCCTCAGCCTCCCAAGTAGCTGGGATTACAGGGGTGGCCACCACGCCCAGCAAATTTTTGTATTTTTAGTAGACCCAAGGTTTCACCATGCTGGTCAAGCTGGTCTTGAACTCCTGACCTCAAGTGATCTGCCCATCTCAGCCTCCCAAAGTGATGAGATTATAGGTACAAGCCACTGTGCCCCGCCCAGATTGTAAATTTTTAAAGAAATACAACTCTTTTATTCATCTCTACATCCACAGAGCCTCCTTTTCCCCATATCTAGTAGTCAATAACTTATTGTGGAATGAAATAACTTTTTCTTTTTCAGAGACAGGGCCTAGCTCTGTGACCCAGGATGGAGTGCAGTGGTGTAATCATAGCACACTACAGCCTCAAACTCCTGGGTTGAAGCGATCCTCCTCCCTCAACCTCCCAAGTTTCTGGGACTACAGGCACGTACCACCATGCCTGGTTAATATTTTAGTTTTTGGTAGAGATAGGGTCTTCCTATGTTACGTGGTCTTGAACTCCTGGCTTCAAGTAATCCTCCCCATTAGGCCTCCCAAAATGTACGGATTACAGGTGTGAGCCATCACACCCAGCCTTCAAATAACTTTAAACGACCAATGACCATTTTTTCCTATATAGGCTTATACGGCCTTGAGAAAGAGCCAATAATTGAGATCAGCCAACCTGTACCATCTCATTATCTCTGTCATGGACCTTCAAATGAACTCCCCAAATCTGGATCATTTACTAGTAGCCCAAATGAAACTGGCCCTCCAGACTCTCCTGGAAAAGTGGAGGAAACACAGAAATTAATACATGAGAGTTCTTCATTCAAAATATTGACATGTCCCATCATCTTTCAAAATGGAGGTGGTTCTCTGCATACAAGATGCTCATCAGCCAAAAGACCTTAGGTACACACTAGGTGGAGGTGTTCTTTACCCTGCAATAGGAAAATCACTGTACATGATGGAAATCTACAGGGCAAGTCAGAAGCTCAATGACAGGTCCTGTGAGTTGAGCTGAGTAGCAGAGGCCTTGGTCTGGAGGGAAAGTCTTTTTTTTTTTTTTTTTTAATAACAAGACATCTGATCCCTAAGACTTTTTATATACCACAAGTTTAAAACGAAAATGGTATGCAGTGAAACCTGTCAGTTCATTGAAAGAGAGATATTTCGAGCCAAGCCACCATCTAAAACAGGAAGACGAAGACAGAAAAGAAAAAAAAAAATCTTCAACAATTGAGCTACCTGGGTTATAGAGCATTCAGCTTTATAATTGCTGCTAAGTAATGTTGGTTAATATACAGAGAAGCCAGAAAATATATACTGCCAAAGCATTCCATCCTAAGGTGACAGTCCAGTTTGAGTTCTAGGCCTTATCAAATTTCCAGAGCTAAAAACTAACAGGTATGCAGCTTACCATACTCAAGCCACAAAGGGTTCCTTCTGCTGCAGGCATAAACTTGGTCTCACACCTGTGCCCCACTCGGTGGCACCAAAGTGATTTGCAAATGTCCTGAAAGAAAAAAAAGGGGCCGGTTAGGGTGCTATACAATAAAAACAAGAATATTCAAAGATTTTGTATACATTATTATATTTTGGGGTAGCTGAAATCAGAAATTATTCAGAAAGTAGAGGCCAGTGAAGTTCATAACACCAAGGATAATATGTTTACCAACTATCTAAGTGAGGGGGTTCTAAAGTATCCAGATATTCATGTGTGTTTAATAACAGCTGGCAGGTAGCAACATTTAATTTACAGAACACTTGGCTTGGAAGGGATGGACCTGATCTCTCATGATAGTGATAATAACCATTGTAGCAGAATACGTCAAGACTGGAATAAAGCAAGTCTGATTCAAATCATCATCCTGAAATTCCTGGTTTCATTCCCTATGGACATGTTACAGAATCCATTTAAGTTGCAGCGTTCTCATCTGTACAATAGTGATAAAATCAGTACTTGACTCTATAGAGTTATTCTCAACGATAAATGAAGAACTACAAGTCAAGGGATAGTTTTACCTGGCACATACAGTTCTTCAAAATATTGGCTTTTTCATCTTTAAAAATAATGTTCTACAGTTGCTTTTTCAAGATTCTGTGTGTGCTCAACTGAAGCATCTTTTTTTTTTTAAGTTTTTATTCTTCTGGGGTACATGTGCAGAAATGCAGGTTTGTTACACAGGTATACATGTGCCATGGTGGTTTGTTGCACCCATTAACACATCATCTACATTAGGTATTTCTCATAATGCTCTCCCCTCCCGCTACCTCCCACCCCGCAACAGACCTCAGTGTGTGATGTTCCCCTCCCAGTGTCCATGTGTTCTGTTTGTTAAACTCCCACATTGCATGTAAGAACATGCAATGTTTGGTGTTGTGTTCTCGTGTTAACTTGCTGAGAATTATGGTTTCCAGCTAAATGAAGCGTTTTTTTTTTATGAATGCTGTTTTTATTTTATTCGTTGACTGATGGTAGAGACAGGTTCTTGCTTTGTTGTTTAGGCTGATCTCAAACTCCTAACATAAAGTGCTCCTCCCACCTCAGTCTCCTAAAGTGCCGGGATTACAGGCACGAGCCACAATGCCTCGTCACCTTCTTCATCTCTATTGCAATTTTCAAACATGTAATCACTTTAATTCTCAAACTAGACCTACGAAATAATATAATTCTCATGCTACACTGTGGTACATAGAATAATGGCCCCCAAAGATGTTGACATCCTAATCCTGGGAACCTGTGAATATGTGAAGTTACATAGCAAAGGAGAATTAAAGTTGCAGGTGCAACTGAGGTCGTTGTTGAACTGGAAATGGACACACTGTCCTAAATTTTCCAGGTGGGCCCAACGTAGTCACAAGGGTCCTTAAATGGGAAAGAGAAGCTTAGAAGAGAACAAGAGAGATGATAACTTGAGAAAGACCCAGGAGAATGTTGCTGGCTTTGAAGATTAAGGAGGGGCCAAGAGCCAAGGAATGCAGGCAGCTTCTAGAAGCTGAAAAAGTTAAGGAGATAGCTCCGCTCCTAAGGTCTTTAAAACCCTGCTGACACACTGATTTTAGTCCTTTCTTTTTTTTTTTTTTTTTTTTTTTTTTTTTTGAGGCTGACTTTCACTTTTGTTACCCAGGCTGGAGTGCAATGGTGCCATCTTGGCTCACTACAATCTCTGTCTCCCGGGTTCAAGGGTTCTCCCACCTCAGCCTTCTGATTAACTGGGATTACAAGCCACCACACCCAGGCAATTTTTGTATTTTTAGTAGAGACAGGGTTTCACCATGTTGGCCAGGCTGGTCTCGAACTCCTGACCTCAAGTGATCCGCCTGCCTTGGCTTCCCAAAGTGCTGGGCATACAGGAGTGAGCCATCATGCCCAGCCTGATTTTAGTCCTTTCAAATGCCTACTTCCAGAACTACAAGATAATGCGTAGTTACCTTAACTCACACTAAGTTTGTGGAATTATTTAGATAGGGAACTAATACTATAGTATTATCAACATTTTAGTGGTGGAAACTACACTAATTTTTCATCTAAACTCATTTAGCTGAAAAAACTGAGCAAGCAACCGATGTTGTTGAAGCTTTAAAGTCACATGGCTGGCCAGGGACAAAGGCAGGCCTCAAGCTGGCCTGATTTCTGAGTCTAGTAACTTAACCACTACACTGGGCCTGGATTTACCACTGATGGATATTGGAAGGCTATCAATTCTCCAGGCCTCAGTTTTCTCATCTATAAAGAGCCAGACTGCTTTTAGTTCTAACAGTTCATGTTGCTATTTAGAATTATATCCCTAATAACATGTCGTGAAACACTGCAAAAGGTCAAAGTGACTTCATTGGGTTGCCACATTCTACTTCCTACGGTAAAAATGTGAACACGTACATTTTGTGGAAAATATAAACAACCAGGGAGGAGAAAAATCATTTTTGTTGTTACTTGTTGAAATCCTGAAAATTCAATGAACCAGGTGCCTAACTTGCCCAACCTCCATTTAATGTAGATTTTATAGCTAGAAAATATGGCAAGAATACGCTTTGACATATTTCACAAACACATGAGAAAAGCTTTCCGTGGGACTGAGCAAAGAAAACATAGGGAAACCAGAGATATATACAGTAATTTTGGTCTTGTAGACCATAAAATTTTTCCTCCAAAAAGAGAACGGAAGAACACTGAGGACACTTCTTAGAAACACCACCACCAGCCACTGCCCCAGATGTGGGTAACTGTACCATTCCCAAATCTCAAAACAGCTCATAAGCCAGAATATATACATCTCTGAATGTATATGTTCATGAACCCACCACTGACAGTAGCAGACATCACGAGGCAGCTTCCCAGCAAAGTGAATCAGGGTCATCACTGCTACGTGTCTTTGTACTAAGTCACCCTGGGTTTGCGGAAATCAATCTGTGGAGAGCAGCCCATGTGAAACGGGAGGCATGAGAGATAGCCACTGCAACAATTAAACCTACGCTTAGAAAGGCTTTCAGAACTAAACTGTTTTTCTTCTTACAGCCAGGAAAAAGCCATAACCCACACCCAGTGCCTATGTGGCAACCACCAAAATGGCCCTGGGGCAGATGAAAGACAGGCTACATGTCGCAGCCAATGCCAAGCCACAAGGCCAACAGGAGGGGCAGCTGGAGAGAACCAGGAAAACAAAGCAAAACAAAACAAAACAAAAAAACACAGGGATTCCAGAGTGAAATAAGACAGGCTGTGTGAACATGTTATTTCTTCTGTGGTGAAGTACAGAAGTCAAGTGTAATTATAGCCAACTACATGCTTTGACGACCATGAAAGCCCTCTGAGAAGGCTCCCTTTCAAAGTAAACAGAAATGAGAGTTTGCACTTTTTTTTTTGCTTGTACCTCCCCCCTTTTTTCCAGCATATTCAAATAACTTTCCCTTATCATAATTCCCTGGACTTAAGTCATAATTTAAGGGAAAACAAAATAACCACAGAGACCTGAAGGTCTCATGTTGCCTGCATATGATTTTTTTGAACTAGGCAACGTTTTTAAGCAAAGAGTCCCAATGCTATCCATTACTCTGTTCTGTCACTTGCTGGTCACGTCCTCCAGTGGTATTCTATAGGATGGATACCCCTTCAAGTAAAACTTGACATGCTGAAAATGTTAATGGCTTTTGCAAACCAAGTTTTATAAAGCATTACAAACTTAACACATCCAAAATGAAAGTTCTTCATTGGCTCCTCAAAACCTATCCCATATTTCACTGTCCCCATCTCACTCCATGACACCTCTGTATTTCCAGCAGTTCTGGTCGAATATCCTGGAGTCAGCCAGGCGTGATGGCTCACACCTGTCATCCCAGCACTTTGGGAGGCTGAGGCAAGTGGATCACCTGAGGTTGGGAGTTTGAGACCCGCCTGACCAACATGGAAAAACCCCATCTCTACTAAAAATACAAAATTCGCTGGGTGTGGTGGCACATGCCTATAATCTCAGGTACTTGGGAGGCTGAGGCAGGAAAATCACTTGAATCTGGGAGGCGGAGGTTGCAGGTTGTGGTGAGCCACGATCACGCCACTGCACTCTAGACTGGGCAACGAGAGCAAAACTTGGTCTCAAAAAAAAAAAAAAAAATCCTCGAGTCATCTTTACTCTTTTGTTTCTCTGATATTCTATCAAGAAATCTCCCACTAGATCATAAAATCATATTGGCTTTGGCTTCAAAATATTTCCAGAATCTGAACATCTATGGCCATTTCCATTTCTACCATCCTGTTCCAAGCCACCTGACACACAGCTCACTGCCAGGACGCCCTCACAAGCCTCGAGGGTCTACTTTACCCACAACCTTGCCCAGTTTATCCTCAACACAGTGACTAGAGCTGTATTGTCCACTATGATCGCCACTTGCTACATGTGGCTTGTTAAATCTGAATTTACCTTACTTAAAATCATATTAAGAACTCACTTCCTTAGTCACATTGGTCACATTTCAGGTTGACGTGTAGTTAGTGCCTACCATATTGGGTAACAGAGAACACATGCATCATCACAGAGAGTTCTGCTGGATGGCACTGAGCTAGGGAGATCCTTCCAAATCAACTCAGTGTCAGTCAGCTCATGGCATTTCTCTGCTCAAAACCCTGTTATGTCTTGTCCATTTACCAAGAGATAATCCAAAGTCCTAATTGTCATCCATGAAGTCATATGCAATCAAGTCCCCTTTATCTCCCTGACAATTGTAACCTACCAGTTTACACCTTGCATATTCTGGTTTAGTCACACTGGCTCCCTGACGCTCTGCAAACACTCAAATCTTGCTCCAGAAGTGGGCCTTTACACTGGCTGTCCCACTTCCTGAACTCTACGCATCTTTCTCTCACCTCCTTCAAGTCTTTGCCTAAATTTCACCTCCAATGATCTCACTATTAGAAAACTTAATCAACCACCACCCAATCGACTCCCGAAGTTCCTTAGCTTATTCCAAACTTACTTAGCGCCTGTGGCTTCAGTTACAATATCACTTATTTATAAAGTTTAGGTGCTTTGCTTCTTCCCACCAGTCACGGGAGTGCAGAACCGTGTTTTCTCTCTGATGTACCCCAAGCACCTAAAACGGTGCCCGGTACAAAGTAGGCTTCAGTAAATATTTTTTAGTAAATCAACATATGAATAAAAATGACAAACTTTATAATTTAAAATAGTCTTTACTTGTAATAAAGACTCTGGAATTTTTCAGAGTCTTCGAGAATTAAAAGAAGTGACAACACAAAAGAACCTAGCAAACAGAATATTCAAAAAAAAAAAAAAGAAAAAAAACAAAGCCGGATCTTGAGTTTTCCATATATTATAGTATCATCACTGTGACCATGTGAAGAAAGAATGACTGTCACCTCAATGTGCTCAGGAGAAAATTGAGACTCAGAGAAGTTAAGTAATTTCTTCCAACTTCCTTTAGCAGGTAAAATCTCTAGTTGGCCTGGATTTAAGCCCAGGTATGTCTGACTTTATTGCCCAAGCTTTTAAGCTAAGCAGTCATTTAAAAGTAACCGATAACAATTAAAAAGGAGGAGTCAATAAGAATTGCCCCTGATGCTATTTTTAAAACAAACTTTATAGAGGTATGATTTATACAATAATATACATTCATTTTAAGTATATTGTCCTATGAGTTTCGGTGGATATATACACCACTGTAAACACCACCACATTCAAGACAGAATATTTCCGTGACTCCAGAAAGTTCCCTTTTGCCCGTCTGCAGTCAGTTCCCCTCTTAGAGGCAATCACTGTTCTGATCTCAGTCATCAACAGGTTACTGTTACCCATTCTCTTAAATTTCATACAAATGGAACCATACAGAATGTACTTTTTTGTTCCACGTTTTTTAGTCATCCATGCTTTTGTGTATATCAATAGTTTGTTCTTCTTGATTAACGAATGGAATTTCATTATATGAATACAGCAAAAGCTAATCTGCTTGTACATTCACCTTTTGTAGATCATTTAAGTTGCTTCCAGTCTTGGGTTTCTTGAATCAAATAGCAGCTAAGAATATTCTTAGGCAAGCCTTTTTATGAACACAGGCCTTAATCTATTTCAGGTAAATAACTTGGAGTATATTTGCTGGGTCAGAGACTAATGGTATGTTTCACCTTATATGTCGAAACAACCCTGCGAAACCATTTCCAAAATGATTATACCACTTTATGCACTCATCAGCAATACGCAGAGTTCCAGCTGCTTCTGGTCTTTGGTATCATTTGGTGTTGTCAGTCTTTTTAATATTCCCCATTCCGGTCAGTGTGTAGTGGTATCTCACTGTATTTATTTTATTTTATTTATTTGAGATGGAGTCTTGCTCTGTCACACAGGCTGGAAGACAGTGGAGTGATCTCTGCTCACCTGCATCCTCTGCCTCTGGGATCAAGCAATTCTCCTGCCTCAGCCTCCTAAGTAGCTGGGATTACAGGCGGGTGCCACCATGTGCTGCTAGTTTTTTTTTTTGGGGGGGGATTTTTAGTAGAGATTGGGTTTCACCGTGTTAGCCAGGATGGTCTCGATCTCCTGACCTTATGATCAACCCACCTCGGTCTCCGAAACTGCTGTGATTACAGGCATGAGCCACCCTGCCTGATCCTGTAACTTATTTTATACATTCCTGAGAGCAATTGGTATTGAGTACCATTTCATATACTTATTGACTATGTGTAACTCTTCTGTTGTGATGTACTAATTCAGTTTTTTGCCCCTCCCCTCCCCTTTTTTGGTAAGGGTATTGGCACTAGTACCGTTTTATATTTTTTCTAGGTAGAGAATATGAGAGGCAGTATAGTATCATGGTTAAGAGAATGTGCTACCCAGATCCAATTTTAGTTCTGCCATTTGCTCATATAAAGCTTAGTAAAGCATTTGTTTTTATGTGTTTTAGATTTCTTATCTAGAAAATGTGAATAACAGTACATGCCCAAAAGGTAATGGAAGCAGGCCGGGCGAGGTGGCTCAAGCCTGTAATCCCAGCACTTTGGGAGGCCGAGGCAGGTGGATCACGAGGTCAAAAGATCGAGATCATCCTGGTCAACATGGTGAAACCCCATCTCTACTAAAACTACAAAAAATTAGCTGAGCATGGTGGCACGTGCCTGTAATCCCAGCTACTCAGGAGGCTGAGGCAGGAGAATTGCCTGAACCCAGGAGGCGGAGGTTGCGGTGAGCCCAGATCGCGCCATTGCACTCCAGCCTGGGTAACAAGGGTGAAACTCTGTCTCGAAAAAAAAAAAAAAGGTATGGAAGCATTAGTATGTATCATGTGCTTAAAGTACTATATGATACATAATTGGCATTGAGTAAGTATTAGTATTACAGAAAGGAAAGAGTATCTTACCCTCAATTTTCTATGAGTTCATTCACTCTAAGACCTGGGCCTTTTGTTTTCCTGTGTACTAGCACTTTCTGCCTAATCTTGCTTAGATTATTTAACTTCAATTCCTATCTGTTGGATTTAGGGGGGACAATAAATAATGTTCCTATCTATTCCACCACTAAATAAGACACTGGAGTCCAAGAAACGTAAATCTAGATAATAACCTTATTACCAATAATTATGAATTGGGGAATGTGGCTGAGATCTGTGGCCAAATAGGGTCTTCTAACACTATCTCCATTGCATTAGACTGTCCCTTCATACTTGGAGGTAGAGGAGGCAAACCCAAGTCTCATTCAAGGCAGGCAACCTCCAGGGTGGCAGAAGAGAAGGGTGCATCCTCCAGCATGAGAAAGAAGATGCTCAGACGGTACTACAGCAGGCCTGCCTAGATATAGTCTTAAACTGGTCCGTCAGATAAGTCACTCCTGCTTCCTTGAGGAAAGGTAAGAGAGGAGGCAGAAGGAACATCTTTCACTTTAAAGAACTGGGAATGCTAAAACATATTAGCTGTGGTTACCACTGTAAAGCCCAGTAAGTAATACTGAGTATCTGGTATGACACCCAGCACATGCTAGGCATGGCAGATACTCTCTTATCAACTGAGGCAAGAGATGTACATCGACAATGAAAATGTATCACAAGTTTATAAAAGTGACACATAAGGTGGAAATGGAACCCAGAGAAAGAAATGTTTCAATCTCCTTGAGAAAATAAGGAGGTAACATTTAAAGTGAATCTTTAACAACAATAAAAAAATAGTTAAGCGTCACCAGGTGTCCACACAGCCTACTAGGATAGGAAACATATACAAAGACTTGTAGACATGAAAGAGGAAGTATCTGGAAAACATACAAGAACAACAACATCATTGGACCGTGAGTGCATGGGATATGTTAACAGAAGTTAAAATGGGATGCAGTAAACTTGGCATATTACAAGGGAATAGTCTAACAGTATCAAACAGTATGATTCCATACTAGGAAGTTTTGAGTTATTGACCATTCATTAATCCTGACGGCAAATTCTTGAAAGAAGGGTGAAAGGAAGTTAACTTTTGGGACCCCAAACTCATTAAGCCAAAGGGAAAAGTCAGACTTGGAACTGGGTCACACAACCTGCCTCCCCGTTTTGGCTCCTAAATAAGAAGACTGCAAGATGAAAAACTACACGCTTCCTCCTTATTTTGCCCACAGGAAATTCCTAGTGAGCTGCCAAAATTGCACCATGGCAACGTAAACTGATAGCTTATCTTTACAGGTGCAGTCACTGCAGTCCAGCAGACACAAACGCCTATCTGATTGTTTGTGCCCCCGCCCCATTTTGTCTATATTTATCTCATGTAAAATGCAGATTCACTGCATTTTTTTCTCTGCCCCATTTGTTTATGTCATCTTACATAAGAAAAAACGCGGCATTACTGAGCCAGAGAAAGGCATGAATCACTACTTTTCCCTACTCCCTTCTTACATAATAATTGTGTACTTCTTAATTTCCCACGCTTTCCTCTTTCAATTTGGAGCCCTCGAAATCACCTTCATCTTCGGAGAAAGGCATAGACCTGTCTCCTGGGCGCATCCTTAACTTTGGCAGATAAATCTAAATTACTTGAGACTTGTCTTGTCACTTTTCTTGATTGACAGAAAAAATATACATTCATTCTGCTATCCTTCAAATACAATGCTCTCTGAAATGATAGGCTGAGAACATTCAAGAGAAAATATCTTCCCCTCAGTTTCTATTCAGCTTCAAATTCTTTCAGTAGGTCTACAGATAAACATTAACACTGAGCTCCTGCGTTGTAACTGTGCTGTTTACCGAGGTAGTCAGATAAAGAGGATGCATTTGTGCAGTTACTCACTTCTAGTTTAGTAAAATAACTAGCATGAAAGCCTTGATCAGTCTGTGACAGCGTTTGAGACCCTCTGGCAAATATCATCAGTTCACTCCTGGAATCAGTAAGCATTTGAAAAGTGCAGAACGATCCCACGTGTAATAGAGGGAATCCTGCTTTGGATCTTTACAAATAACTCAGAACCGTTAGAAAGATTAGCAACTCATTTTCCTGAACACTTTGGATGAGAACGGAGATCAAGTCTAGCGTGCTGAAGACAGAAAACTCATGGCTGGGAGAGGAGGAGAAGATGGGGATGAGTGATCCAAAATAGCCAGCCCCAGAGCCTTTTTGCCAGGGCAGCCACTGTGGAAGGAGTCAAACGTGATGGTGGCCATCATGCCAAAGACATACGGAAGAGAGTCAGAAGAAACTTGCATTGCTGACTGAGTAAGGCAAGTGGATCAAGAGAAGAATCCTCACAAATGTGCCACGAAAGAACTATTACAATCTTCACCTTTCAAAGGAGAACTCTAAGACTAAGGGAGGTTGAGTCCTTTCCCCAAGCTTGTAGGACATCTCACAACAGAATGTTAAACCTAGGTTGATGCGACTTCCAAATCCAGAGATGCATGTGTGCGAATGTGTACGCGTGAACGTTCAAAACTGAAGACTGCCTAACCCAGTGACGCTCAGCTTTGTGCATCAGTGTCACCTGGAGCTTTCGTTAGAATATGAGTATCGGGGTCCTAGCCCCCAAATTTCTCATTCCTTAGGCCGGAATGAAACATTTCTTTCTCTTTTGTTTTTGAGTCAGAGTTTCACTCTTGTTGCCCAGGCTAGAGTGCAATGGCGCGATCTCAGCTCACTGCAACCTCCGCCTCCCATGTTCAAGTGATTCTCCTGCCTCAGCCTCTGGAGTAGGTGAGACTACAGGCACCCACCACCATGTGCAGCTAATTTTGAGTTTTTAGTAGAGATGGTGTTTCTCCATGTTGGACAGACTGGTCTTGAACTCCTGACCTCAGGGGATCTGCCCACCTCAGCCTCCCAAAGTGCTGGGATTACAGGCGTGAGTCACCTCACCAGGCCAGCACATTCCTACCAAGTTTCAGGTCATGCCAGTGTATTGCACCTGCTGGTTTGAGAGGACGCTTTGAGAGTTTTTTTGTTGGTGGTGTTGTTCTTCTAATCACTATGCAACCCTACCCTTCTAGCAGGCCTGGAGGAAAAGAAAAGTGAGGAGAAAAGATGAAAAAAGTAATAATAGGAGAATAAAGGTCCTGAAGACAGGTTTCAACTCTTTTCTGTGTTGCCGGGGCTGGTCTAAACTCTTTCTACTTGACAGGATGAGTAAAGGATTTTGTTTTGGAAATCCCTCCTAGCCAGAACCTGACGATATTTATGATCCTCAGAGGTGTGGCTATGGGTTCAAGTTATAAGTAGGTTTAAAAATAATACCAAAAGCTAACGTGTGGGGAAAATAATCTACAATCAGAGTCTGTCAAACAACGCTACCTTCTCTATTAACATCACCACCATTTTAAGTCATTTCTCCCTTAAGTGAGTCTTTCTCGCCCTCCCTTTCCTTGTTTGAATCAATCTTTTAGTCTAGAATTTTCATTTCCCTTTGTTCTGCTTCCCAGGAAAGACCATCAGATTGAGATGCTGCCTTTTAAAAATATAGTGAGTCCCAGAAAACAATCTATAATTTAAAAAGGTTAAGCCCTGCACACTGCCTGACACAGAGCAGGTAACCCACACATGTATGATTCTGAAGGAATGATAGTAGTTTTAGGAACCTCCTTTGTATTTCTAAAGAAAACCATGCGTAGGCCAAGCACGGTGGCTAACGCCTGTAATCCCAGCACTTTGGGAGGCCAAGGTGGGCGGATCACGAGCTCAGGAGATCAAGACCATCCTGGCCAATGTGCAGCAACTCCGTCTCTACTAAAAAAAAAATACAAAAATTAGCCGGGCATGGTGGCACATGGCTGTGGTCCCAGCTACTTGGGAGGCTGAAGCGGAAGAACTGCTTGAACCCAGGAGACGGAGGTTGTAGTGAGCCGAGATTATGCCACTGCACTCCAGCCTGGTGACAGAGCAAGACTCCATCTCAAAAAAAAAAAAAAAAAAAAAAAATCATGCTTACTATCAACTCTGCTTTTCCTGCATAGTTAGTACGTAATAAATTTGAGATTAATAAGATAATGATTCCTTTAGAATAAAGTGAACAAGAGGTAAAATTAGGAGACAAACTTTTTCAACAAAGTGAATGGCTACTTCTGCCAAAACCATCAACTTAACAGGCAAACAGAACAATTTCTTTCTTTTTTTTTTTTTCCTAAGAGATAGGGTCTCAGTCTGTTGTCCAGGCTGAAGTGCCATAGTGTTATCATAATTTACTTCACCCTTGAACTGCTGGGCTCAAATGATCCCCCTGCCTCAGCCTCCCTAGTAGTTTAGACTACAGGTGCATGCCACTAGCCCAGCTAATGTTTTTATTTTTTGTAAAGAAGGGGTCTCACTTTGTTACCTAGGCTGTTCTTAAACTCCTGGGCTCACGTGATCCTACTGCACCCAGCCAATTTGTTAGTTTTTACATATGGTTCACCAGAATTTGTGAAAGTAAGGTCCACGTGTCATGAAGGATACACGAAAACAAATGTGAATCACATCTGGAAAAATTTTCAATGGTTATGCATTGAAACTGTATTAGAAAAAATATGTAACCCCATATCAAACGTATGATTTGATGGACGTTATTTCTTAGGACTGGACTTGTATTTTGAATATGAATTGGTTTCTAGAAAAGCAGTGAGTGAATAGTAATACAGAGATGATCCAACTAAAGAAGGTAGTTATTAATGACTGGATATTAATGACTGAATTTAGGAAACACTGGTAACAGTGACTGGTACCAGCCACTGGTGAAGAAGAGAAAACCTAACATTAACGTGTGTGATTTGCTTTGTTAAATTCCACCATTTAAAAGTTTTGTGGCTTTGGGCAAGTTGAATTTATTTTCTGAGCTCCAGGTCAAAAGCGGTAATAATTCTCACTTGAAGGGTTTTTGTGAAGATGGAGGTAAAGTAAAATAAATCTTTAAGTGCAATGCCTTATGTGGGGCAGAGGCTCACTTAGCTCACTTAGCTACTAGAGAAACAGGAAGAGAGTGGGAAAGAGGAGCTATAAACCTCCATAATTTCCATGCACTTTTCAGCTACTTGCAACTTCCAGATTTCTCTTTGCATATTGGGAATAAACCAACTTACAAATGATTCTACTTTCTAGTAAAGTCGAGACTGTAATACTGTCAGTAATACCATCCTTGACCAAGGGGAACAAGGTGTCTTATTTCTACAACCTGAACTTTTGTGTTTTTCCCATTCTCTTTTTTATAAGTTATAATTCTTTGAAGACTTGATACAAAAATCTCACTAATATTACTGAAGATATACCTTGAATGTAGACACAATATTTTTAAAGTTAGCTGCTAATAACAGTTTTCTTATATTATAAAAGGCAAACGATGTATTTTGGGAGGTGATGATTCTAAATCTATCAAATGAAGAGGGAATAAGAACATATAGAGAACGGAAGCAGTGATCAGCAACAGGTACCAACTATTGTTCTCAG
This sequence comes from Saimiri boliviensis, assembly GCF_048565385.1. NCBI lineage: Eukaryota > Metazoa > Chordata > Mammalia > Primates > Cebidae > Saimiri > Saimiri boliviensis. The sequence goes on along the minus strand of NC_133449.1, from coordinate 138,357,426 downwards.
GTTTACTTCTAGGGACAAAGTCTTCATCTAAAGACAAAGAATTTTCTACCAAGGAGGCAGTCAAGCAGTATTTAAACAGGCATGGTCTATGTGGATAGGCCTGGATAATTCACTGACAGTAAAATTGCCACTTAATTATCATGCCCCCCAACTGACATGGTAGAGATAACCCAGACCCTAACCCTTGGCCTTGGCAAACCAAATGTTTACACTGTTAGGGACACAGACACACTGCAGAGTCTTAATGTAAGTTTGAAATCACAAGCAAACATACCTTCAAAAAACCAAGGCTGCATAACTTGGCTTTTGCTCCAAATTGCCATTTGCACTGTGTGTCAGCATCATAAATCTGTCCTGGTAGTTTGTCCGGATATTTATACTGTCCCGCTTGCTTGGGCTCATCCACCAGACACCCCGCCTGAGGTGTGCTGTAATGACAATACATCTTTATTAATGACTCAGTTGATCTGTGATCTTTCCATTTACAACAGTCCACTTCTGAATGCATTCATGCAAAGAAAAAGACAACGCAGTTAGAGAAACAGGTATACGTTTAAAGTTCAAAGCTATGTTTATTCCACAGAGTGAGTCCTATCTAATGGAATGGAATGTACACAGCCAGGAAGGGCTTTACAAGAGGCTGAAAATTCTAGCCATCCAAGTGATTTGGCTTGGGATTTGACAGGAGACGGAAAAGGTCAATATATTTGAAAACTCTCATCAACAATCTCATTCAACAACATTCAAAAATTTGCACTGAGTCCCTACTCTGTGGCATACCTTAGACAAAGCACTAAAGGTACAAAATAAACCAGACAGACACAGTACCTGTCTTCGTGGAGTTTTAAATCACACACACACACGCACACACACACACACACACACACACACACACACAGATTTTTTTAATGGATAATGCAGCAGAGGTCAAAGATGCACTTTACCGTACAGTAAGGCTTACAGACAAAAATAAATAACATTCTTGAAATAAAAGAGGAATAATGAACTGGGGCATGAGGCAGAAAAATTTCCCTCAAGTATGTTTGACTGGGACCTGTTGAGAGCAAAAATCAGTCCTGATGACATAAATATTCTTAGAAAGCACCTCATCTCCACTTACTTAAATAATTAAAATAGACGTTAATTAGCATGGTGGTTAAGTGTAATTTTGTTTTGACACAGACGGGGGTCCTCATCAACCATGCAACCAAGACCAAGTTAGACAGCTCACGAGTGACAATACTCTCATAAAGGTTATTGCACAGTCCAAACGAGAAAAATACAGCATGCTTCATAAAGCACAGTCAGCGTTCAAAGTAAGCTGCTGCTATCTTTATTATCCAAACTCATTTAACTATATACAGATAGAAATTCAACCTATGTTAAGTTGATCTTGACTTGTAGTATTTATTACCTGCATTCTTACATGAGTTGGAACGGATAATTTTAGTACCAAATCATCAATTAAAAACTCATAGAAAATCTTCATGGCAAAGCTTACTGGCAAAAAGTCTGCTGTTATTTTACTACCCTCTGCGCATATTTGGTTAGATACCTTCATGTTTAATATGCATTGTGTCTATGTCTCACTGATTCTTTAAACATTTGCAAATAATACACAATGGTACAGGTTTTAAAAAAAGGATCAAGGATGTCAATTCCCAAAGAAATTTCTCTAACGTCTGGTCAAAGAGATATGACATCAGCATCTAAGTGTCCTTGTGGGTCAACATAAATTTAAAAAGTGTATCTATCTATCTATCTATAATTCAAATTTGGGTTCATTCTTTAATATGAACTAAATAGTGCAACTTTTTAAACACCTACTTTTACTAATGCAACTTAAGGGTTCTGTGTTATTACAAGCATTTGATAGAGCTACCATCCTCTCTGGCTACCATTTGGACATAGAGCTAGCTTCTAGCCATTTCTTTTATTCCTTTTTCTTTTCTTTTCTTTTTTTTACAAGCTTCTAGCCATTTCAAACAAAACAGTCAAAAAAATGCTCTCTTCATTAAAACACCAACACACACATACCATTTGAGCATTTAAAAAATACTTTACGACACACTAATTGACATGATTGAAATAATTAGTCACAGTAAAAACAAAATATACCTAGCAGCCTCTGGAAGTCACAGGGGAGAGATGGTTGAGTATAGATCCTAGAGTCAGAACAGATCTAAGTGTGAGTCTTCTGTCTGCAACTTACAAGTGATAGTACCTTAAGCAATGCAATTAACCTCTCTAAGACTCGAGTTCTCAACGGTGGAATGAGGATAATACTATTGCTGTCGGGATTGAAAGAGGAAATACTTGGAGAGCATTTAGCACAATATTAGGTTTCAATCTATTTTTTTCAACAATAATGTTACCATCACAATTGGTCTTTCTGTTTATTGAGAGATCAAAAGATATTTCCACTGAGTGTTTGTTTTCACATCTATGGAGCACAATTCTGTCACCACTCCAAACCTAGGAGCACCCCTAGATTGAACCTGTCATACCTGAGGAATTTCTTGAGATACTGTCGGCTGCAGGAAGACCATGAAAACACTCCGTTGTTTCCGGTCAGTGTAGGAGACATGATATTGCCTTCAGCCTTTCTGCAGGGATTGCCTTCTCCATCGTGAATCATGCCAAAGCTGAAACAGAATTAAGGAAACAAAAACCTTCCCGTGAACCCATTTGTCTAAAGGATAATCTAAGAAAAAAGATACATTGATAATCAACAAACCCAAGTGAGAGACAAGAGTTATTAAAACTGGAAAAGAGAAAGGCAAATGACTATAAACTGTTACAATTAAAAATTGTAAAACTGAAATTTTTAAATTTTAATTTTACAATTAAAAATTGTAAAATTTCAACTGTTAAATTGAAAAATTTAAAAATGCTGATGGCTTTGTTCTATTATTTCTTGGCCACAGAATCAAAGAATGGTCTAGCTGATACATGTCGTATGGGCTGGAAAATGATAGTAAAGTTAAAATGTACATTTAAGCTAATCTAAAGTGAAGGAACAGCCAAATTATTTTATTTCAAACAAAAGAATTCTTTTCTTGTCACCAACCATGGAATTATAGTAAAGTAGTTCAGGTGAGCAGCAAGTAGGTGCTGATTATAAGTTGTTTATGAACTGGTCATATATAAGGCTAGTGTGGTATAGAAACTTCTCTCCAACTATGGTCAGTTTATTCCCTGAAATCTCAAACTCTGATTATAATTTAACTCCCTTATAATAATAAACATTTAAATAAATAATGCTTGAACCCCTTTTATGAAGGCTATTAAATCTTGACCATTACTGTTATCTTTCAGATGTATTAAGTGAGAAAACTTGAATTTGTTCCATTTCATCACAGAAGGGTCAAGTATTATAAAATAAAAACTTCAGGTGGTCTACTCCCTAGAAATCATGCACATTATATGTAAATAACTGTCAAATTTCTTGACAGGTAGAATAAATGTGACATTCATGGGCATACCCACATAGAATACATACCATAAAGAGAGCGCTTACTTCAGGCTATGTAAAGTGGTAGGGGACGGGGAAAGAAGATTCTTTGATCTTCTCTAAAAAATTTACTGCACAGAAAAGTTTTTTCTGATTTGTTTTTAGGGATAGATAAAATGAAGGGATATAAATATAAATTTCATCATTTATTTAGAATGTTCTTAATCTCTTTATTTAAAAGAATAAAACGTGTCTCTTAGAACATATATTTATAAGGCAGATATGATTCCTCTGTAAATAGATGTGTTATTCTGATATAATTTTATTTACAGAGTTAGCCTTTGAAGGTAATCTATACCAAACAAATATGTTACGATAAAAGATAGGAATTTTTTTAAACCCATGTCTATAATACAGCCATTTTTTCCAGCATATCTTCCAGTTTGTCAGGGAAGTAGCAGCAGACAGCTGTAGGCTATTATCCTATCGGTGACTTCCCTAGGTATTCAGAGATGACCACTCAAAAACAGCTATTTACTAACCTTGACATATATTCAGCGAAAGTGTTTTCATGTCCTCAGCTTTTCCCAATTTAATTCTTCTTTTTACCTAACCAAGACGTTAAAGGGATTTGTTTGGGAGACACTCTTTCTAAATATATTTGTGAAAGTCAAAAACAGAAAGAAACCAATAAATAAAGCACCCAAAGAAAAAAACAAAAACAGAAAGAAACCCACAAATAAAGCATGAGGAAAGAGTGAGAATCCCAGAAACAGAGATGGGGTTTCTGGGAGAGCTCGAAGCCATACTCTATAGGAAACAAAACTTAATTACAACGTTAGTGGAATTTAGGGTGCATAAGAAAACCAAGTTTGAATTTAAACTTGAACTTACAATTTCTAAATTTACTTTAATAGCATTTTAGAAGATAACATGTTTTCTTTAGCACCTGCCAAATAAATTATCTCAGGAATTGTCTGTTTCAAAACTTCATAAGGTATGCTATTTAGAACTTAAATATGTCTTTTATTTTATTTTACATCTGTCCTTCCCCAATCTCTGACTTCTCTGACTTACACCTGAAGAGTATGTTCTGCTTTTCCTTATCTAAAATGTTGGATTTGGGATAATTTTAACACATAAACAAAGATAATGAAATGTTTAATGATCAGTATTTTGAAAAGTGATACCTGTTCATTTGGACATGTCGATTAAACAAATTTAGACATACATTTGATATGCACACATATTTTATTTCCTGCTTTGTATGAAGAAGCCTTGTGCTAAATGGGCATTTTTGCTTCCCCATTTGCAATTTTTAAAAATTGGCTTATTCACATCTCACTAAGAAAGTGTGTGTGTAAGAGTGTGTGTGTGTGAGAGAGAGAGTGTGTGTGTATAACACTGGAAATTTGTTGGATAACAATAACAATGATCAATACTAAATTTCCTAAAGACAATAAATATAGCTCATAGAAGATAACAGCACCAGCCAGGCACGGTGACTCAAACCTGTAATCCCAGCACTGTGGGAGGTCGAGGCAGACAGATCACCTGAAGTCAGGAGTTTGAGACCAGTCTGGCCAACATGGTGAAACTCATCTCTACTAAAACTATAAAAATTGGCCAGACGTGGTGGTAGGCACCTATAATCACAGGTACTCAAGAGGCAGAAGCCAGGAGAATCGCTTGAACCCGGGAGGCAGAGGTTGCAGTGAGCTGAGATCACACCACTGCACTTCAGCCTGGGCAACAGAGCAAGACTCTGTCAACGAAGGAGGAGGAAGAAGAAAGAGAGGAGAAGGGGAAGGGGGAGGTGGGGAGGAGGAGGAGAGGAGGAGGAAGAGGAGGAGGAGGAGAAACCAGCACCAGAGGAGAGGAGGAGGAGGAGGAGGAGGAGGAGGAGGAGGAGGAGGAGGAGGAGAAACCAGCACCGGAGGAGGAGGAGGAGGAGGAGGAGGAGGAGGAGGAGGAGGAGGAGGAGGAGGAGGAGGAGGAGGAGGAGAAACCAGGAGAACGAGGAGAAACCGGGGGGAACCAGGAGGAGGAGGAGAAACCGGGAGGAACCAGAGGAGGGGAGGAGAAACCAGGAGGAACCAGGAGGAGGGGAGGAGAAACCAGGAGGAACCAGGAGGAGGAGGAGGAGAAACCAGGAGGAACCAGGAGGACAAGGAGGAGAAACCAGGAGGAACCAGGAGGAGGAGGAGGAGAAACCAGGAGGAACCAGGAGGAGGAGGAGGAGAGGAGGAGGAGGAGGAGGAGGAGGAGGAGGAGGAGGAGGAGGGAGGAGAAACCAGGAGAACGAGGAGAAACCGGGGGGAACCAGGAGGAGGAGGAGAACCGGGAGGAACCAGAGGAGGGGGAGGAGAAACCAGGAGGAACCAGGAGGAGGGGGAGGAGAAACCAGGAGGAACCAGGAGGAGGAGGAGGAGAAACCAGGAGGAACCAGGAGGACAAGGAGGAGAAACCAGGAGGAACCAGGAGGAGGAGGAGGAGAAACCAGGAGGAACCAGGAGGAGGAGGAGGAGAAACCAGGAGGAACCAGGAGGAGGAGGAGGAGAAACCAGGAGGAACCAGGAGGAGGAGGAGGAGAAACCAGGAGAAACCAGGAGGAGGAGGAGGAGGAGGAACCAGGAGGAGGAGAAGGAGAAACCAGGAGAAACCAGGTGGAGGAGGAGGAGGAGGAGGAGGAACCAGGAGGAGGAGGAGAAACCAGGAGAAACCAGGAGGAGGAGGAGGAGGAGGAACCAGGAGGAGGAGGAGAAACCAGGAGGAGGAGGCGGAGGAGGAACCGAGGAGGAGGAGGAGATACCAGGAGAAACCAGGAGGAGGAGGAGGAGGAGAAACCAGGAGAAACCAGGAGGAGGAGGAGAGGAGAACCAGGAGAAACCAGGAGGAGGAGGAGGAGAAACCAGGAGGAACCAGGAGGAACCAGGAGGAGGAGGAGGAGAAACCAGGAGGAACCAGAAGGAGGAGGAGGAGAAACCAGGAGGAACCAGGAGGAGGAGGAGGAGAAACCAGGAAGAACCAGGAGGAGGAGAAGGAGAAACCAGGAGGAACCAGGAGGAGGAGGAGGAGAAACCAGGAGGAACCAGGAGGAGGAGGAGGAGAAACCAGGAGGAACCAGGAGGAGGAGGAGAAGGAGTAACGAGGAGGAGGAGGAGAAACCAGGAGAAACAGGAGGAAGAGGAGAAACCAGGAGGAACCAGGAGGAGGAGGAGAAACCAAGAGGAACCAGGAGAAGGAGCAGAAACCAGGTGAAACCAGGAGGAGGAGGAGGAGAAGGAGGAACCAGGAGGAGGAGAAGAAACCAGGAGAAACCAGGAGAAGGAGAAGGAGGAGGAGGTACCAGGAGGAGGAGGAGAAACCAGGAGAAACCAAAAGGAGGAGGAGGAGGAGGAACCAGGAGGAGGAGGAGAAACCAGGAGAAACCAGGAGGAGGAGGAGAAACCAGGAGGAACCAGGAGGAGGAGGAGAAACCAGGAGGAACCAGGGGGAGAGGAGGAGGAGGAGGAGGAGGAACCAGAAGGAGGAGGAGAAACCAGGAGAAACCAGGAGGACAGGAGAAACCAGGAGGAGGAGGAGGAGGAGGAACCAGGAGGAGGAGGAGAAACCAGGAGGAGGAGGAGGAGGAGGAACCAGGAAGAACCAGGAGGAGGAGAAGGAGAAACCAGGAGGAACCAGGAGGAGGAGGAGGAGGAGGAACCAGGAGGAGGAGGAGAAACCAGGAGGAGGAGGAGAAATGAGGAGGAACCAGGAGGAGGAGGAGAAACCAGGAGAAACCAGAAGGAGGAGGAGGAGGAACCAGGAGGAGGAGGAGAAACCAGAAGAAACCAGACGGTTGAGGAGGAGGAGGAGGAACCAGGAGGAGGAGGAGAAACCAGGATAAACTAGGAGGAGGAGGAGCAGGAGAGGAACCAGGAGGAGGAGGAGAAACCAGGAGGAGGAGGAGGAGGAGGAGAGGAACCAGGAGGAGGAGGAGACACCAGGAGGAGGAGGAGGAGGAGGACGAGGAACCAGGAGGAGGAGGAGGAGGAGGAGGACGAGGAACCAGGAGGAGGAGGAGGAGGAGGACGAGGAACCAGGGGGAGGAGGTGAAATCAAGTGGAGGAGCAGGAGGAGGACGAGGAACCAGGAGGAGGAGGAGAAACCAGGAGGAGGAGGAGGAGGAACCAGGAGGAGGAGGAGAAACCAGGAGAAACCAGGAAGAGGAAGAGGAGGAGGAGAAGGAACCAGGAAAAGGAGGAGAAACCAGGAGAAACCAGGAGGAGGAGGAGGAGCAGGAGGAGGAACCAGGAGGAGGAGGAGAAACCAGGAGAAACCAGGAGGAGGAGGAGGAGGAGGAACCAAGAGGAGGAGGAGAAACCAGGAGAAACCAGGAGGAGGAGGAGGAGGAGGAGGAGGAACCAGGAGGAGGAGGAGAAACCAGGAGAAACCAGGAGGAGGAGGAGGAGGAGGACGAACCAGGAGGAGGAGGAGAAACCAGGAGGAGGAGGAGGAGGAGGAGGAACCAGAAGGAGGAGGAGAAACCAGGAGGAGGAGGAGGTGGAGGAGGAACCAGGAGGAGGAGGAGAAACTAGGAGAAACCAGGAGGAGGAGGAGGAGGAGGAACCAGGAGGAGGAGGAGAAACCAGGAGAAACCAGGAGGAGGAGGAGGAGGAGGAGGAACCAGGAGGAGGAGGCGAAACCAGGAGAAACCAGGAGGAGGAGGAGGAGGAGGAGGAGGAACCAGGAGGAGGCGGAGAAACCAGGAGAATCCAGGAGGAGGAGGAGGAGCAAGAGGAAGAGGAGGAACCAGGAGGAGGAGGAGAAACCAGGAGAAACCAGGAGGAGGAGGAGGAGGAGGAGGAGGAGGAGGAACCAGGAGGAGGAGGAGAAACCAGGAGGAGGAGGAGGAGGAACCAGGAGGAGGAGGAGAAACCAGGAGAAACCAGGAGGAAGAGGAGGAGGAGGAGGAGGAGGAACCAGGAGGAGGACGAGAAACCAGGAGAAACCAGGAGGAGGAGGAGGAGGAACCAGGAGGAGGAGGAGAAACCAGGAGAAACCAGGAGAAACCAGGAGGAGGGGGAGGAGGAGGAGGAACCAGGAGGAGGAGGAGAAACCCGGAGAAACGAGGAGGAGGAGGAGGAGGAACAAGGAGGAGGAGGAGAAACCAGGAGAAACCAGGAGGAGGAGGAGGAGGAGGAGGAACCAGGAGGAGGAGGAGAAAGCAGGAGAAACCAGGAGGAGGAGAAAGCAGGAGAAACCAGGAGGAGGAGGAGAAACCAGGAGAAACCAGGAGGAGGAGGAGGAAAAGGAGGAACCAGGAGGAGGAGGAGAAACCAGGAGAAACCAGGAGGAGGAGGAGGAGGAGGAGGAGGAGGAGGAACCAGGAGGAGGAGGAGAAACCAGGAGAAAACAGGAGGAGGAGGAGGAGGAGAAACCAGGAGAAACCAGGAGGAGGAGGAGGAGGAACCATGAGGAGGAGGAGAAACCATGAGAAACCAGGAGGAGGAGGAGAAACGAGGAGGAACCAGGAGGAGGAGGAGAAACCAAGAGGAACCAGGAGGAGGAGGAGAAACCAGGAGGAACCAGGAGGAGGAGGAGGAGGAGTAACTAGGAGGAGGAGGAGAAACCAGGAGAAACCAGGAGGAGGAGGAGAAACGAGGAGGAACCAGGAGGAGAAGGAGAAACCAAGAGGAACCAGGAGGAGGAGGAGAAACCAGGAGGAAGAGGAGGAGGAGAAGGAACCAGGAGGAGAAGGAGAAACGAGGAGAAACCGGGAGGAGGAGGAGGAGGAGGAACCAGGAGGACTAGGAGAAACCAGGAGAATCCAAGAGGAGGAGGAGGAGGAGGAGAAACCAGGAGAAACCGGGAGGAGGAGGAGAAGGAGGAACCAGGAGGAGGAGGAGAAACCAGGAGGAGGAGGAGGAGGAGGAGGAGGAGGAGGAGGAACCAGGAGGAGGAGGAGAAACCAGGAGAAACGAGGAGGAGGAGGAGGAGGAACAAGGAGGAAGAGGAGAAACCAGGAGAAACCAGGAGGAGGAGGAGGAGGAGGAGGAACCAGGAGGAGGAGGAGAAAGCAGGAGAAACCAGGAGGACGAGGAGGAGGAGGAACCAGGAGGAGGAGGAGAAACCAGGAGAAACCAGGAGGAGGAGGAGGAAAAGGAGGAACCAGGAGGAGGAGGAGAAACCAGGAGAAACCAGGAGGAGGAGGAGGAGGAGGAACCAGGAGGAGGAGGAGAAACCAGGAGAAACCAGGAGGAGGAGGAGGAAAAGGAGGAACCAGGAGGAGGAGGAGAAACCAGGAGAAACCAGGAGGAGGAGGAGGAGGAGGAGGAGGAACCAGGAGGAGGAGGAGAAACCAGGAGAAACCAGGAGGAGGAGGAGGAGGAACCAGGAGGAGGAGGAGAAACCAGGAGTAACCAGGAGGAGGAGGAGGAGGAACCAGGAGGAGGAGGAGAAACCAGGAGAAACCAGGAGGAGGAGGAGGAGGAGGAGGAGGAGGAGGAGGAGGAGGAGCAACCAGGAGGACGAGGAGAAACCAGGAGGAGGAGGAGGAGGAGGATAAACCAGTAGGAACTAGGAGGAGGAGGAGAAACCAGGAGAAACCAGGAGGAGGAGGAGGAGGAGGAGGAGGAACCAGGAGGAGGAGGAGAAACCAGGAGAAACCAGGAGGAAGAGGAGGAGGAGGAGGAACCAGGAGGAGGAGGAGGAGGAGAAACCAGGAGAAACCGGGAAGAGGAGGAGAAGTAGGAACCAGGAGGAGGAGGAGAAACCAGGAGAAACCGGGAGGAGGAGGAGGAGGAGGAGGAGGAGGAACCAGGAGGACGAGGAGAAACCAGGAGAAACCAGGAGGAGGAGGAGGAGGAGGAGGAGGAGGAACCAGGAGGAACCAGGAGGAGGAGGAGAATAAACCAGGAGGAACTAGGTGTAGGAGGAGGAGAAACCAGAAGGAACCAGGAGGAAGAGGAGGAGAAACCAGGAGGAACCAGGAGGAGGAACCAGGAGGAGGAGGAGAAACCAGGAGGAACCAGGAGGAAGAGGAGAAACCAGGAGGAACCAGGAGGAGGAGGAGGAGAAACCAGCAGGAACCAGGAGGAGGAGGAGGAGGAACCAGGAGGAATCAGGAGGAGGAGGAGGAGGAACCAGAAGGAACCAGAAGGAGGAGGAGAAACCAGGAGGAACCAGGAGGAGGAGGAGAAACCAGGAGAAACCAGCAGGAGGAGGAGAAACCAGGAGAAACCAAGAGAAACCAGGAGGAGGAGGAGGAGGAGGAACCAGGAGGAGGAGAAACCAGGAGGAGGAGGAAGAGGAGGAGGAGGAGGAACCAGGAGGAGGAGGAGAAACCAGGAGAAATCAGGAGGAGGAGGAGGAGGAGGAGGAACCAGGAGGAGGAAGAGAAACCAGGAGAAACCAGGAGGAGGAAGAGGAGGAGGAGGAGGAACCAGGAGAAGGAGGAGAAACCAGGAGAAACCAGGAGGAGGAGGAGGAGGAGGAGGAGGAACAAGGAGGAGAAGGAGAAACCAGGAGAAACCAGGGGGAGGAGGAGGAGGAGGAAGAGGAACCAGGAGGAGGAGGAGAAACCAGGAGAAACCAGAAGGAGGAGGAGGAGGAGGAACCAGGAGGAGAAGGAGAAACCAGGAGAAACCAGGGGGAGGAGGAGGAGGAGGAAGAGGAACCAGGAGGAGGAGGAGAAACCAGGAGAAACCAGAAGGAGGAGGAGAAGGAGGAACCAGGAGGAGGAGGAGAAACCAGGAGAAACCAGGAGGAGGAGGAGGAGGAGGAACCAGGAGGAGGCGGAGAAACCAGGAGAATCCAGGAGGAGGAGGAGGAGCAGGAGGAGGAGGAGGAACCAGGAGGAGGAGGAGAAACCAGGAGATACCAGGAGGAGGAGGAGGAGGAGGAACCAGGAGGAGGAGGAGAAACTAGGAGAAACCAGGAGGAGGAGGAGGAGGAGGAGGAGAAGGTACCAGGAGGAGGAGGAGAAACCAGGAGAAACCAGGAGGAGGAGGAGGAGGAGGAGGAACCAGGAGGAGGAGGAGAAACCAGGAGAAACCAGGAGGAGGAGGAGGAGGAGGAGGAGGAGGAACCAGGAGGAGGAGGAGAAACCAGGAGAAACCAGGAGGAGGAGGAGGAGGAGGAGGAGGAGGAACCAGGAGGAGGCAGAGAAACCAGGAGAATCCAGGAGGAGGAGGAGGAGCAGGAGGAGGAGGAGGAACCAGGAGGAGGAGGAGAAACCAGGAGAAACCAGGAGGAGGAGGAGGAGGAGGAGGAGGAGGAACCAGGAGGAGGAGGAGAAACCAGGAGAAAACAGGAGGAGGAGGAGGAGGAGGAACCAGGAGGAGGAGGAGAAACCAGGAGAAACCAGGAGGAGGAGGAGGAGGACGAGGAACCAGGAGGAGGAGGAGAAACAGGGAGAAACCAGAAGGAGGAGGAGGAGGAACCAGGAGGAAGAGGAGAAACCAGGAGAAACCAGGAGGAGGAGGAGGAGGAGGAGGAACCAGGAGAAGGAGGAGAAACGACGAGAAACCAGGAGGAGGAGGAGTAGGAGGAGGAACCAGGAAGAGGAGGAGAAACCAGGAGGAGGAGGAGGAGGAGGAGAGGAACCAGGAGGAGGAGAAGGAACCAGGAGGAGGAGGAGGAGGAGGACGAGGAACCAGGAGGAGGAGGAGGAGGAGGAGGACGAGGAACGAGGAGGAGGAGGAGAAACCAGGAGGAGGAGGAGGAGGAGGACGAAGAACCAGGAGGAGGAGGAGAAATCAAGACGAGGAGCAGGAGGAGGACGAGGAACCAGGAGGAGGAGGAGGAGGAACCAGGAGGAGGAGGACAAACCAGGAGAATCCAGGAGGAGGAGGAGGAGGAACCAGGAGGAGGAGGAGAAACCAGGAGAAACCAGGAGGAGGAGGAGGAGGAGGAGGAGGAGGAGGAGGAACCAGGAGCAAGAGGAAAAACCAGGAGATACCAGGAGGAGGAGGAGGAGGAGGAACCAGGAGGAGGAGGAGAAACTAGGAGAAACCAGGAGGAGGATGAGGAGGAGGAGGAGAAGGAACCAGGAGGAGGAGGAGAAACCAGGAGAAACCAGGAGGAGGAGGAGGAGGAGGAGGAGGAGGAACCAGGAGGAGGAGGAGAAACCAGGAGAAACCAGGAGGAGGAGGAGGAGGAGGAGGAGGAGGAGGAGGAGGAGGAACCAGGAGGAGGAGGAGAAACCAGGAGAAACCAGGAGGAGGAGGAGGAGGAGGAACCAGGAAGAGGCGGAGAAACCAGGAGAATCCAGGAGGAGGAGGAGGAGCAGGAGGAGGAGGAGGAACCAGGAGGAGGAGGAGAAACCAGGAGAAACCAGGAGGAGGAGGAGGAGGAGGAGGAGGAGGAACCAGGAGGAGGAGGAGAAACCAGGAGAAACCAGGGGGAGGAGGAGGAGGAGGAGGAGGAACCAGGAGGAGGCGGAGAAACCAGGAGAATCCAGGAGGAGGAGGAGGAGCAGGAGGAGGAGGAGGAACCAGGAGGAGGAGGAGAAACCAGGAGAAACCAGGAGGAGGAGGAGGAGGAGGAGGAGGAGGAACCAGGAGGAGGAGGAGAAACCAGGAGGAGGAGGAGGAGGACGAGGAACCAGGAGGAGGAGGAGAAACAAGGAGAAACCAGAAGGAGGAGGAGGAGGAACCAGGAGGAAGAGGAGAAACCAGGAGAAACCAGGAGGAGGAGGAGGAGGAGGAGGAACCAGGAGGAGGAGGAGAAACGATGAGAAACCAGGAGGAGGAGGAGTAGGAGGAGGAACCAGGAAGAGGAGGAGAAACCAGGAGGAGGAGGAGGAGGAGGAGGAGAGGAACCAGGAGGAGGAGAAGGAACCAGGAGGAGGAGGAGAAATCAAGAGGAGGAGCAGGAGGAGGACGAGGAACCAGGAGGAGGAGGAGGAGGAACCAGGAGGAGGAGGACAAACCAGGAGAATCCAGGAGGAGGAGGAGGAGGAACCAGGAGGAGGAGGACAAACCAGGAGAATCCAGGAGGAGGAGGAGGAGGAACCAGGAGGAGGAGGAGAAACCAGGAGAAACCAGGAGGAGGAGGAGGAGGAGGAGGAGGAACCAGGAGGAGGACGAGAAACCAGGAGAAACCAGGAGGAGGAGGAGGAGGAACAAGGAGGAGGAGGAGAAACCAGGAGAAACCAGGAGGAGGAGGAGGAGGAGGAGGAACCAGGAGGAGGAGGAGAAACCAGGAGAAACCAGGAGAAACCAGGAGGAGGAGGAGGAGGAACCAGGAGGAGGAGGAGAAACCAGGAGAAACCAGGAGGAGGAGGAGGAGGAGGAGGAGGAACCAGAAGGAGGAGGAGAAACTTGGAGAAACCAGGAGGAGGAGGAGGAGAAGGAACCAGGAGGAGGAGGAGAAACCAGGAGAAACCAGGAGGAGGAGGAGGAGGAGGAGGACGAGGAACCAGGAGGAGGAGGAGAAACCAGGAGGAGGAGGAGGAGGAGGAGGAGGAGGAGGAGGAACCAGGAGGAGGAGGAGAAACCAGGAGAAACCAGGAGGAGGAGGAGGAGGAGGAGGACGAAGAACCAGGAGGAGGAGGAGAAATCAAGAGGAGGAGCAGGAGGAGGAGGAGAAACCAGGAGGAGGAGGAGGAGGAACCAGGAGGAGGAGGAGAAACCAGGAGAAACCAGGAGGAGGAGGAGGAACCAGGAGGAGGAGGAGGAACCAGGAGGAGGAGGAGAAACCAGGAGGAGGAGGAGGAGGAGGAGGAGAAGGAACCAGGAGGAGGAGGAGGAGAAACCAGGAGAAACCAGGAGGAGGAGGAGGACGAGGAACCAGGAGGAGGAGGAGAAACCAGGAGAAACCAGGAGGAGGAGGAGGAACCAGGAGGAGGAGGAGGAACCAGGAGGAGGAGGAGGAACCAGGAGGAGGAGGAGGAACCAGGAGGAGGAGGAGAAACCAGGAGGAGGAGGAGGAGGAGGAGGAGGAGGAGGAACCAGGAGGAGGAGGAGAAACCAGGAGGAGGAGGAGGAGGAGGAGGAGGAACCAGGAGGAGGAGGAGAAACCAGGAGGAGGAGGAGGAGGAGGAGGAGGAACCAGGAGAAACCAGGAGGAGGAGGAGGAGGAACCAGGAGGAGGAGGAGAAACCAGGAGAAACCAGGAGGAGGAGGAGGAGGAGGAGGAGGAGGAGGAGGAACCAGGAGGAGGAGGAGGAGGAGGAGGAGGAGAAACCAGGAGGAGCAACCAGGAGGAACGAGGAGGAGGAGGAACAAGGAGGATGGAGGAAAGAGGAAGGAGGAGGAGAAGGAGGAGGAGGAGGAGAAAGCAGCACCAACACCAAACATAAAAATATCAACTATGGTTGCTGAATAGATGATGTTTGCTTTGAAGTCAGAAATTAACTGGATGCTTTGAAAATATATAAAAGATAGTTCTTGTTTGTTAAATAAAACATACACACATGTATACACACAAACATTCCTGAACTGGTATATCTAAAGAGTACTACATGTTGAAATAATTATTTTGTAAAGTCATATAGTTGTTCCAATGCAGCTGCTACTGCTCCAATAATGTTTGAAAATTGTCGGTAGCATCGTCTTCACCATAAAAGGAAGATTTACTAACACCAATTAAAAGAATATTAAGTACATGCAATGTTGCCAATTAAAAGAATTTTCAGTACAAGCATCGAAAGTTTTTTTCCAAAAAGTAGCATGCCAGTTGGGCATGGTAACTCACGCCTGTAATCCCAGCACTTTGGGAAGCCTAGGTCGGTGGATCACCTAAGGTCAGGAGTTCGAGACCAGCCTGGCCAACAGGGTGAAATCCAGTCTCTACTAAAAATACAAAAACTAGCTGTGCATAGTGGTGGGCATCTATAATCCCAGCCACTTTGGAGGCTGAGGTGGGAGAATTTCTTGAATCCAGGAGGCAGAGGCTGCAGTGAGCTGAGATCATGCCACTGCACTCCAGCGTAGGCAACTAGAGTGAAACTCCATCTCAAAAAAAAAAAGTAGGATAAACAACACACCGTTACACTCTGGGAATTAATTTTTCTCCATTATTGTTTCCTCTTTAAAGAATCAGCTAAAAAATGTTTTCATTGCTGCAAAACATGAACAAAAATAAACAAATGCCTAACAGACTAGAGACTCAGTTAAATAACTTGGAATCTGTGCACACAAAGTAGCACTGTGTGGCTATTAAATGCTGTTATTTAAACAGAATGACATCAACAATAACTAGCTTTTATTGAGCCCTACGTATAGTCAGAAACTATTCTAAGCTTTACACAACACTTACCCTCGTTTTTCTACCTAAGTCAACAATAACCGTTAGAGGAATGCCAATGAATTACCCAACTAGTTTTCATATAAAGTACTGGGTCAAACAGCCACTTACTTGTGCCCCGACTCATGAGCGATGGTGAAGGCAAGGCCAAGCCCTGTGTCCTCATTGATGGTACAACTTCGGTACTTAGAGCACATTCCACTGATGGGGGCAAACCCTATTGAAAGATTTGTTTCAAATTCGAATCCAAAGGCTGCACACACAGATACGTGATAATTTCTTACGTTCTCAAAATGTTCTACACAGGTTTAGTTTAATAAATTCATTAAATGTTTTTGCAAACAAACAAACAAACTTCAAGGCCTATAGTTCTCTGTCCTGTGTAATGATAATACATAAATGCGGCATTTCCTATTTTCTTGTTTTTGTTACGTATTGTTATAACTTGATCCTCCTAACAGCCCTGTAAGGTCAGTATGAGTACTGTCATTCCTATTTTGCATTTAGTACGGTAAGTCACAGAATATTTATATGCCTGTCTGAGTTTATCATTTGGATCAGAGCAACCGATAGAATGACAGTGAAACTAATGCAAAAATGCTTACTGAACCGTGGCATTAACGTCAAAGTTCAGGGTGTAATTTCCAAGGGAATACATATATCCTGGTCTTTTTCTAGAGCAGAAAACATGACAATGCCTAAACAATATGTGCAGATTAAATTCACTTTTCTCTGGTGCCTTATAATGGGATAAGTGCTTCTGTTCCCAAAACTACCTCCCTCTAAAAGCTGTTATAAAACCATCCCGGCCAGCCCTTGAGTCTATCTTGAAATACAATGCAGTGTGTGAAAATATCTTTCTTTCCAGTTTGGGCCCTAATAATCAGTAGAACAAATCTACGTACCCATCTAGTATTAAACGCATGCTTGTGAACTGAATGTACCTGCCTCATTGTCAAGATGGAAGAGAGATCATCTGGGAAATCTAACAGAAATGCACGAATAAGGGGTGGAATCATTCTCATTACTGCCATCAGGGTCGTCACTAATAAATGGTTGCCAAATTCACACACTGCTATACGTCTAGTATATATCTATGTGTGTATGTACTTTTAGCTTAGGAAACCGAAACTCAGAGAGGTGAATTATCTTGTTCAAGATCTCAGAGTCACAAATTCTGACTCAGGAATCAAGCACAGACCCAGAAGTCAAAGCGAATGCGCTTTGCATCAGGACAGACTGCTTAAAGTGACCTCTTAGACAGTTGGTGGAATTTCTGATGTTTTGTTTGTTTTTTTCCAAGCCTTTTCTTACATTTTGGTCTCTGGTTAACAGATAACACTGCCTGATTCTCAGAATCTCTCTTCAAAACATCAACAATGCATTGGATTATCACATGTCACTTTGCAAGTTCCAAACTCGGATTATAATGGATGTATATCATCTCTCATTATAAAAATCCATTCCATGGAACAATTCCCAAAACAGTTGTGTGTTTTTGAAGACTATGATTAGTAATGAATTGTTAAAATAAACTTATTTATAGGACATAGCAGAGAAACTGCAGAGAACTTGAGAAACATAAAAGATAAAATTTCTGGCTGGGCTTGGTGGCTCATGCCTGTAATCCTTGTGCTTTGAGAGGCTGAGGCAGGTGGATCACCTGAGGTCAGGAGTTCAAGACCAGCCTGTCCAACAGGGTGAAACCCCATCTGTACTAAAAATACAAAAATTAGCCAGGTATGGTAGCGGGCACCTGTAATCCCAGCTATTCAGGAGGCTGAGGCAGGAGACCTGAACTTGGGAGGTGGAGGTTGCGGTGAGCTAATCTAGTGCCCCTGTAAACCAGCCTGGACTGCAAGAGCAAGACTCCATCTCAAAAAACAAAAAATAATAAAATCCCTTATAAAGTCCAACCTACTGTCATGTCTAATGTATCATGTAAGAGATGATAAAGTACTCTTGAGTGAAAGCATGAGAGGAATACATCACATAAGCTTTTCTCAGCTCCACAAAATTCTACCACCTATCTGAACTATTAGTTGTATCAGGAAACTGGCCCCTGTCTTCCATTTTTGTAAATAAAGTTTTATTGAAACACATCCACATTCATTTATTCACATATCACCCGTGGCTGCTTTGTCAAAAATACAGCAGAACTGACCACAGAGACCTACGGCCTGCATAGCCTAAACATACTGACTATCTGGCCCTTCGCAGAGAAAGTTTGCTGACCTCTGATTTAGACGACCATCCACTGACTTTTAAAAAATGTTGAATTCCTATTATGTGCAATGGAATACACCAGAAAATATAGTATAGATATAAGAGATACAGTTCTTGCTATCACTGCCTTGTACAAATATGGAAGAACCGAGTACTTCAAAGTCAAGTAACTTTCTAAAGGAGGCACTGCGATCTAGTGGCACAGTTAGGTACCATGATGCTTATGGAATAACCCACAAATTTCTAGTTAAACAATGTATCTCACAACTCAGTGATCATCTGTAGGATCAACAAAGAAAAATACAAGCCTGGAGAGGTGGCTCACACTGGTAATCCCGGCACTTTGGGAGGCTGAGGCGGGTGCATCACCTGAGGTCGGGAGTTCAAGACCAGCCTGGCCAACACGGTAAAACCCCATCTCCACTGAAAATACAAAAATCAGCCAGGCGTGATGGTGGATGCCTGTAATCCCCGTTACTTGGGAGGCCAAGGCAGGAGAATCTCTTGAACCCAAAAGGCAGAGGTTGCAGTGAGCTGAGATTGTGCCATTGCACTCCAGCCTAGGCAACAAAAGTCAAACTACATCTCAAAAAATAAATAAATAAATAAGAAAAAAGAAAAAGAAAAAAAAAAACAAAATGAACAAAATGGGTTCCCCACACTCTAAGTTCATTTAAATAGAACAACAGTCACCAGTGGATACATGAGGTGACTCCACAATTTAAATATCATGTCTCTTTATTAAGGAAGGTAAGGGCTATCCATCATCCATAGAAAGTTTCCATATTGTGTTTTCGGCTAACAGGTGTGTATGAAGGATCTGTTCATACCATACCTAGAGTGTCACATGGTTCATTCTTCCAAGAACAAATATCAAATCCCGTGAGTAAGATGGCATGATCATGTCTCTTGCCATTCTTTCCAGTAAGGGCAGATTGCCATTGACAAAAACTATTCAGGGACTGGTCTGCATGATGGTTGATCAGTAATCCTCCCTATGGGAAACCCACACAAATCAAAGTGTGAATTTGTCACAGAGATGAGAATGCTGAATCATTGCATTTGTACAGGCAAACACAGAAACATATTTCTAGAGAAAAAGATCAGTAGAGGAAAACACTTGAGCTGAGGCAGGAGACAAAATCTATTTTAGGTAAATGCTCACAATATTTAAAGTAACTACAAAGTTTCTGTCGCATGGCTGATGACTGACTCTAGTTCAACAAAAATAAACCTGCCATCGGTTGGAATACCTTTGCTCATCTCACCTGGTACCACCTTTATATAACCAGTATAACTTTTAAAACAGGATGATAAATTAATGGTGATGAAGTTCAAGGCTTTTCCATAAAGCCTCATTATTTTTTATATAGATGTCAGAATTCCCAGCAAAACATTTGGCACATCATAGGTTTCAATCAATCAATCAATCTAATGAAAATTTACTGAATGAATAAACAAATGATTATATGATTCCACAGGATAAGAGATGACCAACCCTTAAAATAATCATTTGTCAAATGTTTGCTTAGTCAAAACTGTTGACTTGGTCAAGTTTAGGGTTTTTAGACAAGACCTTTAATTATGAGTGAATTAAGTTGTGGCTGGTTGCAATGTCCTTGGGCAACCTATTAGTAGGCTAAAGACAAAAGTGTCTCCTAACCAGCACACATCCTATCTTTCTAAAATTCCAAAAGCCCTTTGACAAGCTGTTAACTTCTGTAGCTCTCCACACCTGGACAATTAGATCAGTTTTTGTCTTGTCTGTCTTCCTGCTTTTTATGTTCTTTACTGGGGTTACAGACGAAGAGGAAAAGCCTCAGGGGACTTAAAAAATTGCCATTTGAATGGTAATCCTGATCTCAGAGAAACACAGTTTAAACATCAAAACACTACAAAGCAGTGAGTACCATGTAATTTAACACTTTATTACATGTTCTGGGTTTTATAATTTGCCCCATGTCTGTGCCTTACATCTCACTGTGATCAATCCAAGGGCAGCTAAAATACCCGTTGTTTATTCCCTGTATTACCCACGATGGTACTGGGGAGACAGTAGGTTTACTGTAATTTTCTGATGTCTTATTTTTAGTGTATTTTTGAAATATCCTTCTGCATCTACCAGCAATTACTCAGCATATCAAACTTGCAAAATCTACCTAATCCTTAAAATCTATGAGCAAATTCACCTTTTTTGTGAAGCCTACGTAACATTTATATTTTTTATGTAATGTGTTTATATTTCATATTTATATTTATATTATGTATTTATATACTATGTAATAATACTTTAACATGTATACATACACACATGTATTATATATAAATATACTTAAATATAAACAATTATTTTCTGGTGTTTTAGTTTAATGATGTGATCCCACAGCTGTTTTAGATTGTACTTTGAGGACAGAGTCAGTCCAGCTTCAAATTTAAGCAGCTGATGACTAGTACATGGATTAGTGCACACAGGAGGTGTTCAAGAAATGTATCCTGAATGGCAGACTGAACGAAGACATAAATGAAGTTTGCCACTTACAGGTTCTTGTTCCAGAAGAATTAGGCTCACCACAACCACATTTATGTCACTTCCAATAGTTCCATCTTTAAACAGGCCAGAAACCTGTTGAAACAATGGAAATCAAACAAAATCTCAACATTTTGCAAACTATATGACGGAATCAGTCAGACATGTTGATTGAAGAACACAGGCTTCAATTTTACCAAATATGTACATATAAAGAGAATTTCCTCAAAACTAAAAAAAAAAAAAAAAAACCATAAAACCACGTACATAGCTATTAAAAGTAATGGCAGAAACCAGCTCTATTTGCATCGATCTAACACATCTGTTATTCAACCCATGCAAGAGAATTCGTTTATCTTCTTTGGAGAGCCAGAAGGTTCGTGGCATCCGCCCTCCTTACCATGTTCATTACTGTGAGAATGTACGTGGTGACATTTCCCTTGCCATGCTTTTCCACCATTTTCTTGTCTGCCACCACCAGGGTTTCCACATTTAGGCCCTTTTGTGATTTTCCAGCTGATCTCCTGGGTCGCCCAGAGCTCCCATATTCATCAAACCTTAGATAGGTGTCCTCCGTGGGAGGCTTGGGAGCATCTATGATGAACATAAGAGTATTTGAAAGGGATATTAGTAGAGAATATCTGGATAATACCAGCTGAGAAAGAAACTGAAACAAGGGAAGAACAGAAACTAGGTAATCAGCTGCTTTACCAATCCGCTAACAAGTGATGATGTCAGTGCCTGCCTGGGTGCCTTGCACCTAGTATGTTGTCAAGAAAGGTCTACTCAATAAATGTTTGGATGTGTGGATGGGTACACAGATGGATTGGATAGGATGGATGGATGGGTGGGTGGGTGGATGGATGGATGGGTGGGTGGGTGGACAGATGGGTGATTGGATAGATGGATGAGCAGATGGTGGATGGATTAAAGGCTTGGCGGATAGAGGAATAAATGCATAAATAAATGGATAGTGGATGCATGGATGAATTCAGAGACTCGAAAATGCTCTAAAAAGTTTTTTATTTTTTTTAAAGAAAGAAAAAGAAAAAAGCTCTAGGCTAGGTGTGGTAGCTCACACCTGTAATCCCAGCAATTTGGGAAGCAAAGGTAGTGGGTCACTAGAGGCCAGGAATTTGAGACCAGCCTGGCCAACATGGTGAAACCCTGTCTCTACTAAAATTTCACAAATTATCCAGGTGTGGTGGGGTATGCTTGTCATCCCAGCTACTTGAGAGGCTGAGGCAGGAGGATCACTTGAACCAAGAGGAGGCAAAGGTCGCAGTGAGCCAAGATCACACCACTGCACTCCATAAGGAAGTCTCTACTTTATGACCTCAGACATAACACCCAACCACACGTAGGCATGTATCTTTGAGATACAGTGTCTCAGCGAAAGGGTAAGATTTCACCTCAAACAACAACAAAAACAACCTATAATTCTACTTAGTGGAACAGGTAAAATAAAAATCAATTTTGTAGGGAGAAACTTTGGAAGTAGAAAATGCTCATTTTACTACTCAAAAACTGCAGAAATAGTGTTTATCCTTTGGATCTAAATTCATTATGAATTCATTAACTATATCACTTCACATATTATATGCTAAATAAAATGTAAACGGCTATAAAATACGACCCATGTCTTAAACCCTTGTTTCATCAACACAAACTTTAACACAGCACATAAGAAGTGGTAAGAACTCTTTGCTGTGATATTCACTTAGTTACTGAGGAAACAGCATAGACGGGGGTGATATCAAAAACCGTATTAAACACTTTTTGTAACTGGTAGAGTGTGGGCACCAAATTAACAGAATGGATACTGGCCATAGCCACTGAGCAGGGACCGCGAAGTGCCTGCCGCACCAGACATGATGCCTTCAGCTACTGGAGAACAACCACAGACATTCCTGGGGTAAAAAATGGCATATGGAAAGCTCAGGGAATTAACTGTGTACTACCTACTACAGAAATATTTTAGTACTATAAAACCCATCCAGCTATAATAGTGAACATAGCTCTCCACAGAGTAAAATCAAGAGATCAAATTATTTAGAGTTAGATTTAAAAACTCAGGTTGGCCACTTAAGAGCTCAGGGACCTTGAGTCTCAGTTCCCCTAACTATGACAACAAGTGACACCTGTTTATAAGGTTGCTGTAAAGATTAGCTTTGATGTCTCATATCAAGTACGCCTGACCACTATAAACATTATTACTATCCTTAATACAGGCTAAATTATTACTCTATACACACGCCAAATGGATGCTCCTTAATGAGGATATTTCAATGACACCAAAAAATCAAAAACCAGTGAAAATGGTAGAAATTATCCCATTATTCCTCCTGATTACTATCTTCATGATAACAGATTCTCTTCTCCATGAGAATAACCACTGTGTGGCTGTGCTATCCAAGTTGGTACACACTTGCCACATGTAGCTAATGAGCAACAGAAGTTAAAAGTTTAAAAAACAATACTTGATTTAGTTACTGAAAATCTTTTGGCTCCTGCCTGTAATCCTAACACTTTGGGAGGTGGGTGGATCACCTGAGGCCAGGAGTTCAAGACCAGCCTGGCACACATGGCAAACCCGTCTCTACCAAAAATACAAAAATTAGCCAGGCGTGATGGCGCACGCCTGTAATTCCAGCTACTCGGAGACTGAGGCAGGAGAATCCCTTAAACCTGGGCAGTGGAGGTTGCAGTGAGCCGAGATCATGTCACTTCACACCAGTCTGGGCAAAAGAGTGACACTCCATCTCAGAAAAAAAAAAAAAAGAAAAAAGAAAATATTTTAAGTATGTCCGAAACAACTTGAGTATGTAAATCTACTTTTTTGACCTTAATTTTATTCAAGTTAAATAGAGATTAAGTGTTTTCAGTAAAAATTTATCGTATGAATTGACAGGTGTAAGTTAAGCACTGCAAGTTTAAAATGAACACTGGATTTCCAAAACTTTATATGAAAAAAGAATGTAAATCTCTCACTAATAATATGTAATACTGATAATACTGATTACATGTTGAGATAATATTTTGTATATGTTGGGTTAAATAAAATATTAAAATTTATTTACCCTTTTTTTTAAAAAACTTTTAAAACTTGTGGCTAATAAAAAAATGTAAAAATGTGGCCAGACACGGTGACTCATGGCTGTAATCCCAGCACTTTGGGACGCCAAGGTGGGCAGATCATGAGGTCAGGAGATCAAGACCATTCTGGCCAACATGGTGAAACCTATCTCTACTAAAATACAAAAAATTAGCTGGGCACGGTGCCTGTAGTCCTAGCTACTCGGGAAGCTGAGGCAGGAGAATCACTCGAATCCAGGAGGCAGAGGTTGCAGTGAGCCAAGATCGCACCACTGCACTCCAGCCTGGCGATAGAGCAAGACTCCATCTCAAAAAAAAAAAAAATAAAAATAAATATATATATATATATATGTGTGTGTGTGTGTGTGTGTGTGTGTGTGTGTGTGTGTGTGTATAAAATTGTATTTAGGGCTTATGTTACATTTCTATTAGACATCGTGGTCTGCAAACAGCTGAAGGTTGTATCTAGGTCGCAAACCACACTCAAGGGTCCCTGCATTTCACAGCTACCTCCCCACATGCTAATCTTGTTTCTGGAAGTCTCTCCTTGATGTCTTCAAAAGAGACACCCAATCACACCTAGACATTTATCTCTGATTTCTTTTATCACTGGAAATCTAGGTACTTTTCTCAAAAGCACAGAACTCAAGAAAAGATTGGGACCTATGGCATAAAAGTAGCAGATACTCAAAGAGCAAAAGAGAAACCCTATCTAAATTTTTCCTAGTTTCACCTAGAAGAACTGATCATCCAGCATGTGCCTGAGAGAGCTAACTGCTGTTCCTATGCCAAGACGGACGCTCAGGGTAGCCCCATTTTGACTTGCAAAGCTTGTACACCCAACAGCACTCAGGAAAACCCGTCGAGGCCCACATAAGAACAGAGCAAGAAAAAGTTTCCTTACATACATTTCTTGCGTCGTCCACAAAAATGCTGCTTTTGCAACCTTCGATGGTGATACTCTGTCTCTCGACTCTGAGATGCATGGGGAATGTGACTTGGGGAGTAACCAGGATAATTCCGGCCAGAGCCGGGGTAGCCGCTGTACCGCTGGACCTTCTCCTCTGCTGTCCTTTTGTACAGTACGTGAGGATGGTGACCCGCAGGGGAGCTGTAGTTGTGTTCCTGAGCCAGGAGCTGAGGTAACGGTGAGATGAGGAATTCATTTTTTCGTGTCCTTATTAAACCTGACTAAAAAGCAACAACAACAACAACAAAAAAAAAAAAAACAGTCATGATTCCATGCATCCGTGGTTTCCAGCAACCGTTTCCTCACTACTTCCTGGATGCAGGCACAGGAGCTAAAAGTTTCCCACATATTGCCTCATTTTAATCTGCACCATTACAAGTTGCTGTTATTACTATTATTGAGACAGGGTCTCACTTTAAAACCCAGGCTGGAGAGCAGTGGTGCAAACATGGACCACTACACAGCCTTGCCCTCCCGGGCTCGAGTGATCCTCTCAGCTCAGCCTCCCGAGTAGCTAGGACTACAGGCACACATGGCAGTGTAATTTGTACGCTTTTTATAAAAACGGGGTCT
The DNA here is from genome assembly GCF_048565385.1 of Saimiri boliviensis. Classification (NCBI taxonomy): domain Eukaryota; kingdom Metazoa; phylum Chordata; class Mammalia; order Primates; family Cebidae; genus Saimiri; species Saimiri boliviensis. The sequence goes on along the minus strand of NC_133449.1, from coordinate 138,332,346 downwards.
ACGTGGCGCAGGCGGGTTTTGAACTCCCGGCCTCCCAAAGCGCTGGGACTACAGGCATGAGCCACTGCACCTGGCCGGACAAGTTGCTACTATCATCACTCCCATTTACAAAGGACACCTGAAGCTAAGACAGCAAGCAGGAAGGCTAGCATGGGCACCCGGAGTTCTCCACTTTCAGAATCGCGGCTAACAACCACTGGGCTGCCACTCTTGATGTCTGTGCCTGAAGGGCTGAGCCATGGACATCCTGCTGCATCTGCATTTATGATCTGGCAGACACCATGCTCACCACTGGATAGAGTGATGAATATACAAACATCCCTACTCATTCTCAAGGGATTCACACATATTCGGTTTCATTTTGTCCCTCAGGTTGGAGTGCAATAGCACTGTCACGGCTCACTGTAGCCTTGACCTTCTGGGCTCAAGCAATCCTCCTGCCTCGGCATCCTGAAAAGCTGGGATTACAGGTACGTACCACTACACTCAGAAATGGGGTCTCTCTATGTTGCCCAGGCTGCTCTCAAACTCCTGGCTTCAAGAGATCCTTTGGCCTCAGCCTCCCAAAGTGCTGGGATTAAAGCTGTGAGCCACCACTTCTAGCCCATCTTGATTCGTAACTGCTAAATCAATTAAAAAAAAAAAAAACTATTAAGCATGGCAGAGGAAAGCATGAGTAATAATCTCTAGAGAATCTGATATGTGGGTGCTATAATGAGGAGACATATTTGTCATCAGAAAAAGGGGAGACCCTGGAAAGCCCATTTAATCACAATTTCACTTTCCAAGTTGATGGCACAGTATGTGTATCTTTGTTCCTGATTTTGCTGCCATGATGCACCCTTTTCTTTCTTGTAGCAAATGCTGTCCTCTGTCTTCTCTAGATATCAGAGTTCCCTGAAATCCAAGACCCCTGCTGGGGAAAGCGTGGTCTGCAGACCAGTAGCTTCAGCCTAACCCCAGAGCTTATCAGGGATTCAGAATCACGGGCCTCACCCCAAAGCTGCTGGATCAGTCTATGCTTCATTTATATCCTTACATGTTTATAATATTCTCTTGGGACCCTTTGTATTTTTGTGGTATCAGTTATGTCGTCTTTTTCATTTTTGATTTTATTTGAATCTTCTTTTTTTCTTAGTCTAAGCTAAAGGTTTGTCAATTTTATCTTTTTATAAAACCAACTTTTTGTTTCACTAACCTTTTATATTCTTTTTTTCATTCTCTGTTTCATTAATTACTGCTTAGATCTTTATTATTTCTTCCTTCTAATAATTTTGGGTTTGTTATTTTTTTAAATTCCTTGACGTGCAATATTAAGTTGGGTTTTTTTTTTTTTTTTTTTTAGAGATCTAATTTTTTGATGTCGGTGGTTATCACCAACGAATTTGAGAACTTAGAAGGAGCAGAGAAATCCTGGACAAATACAGCCTACCAAAATTGAATTGAGAAGAAATCGAAAATCTGAACAAACCAATAATGAGTTAATGAGATTGAACCTGCAATAAAAAGTCTCCCATCAAAGAAATCCCAGGACCTGATGGCTTCCCTGCTGCTATCTACCAAATTTTTTTTTTTTTTTTTTTGAGACGGAGTTTCGCTCCTGTTACCCAGGCTGGAGTGCGATGGCGCGATCTCGGCTCACCACAACTTCCGCCTCCCGGGTTCAGGCAATTCTCCTGCCTCAGCCTCCTGAGTAGCTGGGATTACAGGCACACGCCACCATGCCCAGCTAATTTTTTGTATTTTTAGTAGAGACGGGGTTTCACCATGTTGACCACGATGGTCTCGATCTCTTGACCTCGTGATCCACCCGCCTCGGCCTCCCAAAGTGCTGGGATTACAGGCTTGAGCCACCACGCCTGGCCAGCTATCTACCAAATTTAAGGAGGAACTAATATCAATCCTTTGCAAACTATTCAAAAAAATTGAAGAGGTGAGAATTTTCCAAACTCATTCTACATGGCCAGCATCATCCTGATACCCAAACCAGACAGTAACAAAAAAGAAAACTACAGGCTAATATACCTGATGAACATAGATGTGAAAATCCTCAACAAAATACAAGCCAACCAATTTCAACGACACATTAAACACATCATTCACCATAATCAAGTGAAATTCATCTCAGGGTTGCAAGCATAGTTTAACATACCTTAATCAACAAACATGATATATCACCCTAACAGAATCAAGAACAAAAAATCATAATTTAAATAGATGCAAAAAAATGCATTTGATAAAATTTAACATCTTTTTATGATAAAAACACTCAACAAATTAGGTATAGAATAAGTACATCTCAGCCGGGCATGGTGGCTCAAGCTTGTAATCCCAGCACTTTGGGAGGCCAAGGCAGGTGGATCATGAGGTCAGGAGTTTGAGACCAGCCTGGCCAACATGGTGAAACCCCGTCTCTACTAAAAATACACAAATTAGTCGGGTGTAGGGGCAGGTGCCTGTATTCCCAACTATTTGGGAGGCTGAGGCAGGAGAATCTCTTGAACTCGGGAGGCAGAGGTTGCAGTGAGTCTAGATCATGCCACTGCACTCCACACTGGGTGACAGAGTGACACTCTGTCTCAAAAAATAAAAATAAAGAAAAAGTGCATCTCAACACAATAAAGGCCATATATGACAAACTCCCAGCTAACATCCTACAGAATGAGGAAAAGTTGAAAGAAAGCCTTTCCTCTAAGATCCAGAACAACACAAGGCTGCCCACTTTCACCACTTCTACTCTACATAGTATGGGAAGTCCTGGATAGTGCAATTAGGCAAAAGAAAGAAAGGGCATTCAATTTGGAAAGTAGGAAGCCAAACTGTGCCTGTTTTCAGACAACATGATCTTATAAACAGAAGACCCTGAAGAAACCATCAAAAAACTATTAGAATAAAGGAATACAGTAAATTGTAGGAAGCAAAAATCAACACAAAAAAATCAGTAGCATTTCTATATGCCAACAGTGCGCTATCTGGAAAAAAAAAATTCAAGAAAGTGGCCAGGTGCAGTGGCTCATGCCTGTAATCCCAGCACTTTGGGAGGCAGAGGTGGGGGGGATCACCTGAGGTCAGAAGTTCAAGACTAGCCTGGCCAAAATGGAAAAGCCTCATCTCTACTAAAAACACAAAAATTAGCTGGGTATGGTGGTGGCCACCTGTAGTCCCAGCTTCTCAGGAGGTTGAGGCAGGAGAATCACCTGAACTCAGGAGACAGAAGTTGGAGTGAGCTGAGATTGTGCCATTGCACTCCAGCCTGGACACTAAGAGTGAACCCTGTCTTAAAAAAAAAAATCAAACAATCCCACTAACAATAGCTACCATATATATATATATATATATATATATATATATATATGTATATGTGTAGACATATGTATATGTATATGTATATGTATATGTATATGTATATATATATGTATGTATAAATTTAACCCAGGAGGCAAAGATCTCTACAATGAAAACTATAAAACACTGATGAAAGAAACTGAAGAGAATGCAAATAAATAGATATTCTGTGTTCATGGATTGAAATAATATTCTTAAAATGTTTCTACAAGGCTGAATGCAGTGGCTTATGCCCATAATCCCAGCACTTTGGGATTTGAGATTGTCCTGGGCAACACAGTAAGACCATGTGTCTACAAAAGCTACAAACATTAGCCAGGTATGGCAGTGCACGCCTGTAGTCCCAGCTTCTTAGAAGGCTGAGGAAGGAGGATTGCCTGAGTCTGAAAGGTGGAGGTTGCAGTGAGCCAAGATCGGGCCACTGCACTCCAGCCTGGGTGACAGGTGAGACCCTGTCTCAAAAAAAAAAAAAAAAGAAAGAAAGAAAAGAAAGAAAGAAAGAAAAAAAGAAGACATAATCCTAAAATTCATATGGAACCACAAAAGGAGCCAATGCAATCTTGAGTGAAAAAGAACACAGCTGGGAACATCACCACACTACTCAATGTCAACATATACTACAAAGCTATAATAATCAAAACAGCATGGCATATGAATAAAATAAACACGTAGAATAATAAAACAGAAGAGAACCCTGAAATAAATCTCCTCATCTACAGCCAACTGATTTCTAACAAAAGCACTAAAAACACACAGTGGGGAAAGGATGGTCTCTTCAAAAAATAATGCTGGAAAAACTGGATATTCATATACAGAAGAATTAAACTAGATTCTTACATCTCACCGGATATCAAAATCAACTCAAAGTGGATTAAAGACCCAAGTAAGACATCTGAAACTACTAGAAGAAAACACCAGGAAAACACTTCATGACACACATCTGGGCAAGGATTTTTTGGTGAAAAACTCAAAAGCATAGGCAACTCAAGCAAAAATAGACAAATGGAATTACATCAAACTAAAAAGCTTCTGTACAACAAAGGAAACAATCAAGAGAGTGAAGAGAAAACCCACAAAAATGGAGAAAACATTTGTAAACTGTGCATCCAATAAGGGTTAATATCCAGGATAAATAAAGAATCCAAACAACTCAGAAGGAAAAAATAATAATAATCTGATTTTTAAGATGGTCAAAAGACCTAAATAAATACTTCTCAAAAGACATACACATGGCCAACAGGTATATGAAAAAAATGCTCAACATCAGTAATTATCAGGGAAATGCAAATCAAAGCCATCTGAGTTATTACCTCACCCCGATTAGAATGACTATCATCAAAATGACAAAAAATAACAAATGATAGCATGGATGTGGTGAAATGGGAACTGTTATATACTGTTGGCAGAGATGTCAATTAGTATAGCCATTATGGAAAACGGTATGAAGCTTCCTTTAAAAATTAAATGTAGTACTACTGTATGACTCAGCAATCACACTACGGGGTATTTATTCGAAGGAAACGAAATCAGCATGTCAAAGAGATATCTGCACTCTAGTGTTTACTGCAGCACTAGTCGCAATAGCCAAGATACAAAATCAACCTAAGTGTCTATCAACAAACAAATGGATAAAGAAAATGTGGCATCTTCACACAAGGGATTAATAGCCAAGCTATTAAAACCATGAAATCTTGTAATTTGTGTTAACATGGCATAGTCATCTTATGAGTTGTGGACTCGACGTGAGGTCTAGAGCCTGAACTCAAAAACAGAGTCTTTCCTTCATTCTCAAGCACACGCCGGGCACCCTGAGTCCTGGTCCTGTTCTAGGTGTTGCCACAAACAAAAGTGGTCCACCACAAGTAAATAAAATTCACACTGATGGGCTGATAGAGATTAGGTGACAAGAGAATCAATAGACAGGATAAGATAAGTAAAATCTCACAAGCTTAGAAATCCTATCCATCATATCTTCAGTATATACCTCATAGAAACCCATCCTTCCACATCTACCGCACATCACACTGGTGGACGCTTGCATGCCTCATTTGGACACTTCCCATTAATATCCCAAATCCCACCCGTCCTATCTAACAGGGTCTCCCCACATCAGTCAGATTCCTCGTCCGGCACAAATCAACTCCTTCCATTCACTCGTATTAATCACAAATTGCTGGTCCACTAATCTCTGCACAATCAACTCCCTGCAGACCCTGCCAGCTTTATCTGTCCCCTCTTCCTGTTCTCGCACCATTCTAAACAGGACGCTGCCTTCGCTTTTTGAACCTACAAAGTTCTTTCATACTAAATGGCATTTTCACACATTTTTCTTTCTTTCCCCTACAGTCTTCTCCTATCGATTCACTTGGCTTTCTGGTGTTCATTGCCGATGTCTCCATTTAAACAACATCTTCTCAAAGAAGCTGTACTCCTGGCCCTACTGAAAATTATTGTCATTCATGCAAAGGCTTAAGAATGATACGATGGATTTTGGGGAATTGAGGGAAAGTGGAGGAGCGGGGGTGAGAGAGAAGAGAGTACAAATTGGATCCAGTGTCTACTGCTCAGGTGACAGGTGCAACAAAATCTCACAAATCATTACTAAAGAACTTACTCATGTAAGCAAACACCAGCTGTTGCCCCAAAAACCTACGGAAATGAAAAATAAAATAACAAAGAAAATTGTCCTCTCTCACTTCCAAATATTCTCACGTCACAGTTTACTGAGTTTATGTCTATCTTCAGTGAAGGTAACAAAACACAACCCTCTCCCACCATCCCTGATACGCAGTTTTACTACACACTCCGTGACAGCAGGGGCCACGTGACTATCCCTGATGCATGCCACATGCTATCAGCTGGAAATATTTGTTGCTCCAGACAGGTAATGATGAAACCAGCACTTTGGGAGGCCAAGGTGGGCAGATCACTTGAGGTCAGGAGTTCCAGACCAGCCTAGGCAACATGGTGAAACCTCATCTCTACTAAAAATATGAAAATTAGCCAGGCGTGGTGGCGGGCACCTGTAATCCCAGCTACTCAGGAGGGTGAGGCAGGAGAATCGCTTGAAGCCAGGAGATGGAGGTTGCAGTGTGCTGAGACCGCACCACTGCATTCCAGCCTGGGTGACAGAGTGAGACTGTGGCTCAAAAAAAAAAAAAAAAAAAAAATTGTTTCTTCATCTCCAGACTTTTATCAGAGTGGAGGGAATGCTGAAGTCATGCCAATATCAGAGAAAGAAACCAGATACAGGAAGTGACAATTTCAAGACTATAATGCACATAAACTCAACTGTATTTCAGATGTGAAGCTAGGAGCATTCAGTGTAATACCTTAACCTAATCTCACAACTCCCTGGGAGGAAAACCCAGCAGAAAGCACAGGAGGAATTCAGGTCCCTCATTCTCTGAGTAGGGCCCTTTCTTCCAAGCCATGCCCTCACCTCTTTCACGCTACATGCAGACAAAAAACACCATTTACAGTCCCTCACAGAGTAGAAGGAACTGCAGCCTTACTAACTTCCTTACTTGGCTCAACTCATATCAAAGACTTAAGCCACTTAAGCGCTTTAACTGGACTAACTGGTTTGGAAGCTTTCTATTTTCTCCCTGTTACATGCAAACTTCAGACAACTCAAATGCTTAGAAAACTTCAATACTGAGAAAGCAATTTTTAAAAATAGTAATAATGAGCATCCTATATTGAAACAAACACCCTATCTCACACGGCCTGTCACCTTCCTATTCAGAATGACAGGGACAAAAAAATCTTTAAGAATTCTTTGTAACAAAACAATAATTTTACAGTGTTAGATATTTAAAAAGAATTATTTTTTGGCCAGGCACGGTGACTCACGCCTGTAATCCCAGCACTTTGGGAGGCCGAAGCAGGCGGATCTTGATGTCAGGAGTTCAAGACCAGCTTGGTTAACATGCCGAAACCTCGACTCTACTAAAAAAAAAGTACAAAAATTAGCTGGATGTGGTACCTCATGCCTGTAATTCCAGCTACTTGGCAGGCGGAGGCAGGAGAATTGCTTGAACCCAGACCTGAGAGGCAGAGGTTGCAGTGAGCCAACATCACACCACTGCACTCCAGCCTGGGCTGCAGAGCGAGACTCTGTTTCCAAAAAATAGATATTATCTTTCTGCTTTAGTGTGATAGAAAACATTGGAATCTAACCAAATAAATATATTTTACTGCATAAAAATATAAACCCAATACACCCAAAATAAGTCATGGGTTTATTTGTGGAGTGTGTGAAGCATTTTGAGTTACCAAACACAAGCAACGTTCTGGCTGAGTAACAGTGAATAAGACGGATCTGTGGTCTCCTGTGGCCTCCAATTCGATGGGGGAACCAGAGGCTAAACCAGCAAATATCACAAATGGGAATAAAATATTATTCCCTTGTATAAAGTGTAAAGAAGAAGATGGGGTTTCACCAGATTGGTCAGGCTGGTCTGCAACACCTGACTTCAGGTGATCCACCTGCCTAGGCCTCCCAAAGTGCTGGGATTGCAGGCATGAAAACCCATCTCTACTAAAAATACAAAAGTTAGCCAGACGTGGTGGCACACCCCCCTATAATCCCAGCTACTAGGTAGGCTGAGAGGCAGGAGAAATCTTGAACCCAGGAGGCAGAGGCTGCAGCGAGTCGAGATTGCGCCACTGCACTCCAGCCTAGGTGACGGAGCAACAGTCTGTTTCAAAAACAAAAAATACAAATAAAAAATAGTTTGAAGAAAAAGACCAAAATTCTATGAGAGAAAATAACAGAAGGGGAGAGACCAGTAGGGAAGCTGATTGTAGAAAGGGAGGTTACAGAACGCTTTTCTGACCAGGGACATTTTTAGTGAGACCAGAAGTCATCTACTCATCCATGAAGGGGAAAGCCTAGATGGAACTCAAAGACTGACATCTCCGAGCTAAGGGGAAAGGGTGGTGAAAACAGGAAGAAAGCAAAAACCCAGTGGCCTGCCAAGAAGGGGACGGTCTGGGGACACCCTTAGGCTCCCCCTACAACAGAGAACAGGAAAGGCCCTGGACTCATCTTTTCTTGCATTGCTATGAAGAACTACCCGAGAACTGGGTAATTTATAAAGAAAAGAGGTGTAACTGGCTCATGTTTTCACAGACTGTACCAGAAGCATGGTTGGAAGCCTCAGGAAACTTACAATCATGGCAGAGGGCAAAGGGGAAGCAGGTACATCTTACGAGGCCAGAGCAGGAGGAAGGGAGACTAAATGGGAAAGTTTAAAACTACACACTTTCAAACAACCAGATCTCATGGGAACTCACTGTCATGAGAACAGCAAGGGGAAACCCACCCCCAAGACCCAATCACCTTTCACCCTTTCCCCAACACTGGGAATCACAAATCCACATGAGATTTGGGTGAGGACACAAAGCTAAACTCTACCAGGTCCCAAGTCCACCGAGATGTGGGAGTCAAAGGCTGGTGTTGGTGGCAGAGCTGCCCCCAGCTCTCCACCCAGGGAACCCCTTTACCTTAAGAGACAGAGTCAAGTAGAGGGAAAGGCCTGGGTTGTGCCCCTACTGGACACTGTGTGCTGCAGAGTCAACTCACATTGCCTCTTCCTGCATTATATTTTGTCTTTTCCAGAAGGTACAGAAATCCGGTTATGTGATTTAGCTGCTGAAGCTTAGAAATTAAATGGATTCTGACCCAGAGTCAATATTCTATTTAGACAGTTTACTGTTTTAGTCTTTAAAATAAAATAAAAATAAGTATGTTTTATTTGTGAACAACTGTTTGCTATTTTGGATTTCAAGGGGCAAAATAATTTTTCCCTTTTCTTTTCTTTTCTTTTTTTTTTGAGACAGTCTCTCCCTGTGATGCCTGGGCTAGAGTGCAGTGGTGTGATCTCGGCTCGCTGCAACCTGTCTCCCGGGTTCAAGCGATTCTCCTGCCTCAGCCTCCTGAGCAGCTAGGTTACAGGCACCCGCCACCACTCCCGGCTAATATTTGAATTTTTAGTAGAGACGAGGTGCACCATATTGGCCAGGCTGGTCTTGAACTCCTTACTTCAAGTGATCCACCTGCCTCAGCCTCCCTAAGTTCTGGGATTACAGGGCATGAGCCACCTCACCGGCATCAAGGGCCAAAATAATTCCTAAAGGATTCATGCCGGGTATAAATCATACTTTATGAATTTTCCCTAAACTTTTCTTTAAAATATACTCCTTATTGGTCATATTTCAATTCCATCACAGGCTTTAGATTTCACAGAAAATGGGAGACTGAAGATTCTACATGTAACTGACAAATTTAGTGTCAGGATGAATGCACAATTAATGTTTAAAAGTTCTGAATAAAGAGCTTTAAGGATCAGTGAAAATTAGGAAGCTATAAATAAGCTCCCTGAAGGCAGGCACCATGTCTTAAGTGATTTGTATACCAGTGTTTATACGTATTAAATAATCAAAATTTAAAAGACCTAATGAATGAATAATGTTTGTAGCAATAGAGCCAGAACTTCAAATAGAATGTTATAAGCAAATCTTGAAATCATAATAAAAACATCCCCATGGGAAGTATCATTATTCTATTTTTACTTTTAATAAAGACTAATTGAGAGATACAACAAAGTAGCCCCAGTAGACTGGCTGGAAAAATATTAGCAAAGACATACTTACGGTCATCAATAATAAAATTATTTTTCACTTTTCAATTTTTAATCTATCTGCAACAACTATAAAATGCTCTTACCTCAGTCAAGATGTCACATTCACAGAATTTTTTTTAATCTAAACAAGAACACTAAAGAGTAAGTCATTGACTGGTTGCCCAAGATGTGGGAGGACACCCCCAAAGGAGAAATCTCAGTTCAGAATAAGGGAAAGACTTAAGAAAGTATAGTCAATATGAAATAGAAAGAAATTCATGGTCCAAGGGTTGGGGTGAGGAAGGTGGGAAAGAGACATCAGAAAAATTAAAGACTAACAAGTAAAAAAAAAAAATGCTGAGAAACTCTTTTATTGAGGAAAGCCATCGGCCTAAGAATGTTTAGGATTTCATTCAGCAACAACTGGGCCAGGTGTCACAGCACATGCCTGTCATCCCAGCACTTTGGGAGTCTAAGGTAGGAGCATCGTTCGAATCCAGGAGTTTCTCAGCCTGGGCAGCACTGCAAGACCCATCTCTACTGAAATAAATACCAGCCAAGTATGGTGGCACATGCTGTAGTCCTGGTTACTCAGGAGGCTGATGGAGGAGAATCGCGTTAGCCTAAGAGGTCAAGGCTGCAGTGAGCTATGACTGCACCATTGCTGTCCAGCTTGGGCAACAGAGTGAGACCTCGTGTTTCTTAAAAAAAAAAATTACTGAGATAAAAATGGAATGCCACAAAGACAAAGATGTTAAAAAGAAAACGTTCAACATAGAAATGCAGCAATTCAGAGGCAAAATTTAAGCTTTGCTGGCTGCTGGCTGGGTTCAAGCATTCTGAACTTCTGTTTTTCCATCTGTTAAAGGAGAATAGAAATATTCCTAACTAGGGGTTTACAAAGAGTAAGTAAGAGAATATGCATCAGGCACTGTGCTAAACTGTTGACTTCTCAGTAAATGTTAACATAAAAAACATTAAGCCACAGTGGCTTTTGAAAAGAAAACGAAGGACTTAAGAACATGACCAAAAACATTTCCCAGGGCCCATGTGAGAACAGGTGGAACCGTCTGGACCACGCCTCAGGTCAAGGAGACAAATTCTGATGTGATTCTTTCCTCAACACGAACCAACACTGATAACACCCTGGGTTCTCTATAAAGTACATATTTTAAAGGAATCATTATAAAATGTTTTGCCATCTGTATCTGCACATGTAGAGATGGTTTAATAGACAACTTGGCGGGCGAGCCCTCTAACACACACATGTACAGTGAAAAAGAACCTATGTTCGAGATGCCTTGTGACTGTCAAAGGAATAAAATCTCACGTTTTTGGAGAAAAAAAACCAAAATGCACATTTCAACAAAGATCTGGCATTTCCCAACCATTCTTTGGTATCAATATTACCATCAATGGGACTCACAACACCAATACAATCTTGATGGGGATTTATGTTCTCCAGATTCATTTGTATACACTTATATTCCTTCAAATAACTGTCAGGCACAGTCAATCCAAATTTAATCATACATTGTCAGTACTCCAAAATTGCTCAAAGTCTGGTGAGAAAGACATGAAACTAACAAGAACCACAAGCATCCTCACTTGTGTAATGCTGAAATGCTCTTTCTGTCTTTTCCCTTGTTTCCTGGGGAAGCTTCCAAACCTCTCGGATACTCAGGTCACTGACCTGTAAAATGACACTGACAATATAGGCTCACACCTATAATCCCATCACTTTGGGAGGCCAAGCAGGGAGGATCACCTGAGGCCAGGAGTTTGAGACCAGCCTGGGCAATGTAGAGAGACCCCCATCGCTACAAAAAAAATTTAATTAACTAGGTGCCATTGTACACACCTGTAGTCCCTACTACTTGGGAGTCTGAGGCAGGAAGATTGCTTGAACCCAGGAGTTTGAGGCTGCAGTGAGCTATGATTAGGTTATCATACTTCAGCCTGGGCATTAGAATGAGACTGCGTCTCTCAAAAAGAAAAAAAAAGTTCTTTACTTAGACAATTGTTAGAGGATTAAATGAGTTAATCCTTTTAGCACTTTTATAGTGCTAAAAACAGGCTGGGTGCAGTGGCTCATGCCTGTAATCCCAACACTTTGGGAGGCTGAGGCAGGTGGATCACTTGAGGTCAGGAGTTCAAGACCAGACTGGACAAAGGAGTGAAACCCCATCTCTCCTAAAAATATAAAAATTATCCAGGCACAGTGATGTGTGCCTGTCATCCCAGCTACTTGGAGGTTGAAGCACAAGAATCACTTGAACCCGGGAGGAAGAGGTTGCAGTGAGCCAAGATCACACCACTGCACTCCAGCCTAGGCAGCAGAGTAAAACTGTCTCAAAAAAATAAAAATGAAAATAAAATAAAAAGAAATAAAAGTGCTAAAACAGTGTTTGGCACAGATATAAGATTCAATACAAACTTATAAACACTATAATCATTATATTTGACTATCTGAGGGAACGAGCAGAAGTCGGGTCTTTTCCTAACAGTGTGTTTATATTATAATTTTCCCCTTCAATTGGGCCTGAAATTCTGGCAAGTAGCTTAAGTGTTCTTTCAGTTTATTGAAAGAAAACAATGAAAGAAGCAAGGTCTGAACACCCAAAAAGACACATATTGATGAAATTCTTACAGATGTAACTGGAGATTTTTAAAGACAGAAGATAAACCATACATTTTTTCACCTTAGAGAGGTGATCCGCCCAAGGACTGTAGGTTTTAGTTTTGACTGGTTGGTGTTTTGGCGGAGATGGGAATGAGAAGTGACCAATGGCAAGGAAATTGCTAGGCTTCCTCTCTCATGAGGCTACTTTTTGGGCCCATTAACATCACAACCAAAATGTTCACAAATTTAAATGTGTGACTCCAGCCTTAGTCCATTCTGAAGACTCAATCTTTTATCCTCTCTTGCTCCACTGAAAAGCAGTAACAGTCCCGTTTTCATTGGCTAGCATCAGGGGAGAAGAATGCTTCTTCCCGTCCTTAAAGAGTAACTCAATGGTTATTGCTAGGAGAACTAAGCAAACTGGACTTTATGGAGAATGTGGCAGAATAGATGATGACCATGGTCTACAGTTCTCACATTATATGCCATCTATTTACTTATTTTATTTATTTAATTTTGAGACACAGTCTCACTCTGTCGCCCAGGCTGGAGCACAGTGGAGCTGTTTCAGCTCAATGCAACCTCTGCCTCCCAGGTTGAAGCAATTCTCCTGCCTCAGGCTCCTGAGTAGCTGGGATCTACAGGAACTACAGGTGTGTGCCACCACACCTGGCTAATATTTTGTATTTTTTTGGTAGAGATGGGGTTTTACCATGTTGGCCAGGGTGGTCTCGAACTCCTGACCTCAAGTGATCCATCCACTTTGGCCTCTCAAAGTGCAGTCATTAAAGGCGTGAGCCACCGTGCCTGGCCTTATCTGTTTAAGATGAGACAGGTAACAGCTCACCCCTTCCCAGTAACACCCGAGTACTCCAAGGCCACTCCACAGTTGCTCACTGAGTTCTCTGCCTGTGGCTCATGCAGCTTTATCACGGGACAAAGCTGATTTGTCCAAATAATCCTGATTTCCCAGGTCGGCAGGTAGAATGTCCATGCAGTCTCAGTCTTTGTGACTTTCTGAGTCACGCTGGTAATGGTAGACTAGAAAAAACGTTCCAAAAATCTTGCTGCAGAGGTCCTCAGAAATGCTTGGCTTACTTCTCTTCCCTCACCTGGGAGGTTCAGCTATTTCAAATACTCTAACAAGCTCAAAATGAATTATCCTTTCACTTTACTTACACTAACCCAAAGACACTCCAAAACAGCTTTAACGTGGCTTTGTCTATGTGCGATCGCTCATGTTCCTGACACAAAGATTAACAGATTCGGTCTCTGTCTTCAAAGTCCCTGAACTATAACGTGCTGCACTGATGTATTTATCATTCTAACAGCTCTTAATGGAGATTAACATATTGATGAAAATTTATTTAGCTAATTAGGATTTCTACTGAAATAAACACTTAATGACTGCAACAGTCCAAATCCCATGACATCAGAATACAGTTGTTCACAACTCCATATTGGTTTAGAAAGTTTAAGCAGGTTCTGTCTAAGTTATGCCTGTGCCCATTCTCACAAGGGTATGTACCTCTAAGAAATTCTTTTTATTTTTAAGCTCTACATACTAATATCAAAATTACTGACATTCTTAACATCGATTGCATACATTTTAATATTTTAAAAATTAAATGTGAAAATGCATATAGTTTATAAGCAGCCACAACGTATGTTTCAGTATTTATACATTAATCTGAGTGGTTTAATCATAATCAACAGATGTTGGTGAGTTCCTTTACTACTTCTTCTGTCTTTCTTTACCACACCATCTGGGAGTCAGTGTTTCCTATGCTATGCACTGGACACCACACATAGCATTTTATCTGCAGAATTTTAACTGACTCTCACTGCAGCTCTATTTTTTTGTTGTTGTTGTTATTTTATATTGTGTTTATTTTTTGAGATGGAGTCTTGCTCTGCCACCCAGGCTGGAGTGACACAATCTTGGCTCACTGCAACCTCCACCTCCCGAGTTCAAGCAATTCTCCCTGCCTCAGCCTCCTGGTAGTTGGGATTACAGGTGCCTGCCACCACACCCAGCTAATTTCTGTATTTTTAGTTGAGACGGGGTTTTAACATGTTGGCCAGGCTGGTCTCGACTTCCTGACCTCAGGCCATCTACCTGCCTCAGCCTCCCAAACTGCTGGGCTCATGGGCGTGAGCCACCGTGCCTGGCTTCGCAGCTCTCTTTGACGCGGACTTTATTAACACCTCCGTATCACAGGGCTGTCTCACTCCATGCCCCGCCCTCATTCTTAAAAAACACACATCCTGTTCGGATTCAGGAAAGGTTCCAGAGAGGATGGGGGCTGGTGGGAGCAAAGGACGGTTGAAATATGGCACTCTGAAGGTATGACTCTTTAAGAACAAACCAGTCTGGGGCTGGCATGATGGCGGTAGGTCCTATCCTCCTGTCAACTACCTGCTGTTCCTCTCCCCACTACAAATGGACCAGAAGAACAAAGAGACGCAAGAACACTCAGGTCTTTCTCACACGTGAGGGCTGAGGTTAAGTGGCATTAAAATCAGAGAGTCGGTCTTTCGGTTTCTCCTCTCAATTTTCACACCAAAAGGTATGAAAAAATAAATTCCTAGGTTCAACGGGATCTAGACATACCTGACGCAACTGTTCTCTGGAATGTGTCCTTACTGGTCATCACTAATCTAGTTCAGATTTCACCCTGAGAGCTCCCGTTCTCTCTCTTGTGGGGAATGTTCTAGGTAGCTTCAGGGCAGAACTGGACTACTGTGCCTTGCAACAGCCACGCCATGTCCTAGTGCTGGAGATACTCCACATATCTTTGGGAGAGACATAATCCTCATAAAAAAAGATACCATATCTTTCTGGCCCCTCAGATAGCCAAATATGCCCTCACCACCAATGAGGACAGATACCAAAGCTGCATGACCTTTACAAGTGGTTTGGTCATGAAGACTTTCTCCATCTAGGGAAGATGAAGGAAAGCTGTTTGACACTCCTGTGCCTCGTAATCCTCTTTGCTCCACGCTTACGAATTTGATCATTTCAAAGGAAGCTTAAGGATATCATTTGGAAAACACATGACTGCCACAACGGCTGCTGGTGAGCTGTGAACGACCAAGAAGACAGCTAGCATGTCTTGATTTAATGGAAACCAGACTTCCCATGAGCTTCACATGGGAACATGCAGCCAACCTTCGATCATTCCGGGCGTCTGGCTGCTAATAACACTCCTCTTCACACATCGGCATCCTTGGGAACGGGGGAGCCTGAATGTCTGGGAGAAGACGAACCTACTTCATATCCCTCTAACTTGTGTGTTTTAATGTAATTTCATGATCCAATTCTGTGTTCCCCTCCTGCAATTTTTCTTTGTTCCAAACAGACATCCTATGGAATGCGACATTATGCAGTTAAGAATACTGACAGGCTGGGTGCCGTGGCTCAGGCCTGTCATCCCAGCACTTTGGGAGGCCGAGGCAGGTGGATCACCTGAGGTCAGGAGTTTGAGACCAGCCTGGCCAACATGGTGAAATCCTGTTTCTACTAAAAATACAAAAATCAGCTGGGCATGGTGGCACATACTTGTAATCCCAGCTACTAGAGGGGCTGAGGCAGGAGGATCGTTTGAACCTGGGAGATGGAGGGTAGAGTGAGTCAAGATCGTGCCACTGCACTCCAGCCTCGGCAACAGAGCAAGACTCCATCTTTAAAAAAAAAAAAAAAAAAAAAAAAAAATAGAATACTGACATATTGCAACATACAACTTATAGCTCCTCTTTCCTGCCTGTGTTCTCATTCCAGTTTGGTCATGTATTGCCCCAAGCCTAGGCTAAGCAGTGGTCTATCTCCTCTCCCTGCTGACAATCTCTGTTCTCCCTTGTTGCAAAGTTATTTTTTTTCCCCAAAGCACCACTTTTAACAGGCCTCCCACCATCATGCTCTATCAATACAAGATGAATTCTTGACCAAGGGATATGGATTTCAAGGCACTTTGCAGCGTAGTCCAAGCGAAATGCATCTACTAGCCTCTCTAACATCTTCTACCCCTTAACATTTTTTCTTTTAACTGAATTCCAGCTACATTGGCTCCATCACTGTTCTTTAAATAAGCCAGGTTCCCATCTCAGAATCTTTTCATTTGCTGTGTATTATGCCTAGAACGCTGTTCCCCTCAATATAAAACTTTAGGTAGGTTTTTGTCCAAAGGTCACCTCTTTATTTTTTTTATTATTATTTTTTTAAGACACTCTGTCGCCCAAGTTGGAGTGCAATGGCTCAATCTCAGCTTGCTACAACCTCCACTTCCCAGGTTTAAGCCAGTCTCCTGCCTCAGCCTCCCAGGATTACAGGCATGTACCACCATGCCTGGCTAATTTTTGAATTTTCAGTAGAGACAGGGTTTCACCATGTTGACCAGGCTGGTCTCAACCTCCTAACCTTAAGTGATCCACCCACCTCGGCCTCCCAAAATGCTGGGATTACAGATGTGAGACACCATTCCTGGCTGTAGATAAATATTTTGATATACGATTAGTATCCCTTGTTATCAAAAGTCTAACTCCTTTTCTATTTAAACTATCATTATCCAAATGTAGTGGTTTCTAAGTTTGGATGGTAAGGATTCTCAATACATGTTTGCTGAAAAGAGTGACTTTCTGGGAAGGGACAGTTGACTGGTATTCTGTAACTAAGCTGGTGCTGCATAAATAGCGTCTGCCACATTTGCAAGATAGGGATTCCAATTTTTGGAACAAATGATGTTCTCCCTTCCCACAGCTGCTGGCTGCTGAATGCACACTATCAGAAAGACATGTGTTTTTACTTGTTTCCACGGGTGGTAATGGGTTGTGTCAAGCTCACCACCCAACCCTTCCCTGCCTCCCTTGGATCTGACAGCATTTAGTTGTTAAATAGACAGCTGGAACTGGAAGCTACACTAGGAATCAGCTGTTAGAGATGTGATGAACATGCCACGTGGCATCAACCCATTCGGTGGCTGCACGGTGGAGCTGGATGATTGACAAGACATCCCAAGCTCTCCCAGGGTGGGATGGAAGAGCCAGAGATGCCCACCATGTTGGAAACAGCTGGTCCCAATTTTTCTCAGTTGTTTATCTTTTCCTGCCCTTCCTCACCCCCTGCATTAAGGTAAAACCAAGAAAAATAATCACGGGATTATGAGATGTTAGCAATTGTGTAGTCCATCCCCCTGATTTTACAGAGGGAGGAAATGGGATCTGGAGAGAACAAATAATTGTCCAAAGTCTCAAAACTGATTAGTAGCAGAACATTTTTGGCTAGCATTTAGTTTTCCTAGCCACGTAATGAGGTGATTGGACTTGATGAGTTAAGGGTTATCTGAAATTCTATTCCTTCTTCACCTGGGATGCAGGGAACTTGCCATGATACGAAGCACAATTTCCGCCCAAGACAGAAATCTCCCTTGAAAGCCTCACATACACTCAGCAGTAAAAGTGTCTCGATGCTGCTGCATGTTGTCGGAGCCCAGTTAGGGGGCTCAGCGCTCCTCATCAATCTGGCTGAACACCAGGCTTCAAGATGCAAACACCTGTACCCAACTCGGACTTCAGAATCCAAATTTCTAGGGTTTTAAAACCAATCTTCTGCAACAGACTACAAACCTATACCTGCAGGCCCAACCCGGGCTTTGGTAAGTGTTTTGTTACTCTGTCTGCTAACTTTTCCATAAAGGAACTTGAGCCCAATATTCTCATATCATCCAAAGTTTCAAGAGAAGCCAGAAATTCCATTTTGTGTGTACAACTGTTGGGTAGCCGCTAGGGAGTGGGCGCCCCACAAAGATGTGGCATCAGTTCTGCAGTTCACAAAGCCCTGCCCCTTCTGCATCCCTCATTCCATTCCCAGTCTGCTGCCCATGAACATTTGACTTTGTGACCCCTGCCCTCATTCAATGCACTTTTGATGCAGAAGTCGTATCTTGCTAGCTAAGGCCTTTCTTTTTCCTTTTTTTTTTTGAGACAGAGTTTTGCTCTTCTTGCCCAGGTTGAAGTACAATGGTGTGATCTCAGCCCATCGCAACCTCCACCTCCTGGATTCAAGCAATTCTTGTGCCTCAGCCTCCCGAGTAGCTGGGATTACAGGCACATGTCACCACTCTTGGCTAATTTTGTATTTTTCCGTAGAGACAGGGTTTCTCCATGTTGGTCAGGCTGGTCTCGAACTCCTGACCTCAGTGATCCACCTGCCTGGGCCTCCCAAAGTGCTGGGATTACAGGCGTGAGCCACCGTGCCCACGCTTTTCTCCTTCTTTTATATCTGCCAGATCACCTAGCACAAAGCTAAGAAATCTATATATACCCAAAGATATTTTTCCTCAATAATTACATTTGCATCTGATTTATTACATGCAAATATGAGATAATATGAGGAAGGTTGGAAAAGAAGCATAAGGTTTATTTAACTTTGTGAAATCTGTGAGTTTGCAAATTCTTGGTGCCGTCCTATAGAAACAAACTACAGAAGCCTGTAAATGGGTAAACATTTCTGTTTAGTCAACTATGCTTGCCTCCTGTAGCACCCAAAATGTCACTCCAAACAGATGCTGGGGATGAAGAGAAGCCTGGGGGCAAAAGTAGCAGAGACTATTTGCATACTAATATCCTCCATCTAGATTCAGATGCGAAAAGACATAAATAAGATAACATATGCAGTAACCTCACTAACTGAGATTAATGGAAACTATGCAGGGATTTCCAAGTGTTTCCTCAGGCTGTCAATGATTTTCTTGGCTCACCCAACTGTCATGCAAATTGTCTTCCTGTTACAAGTACAGTGTGGCAGGAAGAAAAGTGACTTTCTTGCCAAACCCTGGCTCATTTCCATCTCATGTCCGAGGGTCACGGGTCATGGATCAGTTTACAATGTTTCTCAAAATGTAAGATGGCTCAGGTCATGATATATTTCATAAACCAAATATGTCTAGGCTTCCAGATTACCAATAAAAACAGATTATCAGGTTCTTGGAAGCAATCTCAAAATGCACTACTCAACACTACACACACAGAGGAAGCTAATCCTAACTCTGGCCACTCATGCTCCTTCACCGCAAATTACTCCATATCCCTTTTTTTTATTATTATTATTTTAATGTAAAGTATTTGAATGCAAATTTTCTTCTTTCATGTCTTTCTTGAAATGAGGTGATTACAAGGTGGCTCTCAGTGGCTGGCCATGATCACATGAAGAAAATCAGCAGCTGGATGTTGAGTTTAACTTCTGCCAAAAACATTTTTTTAAGTTTTATTTGATTCTCCAACCACAGCTATGATAACATGTGAACTGAGATGCCAGCCAATATCTTACAACTGTCCATCAACAAGACAGTGAATAGAACCTTTTCTATCCAGTAGTTTATTTAACTGATGACTGCTGCCCTCATTCAGGTACTACAGACTTATCTATGGAGCTTGAATGAGAAGGACCATGCCTGCTCCCATATTCTCTGTGATACTAACTCTCACCACTACATTTACCCCCAGCCCCCATCCTTTACTGCTTCCTAGGTTAGCAGAGCTTTCCACTTTAAACTTGCTAAACCTCTTTTTGCCTTTCTCTAGTAGAAGCTGCATGCATGCACTATGCTCTCTGCAAGGCTAGATTCACCTACTTAGAAAGCATTTTTTTTTTTTTTTTTTTTTTTAAGATGCTGTCTCACTCTATTGCCCAGGCTGGAGTGAGTAGCATGATCTCAGCTCACTGCAACCTCGGCCTCCTGGGTTCAAGTGATTCTTCTGCCTCAGCCTCCTGAGTAGCTGAGATTATGGGTGCCCACTACAGTGCCCGGCTAAATTTTTGTATTTTCTGTAGAGATGGGGTTTCACCATGTTGGCCTGACTAGACCTGAACTCCTGAACTCAAGTGATCTGCCTGCCTCAGCCTCCCAAAGTGCTAGGATTACAGGTCTGAGCCACTGCGCCCAGCCAGAAAGCTCTTCTATGACCATCTCAATCAAAACCACTTCTCATTAAAGTCATAATATCAAAAAATACTGTGATCCTGTCACAGACTGGAACCAAATGTCTGGGTTCAAATTCTGACTCTACTGCTTGTATGGCTTGGGATCTTGGATGAGTTGCTGACCACTGTGCCTCAGTTTACTGAACGCAAAATGAGGATAAATGAAAGACACAGGCTTCCTCTGAGCATTAAAGGCATTCATGTATACACATCACTTACAACAATGCCTGCCACACAGTGCGTGCCTGGTGGGCCCATTTCGTTTGCTGCTTCACTGTCTGAAAATACTTGATTTCTTCACTGACTGAGTGTTTTCTTCCCCCCAACAATGTTCAGGGAAACAGAAAGGAGGAATCTTGTATATTCTAGCCCAGTTTTTTTTTTTTTTTTTAATGCCCAGATTCCTGGTTCCAGGAGTAGTGTCTGATGCATAACAGATTCTGAGTATTTTATGATTTAATGACTTATGTCCAAATGGTACTTTTGTGCCAAGGTAGCAACTTCTAATGAAGCTGGCAGCAATCAACTAATTGAAGAAGTTATTAAGTGGAGAATTAGTGATATGACAACACATAAAAACAAGGGTAGGCTGTGTACCGTGGCTCACATCAGTAGTCCCAGCACTATGGGAGGCCAAAGTAGGTGGATCGTTTGAGCTCAGGAATTTGAGACCAGCCTGGGCAACATGACGAAATGCCATCTATACCAAACTTAAAAAAATCAGCTACTCATGGTTGCACATACTTGTGGTCTTAGTCGGAAGGGAGGCTGAGGCAGGAGGATCACTTAAGCCTGGGAGGTCAAAGCTTCAGTGAGCCATGATAGTGCTATTGTACTCCAGCCCAGGCGACAGAGCGAGGCCCTAACTCAAAAAGCAAACAGTAGTCCAAACTTCGCATGATCTAGTTCCACAAAATGCATATATTAGAGCTTCCATGAGGGGGCTGGTTTTGTTTGTTACAGTTTTGTTTTCCAGGAGTGGCCTGGTGGTATGGAAAACTCCTTCCATGATAGTGTGTATCTGTCAGGTTAATTCACTCAACACACATTTGTATGTACAATGGTCCAGGCACTGAAGTAAGCCCTGAGAGCAAGGAATGGTGCAGGGCTGAATGAAGCCCTCATGGTAGTCAGTTTCTTTTTCCTTATTTTATATTTTTTCTTTTTAAGACAAAGTTTCACTCTTGTTGCTCAGGCTGGAGTGCAATGGCGTGATCTTGACTTACTGCAACCTCCACGTCAGGTTCAAGCAATTCTCCTGCCTCATCCTCCTGCCGAATAGCTAAGATTACAGGCACGCACCACTATGCCAAAAGAATTTTTTTTTTTTTTTTTTTTTTTTTTTTTTTTTTTTTTAAGCAGAGATAGGGTTTCTCCGTGTTCGTCATGCTGGTCTCGAACTCCCAACCCAGGTAATCTGCCCACCTCGGCCTCCCAAAGCGCTGGGATTACAGACGTGAGCCTCCTCGCTCAGCCAGGGTGGTCAGGTTCTTACCAGGAAGACCTATAGCTACGTGGACATTCCAAGACAGACCTTTTCTGCCTACTTGGAAAACCACACAAAAGGCACCTGATAAATTCCTGGAAAGGTTTCTTAGAAGAGGGGAATCTATGCCTTCCTTAATGATGCTAGAGTTAGCCAAGTGAACAGAGAGAGAATGGGAGAAGGAGCTCCAGGTGAGGGAGCAGAGGTAAAACAGACAGAGGAGCTCAGCTGCTTGCAGCTATCAGACTGTTCAAACACAGAATAGATCTGTATACTGGTATACAGGGCTGTTAGTAATCGAAAGTGGTAGGTTGTTTTTAGAAGCTCTAAACATTAAAAATATAATGTGTGCCTGCATGTGATTCAAAATAAAAATAGCAAAACTTATGCTCAGCCAACACTGAAATAGCCAGAATTCTACAACTTGGAATAAAATCTACAAAATCGACTATGTTCATTAAGGCTAAGGACTTTGAGCTTTACCCTAAGAAAAATGCAGACTCCTCAGGGATATTAAAGAGAAGAGTAGCTGTGGCTGCACTGTGGAGGACGGATTTAAAGGAAGACAAAAAGTGAGAATAGGAAATCAGTCAGAAGCTATTGCCTGGGTTCCTGCAAGACATAACGGCAGTGGAAACCAAGCACGGTTGGTAAAGATAAGATAAACAAAATTTTAAAAATAATAAATATAGATTTACCAGGG
This sequence comes from Saimiri boliviensis, assembly GCF_048565385.1. NCBI lineage: Eukaryota > Metazoa > Chordata > Mammalia > Primates > Cebidae > Saimiri > Saimiri boliviensis. Next base: position 138,309,582 of record NC_133449.1, on the reverse strand, counting down.
TTGAATTCCTAGTAACAGGTGGAGAATAAAATTTAAGGAGAGCACTCAGATCTTTTTGTAAGTAACTGTGTAGATCAGAGAAGAGCCATTGGTGTTTTTTTTTTTGTTTTTTTTTTTTTTGTTTTGTTTTGTTTTTTTTTTTGAGATGGACTCTTGCTCTGTTGCCCAGGCTGGAGTGCAATGGCATGGTCTGGGCTTACTGAAACCTCCACTTCCCTGGTGCAAGCGATTCTCCCGCCTCAGCCTCCCGAGTAGCTGATACTACAGTTGCCTGCCACCATGCTCAGCTAATTTTTGTATTTTTAGTAGAGACGGGATCTTATCATGTTGGCCAGGCTGGTCTCGAACTCCTGACCTCGTGATCTGCTGGCCTCAGCCTCCCAAAGTCCTGGGATTACAGGCATGAGCCACTGTGCCCAGCCTTGTCTCACTTTTTATCACCTTAAAGAATCGCCCAGCCCTATGCCTTCCTGTAGACACCCCATTTACCTCATAAGGTCTGTACTGTCCAGTACAGTAGCCACTACCCACATGTGGTTATTTAAATTTGATCCATTAAAATGAAATAAAAGGAAAAATTCAGTGCCTCAGTTATACTGGCCGTATTTCAAGTGCTCAGTTGCCACATGTGGCTGGCAGCTACCATAATGAACAGCTTGGAAAGTTCTATGGAACGAACGGCATAGTAAATTATTGCTAAATATGTTGGTGATGCTGCCGTATACCACGCCACCATCCCTCCATCAACTCTATCCAAACTCAACTGTGTATGACCCTTTTAAGCATTTATATGTTGTTTTTCTTTCTAACCTAAAAGAAACTTTCTAGCCTAAATCAAACACTTCCAAACTGAGGAGTGTCTATCTACCTACAGGCATAAGTTAAAAGCATAAATACTTTGGAAGAGAAATGTGACAGATTCAAAACCAAATTTTTATCAGTCCTCACACCTGTAATCCCAGCACTTTGGGAGGCCAAGGTGGGTAGATCACCTGAAGTCAAAAGTTCAAGACCAACCTGGTCAACATGGTGAAATCCTGTCTCTACTAAAAATATAAAAATTTGCCTGGCATGGTGGTACATGCCTGTAGTCACAGCTACTCAGGAGGCTGAGGCAGGAGAATTGCTTGAACCCGGGAGGTAGAGGTTGCATTGAGTCAAGATCGTACCACTGCACTCCATCCTGGGTGACAGAGCAAGACCCAGTCTCCAAAAATAAAAAAAGAGGCTTGTGACAAATGAGCTGGAACCTAGCAATGTCAAAAAACGAGTAATTATTTGAGTATTCCTGACAACAAAGTACCAAGGGCCAGGAGGAGGGCAAAGAGTCATCTTAATGAGATTTAATTCATCTCCCTTTTAGCAATTGCAAAGAACTTTGTAAATAACCTATAATCTGCTGGAGTTGGAAATAGTAGAATGGCAATATCTGAAAACGGCAACAAGAGCTATAACTCTGTTTGGTTTCAAGTTAAACAGAAAGAAAAGGTGTTGTTTTCAACATGTAGAGGTCGGGCAAGGGGACCCACGAATTCATTTTAGATCAACTGATACAGATATTTTACTTTCTGAGTTTCTAAAGAGCCTCACAAAGGGACCCATCCATATCATGGAAAGAAGATGGCTTGGTGAATTAGACAGAGGTGCTCTAACTTTAAGAAATGTGATTGATAGTACCAGTAACTTAAAAAAAAAAAAACGCATTTCATTAATTACCTATGTTCCCAGAAACTTCAGTATCAGAAAAACAATCTCTCCACACTAGAGATGCCCAGTCATTGTGCGGAAAAGTTGAACACCACCATGACAATCACGTAATCAAATTGCTGACCACATAGGTGTGCCAGGCACAACCGATAACACTCTAGGAGAGAAGACAGAGTCACGTGATATCATTCACTCTTCTGCTCCAAACCCTTGGCTGGCTCCTGTTCAGCTCAGAGTAAATGCCAAAGCTCTCCTCATGGCCTATGTATTGGTGTCATGCTAATTTTGTGATTTGCATGACCTGAACTCACCGCTTCCTCTCTGACTTCATTTCCAAGTGTTCATCTCTCATTAACCGAGTCCCGGCTACACTAGCCTGATGGCTAATCTTGGAATATGCCCAGTATGGTGCTCCAGTGTGGTGCATTTTAAAGTCCTGCTTATTCTGTCCTAAACACTTTTCCCCACTGGGTTTACACCCTCATCTCTTCCTGCACGTGTTCGCCTCAGAGAAAACTTTCCTGAATAGCCTGTATGAAATCCCCACTCCATCACTTTCCCTGCCTGCCCCCTGCTTCACTTTCCTTCATTACACTTTACCCCCAACAGATTCGATGGAATCTAAATGTCTTTTCCTATGGTCCATTCCTACACTAGAGTGTAGGCACCAGGAAGGCAGGCACTGCTGTGATTTCCAGTGCCGAGTCCAGTTCCTGGCACAGAGTAGACATCGTAAGTCTCGTTTGAATGAATGAGTGTCTCTGTCCTGATGGAATTTACATCTCAAATGGCAGATGTCTGTGCAAAAATATCAAGTGCTAAAATTACATCTTTCTGACACTATAGGAATGTATTTCATTTACTCTTTAGTTTCATCAGCCAATAAATCAGAGGGCAGAAATGGCATCCATTAAATCCTTTCCTATGCTGGCTTGATAAGTGGCTGGCAGAGGGAACTTTTAGACAGTATGGAGAGCTCATGGCATCTGAAAAAGCAGGAAAAACTAGGCAGTCATTAAAGAAAGACAAGGACTCAGAATCAGGAATCAATGTGTCCCATCAAAGGGGTAGTGTGTTGATCCTGATTTCACCAAAAGTCAGCTGCATTTTTATGTGTAGTATTTAAAGCACTCTAAAACTGAAAGAGTGTCCAGGGACCATCTGGTCACCATGGAGGTGAAATAGATGTCCAGAGCAGAAAGTGACTTGTCATGGAGTGGCCATGCTCAGCCTAGAACCCAACATGCATCCCTCCTGGGCTCAACTCTGTGTTCAGTGCAGTCATTATTATGCCACAGCCCTAATACAGGGGTCTCAAAATGAAAGGCTGCCTGAGGGTTTGCATTCATCCAAGAGGGTAAGCAGGTGGGCTTGCGCCAGTAGGGACCGGGCTGCTTACACTGTTACACACGGCCCAATGGACAGCGTTCTAAGCCCTGAGCTAACATATACACTAACTGCTATGATCTGCATGTTTGTATCCCTCCAAAATTCACAGGTTGAAGCCTAATTACCAAGATGATGGTCTTAGGAGGTAGGATCTCTAGGGAAGTGATTAGATCCTGAAGGCAGATGAAAAGATGAGTGCCCTTATGAAAGAGGTCCCAGAGAGCTCCTTTGCTTCTTCTACCACGTGAGGACGCAGCAAGGAGGTGGTCATCTATAACCCGGAAGAGGGCCCTCTGCACAGCTAGACCGTGCTAGCACCCTGATCTCAGACTTCCAGCTTCTGGAACTGTGAGAAACACATTTCTGCTGTTTATGAGTTACCCTGTTTACGAATTATCTCTGTTTACGAGTTACCCTGTTATAGCAGCCCAAGTGGACTAAGACACTGTCCAAACAAAGCACTTTCGTGGACTGGGCCCATTATGGTCCAAAGGCCTCTATTGTGACTCTTGCTGTAGGTCCGTTCTTTCTTCAACTATCCTCTGACAAACAGAAGCCAAGCAAGAGGAACATATCCATCCAGTAGGATATACTTAGCCAGGGTATATACCATATTCAGCTGGTCCTGGCTATGAACCATTCATGTGGTCTAATGGGATTCCTGCTGCTGAGATATTTGATTCAAGTTAACAGAGCGTCACATGATGGGTGATGATTCTGTCTGTTTTTCAAGACCATCAACTTCATTATAAAGACTGATCCCCTGGAATCCATTAAACTTGATATCACTGCACATTAAAACTCATCCTTAGCAGCCATTTGGTGGAGTGGGAGTGGGGAGGATAATGATCCCATTTCCAAAGGATTTTTAAATAGGGTCTAGTGTATTTAAGTGTGTTTGTTTATAGACTATTCATTGCTTTGTGTCTAGAGACAGCTGGTGGTCACAGAATAGGTAAAAAAATAAATAAATAAGACCTAGTTTTAAATTCCGATTACTAGCTAGGTGACATTTTTCAGTTACATAACGTCTCTGAGCTTTAGGGATATTATCTAAAGATGAAAAGGGCAATAGCTCTATTTGGAGGCTGGCATGAGGATTAGATATTCACCTAGTACCTGGCATATAGAAAAATGTTAGTCAGTAATGTTAATGGAGAAGAAAATTTTCAGGGAAAGCAAATAAAACTAAAGCATTAGAAATTTGTGTAATAAGGAAGTGATTAGTATTTTAAAATACCTGAATAAGCAGAAAGAGGAGGGTGGAAATCTATCAGAGATTAAGATAAACACTAAAAATGACTGCATTTGAAATCACTTTTTGAATAAGAATAAAATAGCATTCTCACCCAAAATGTGACTTACCAGGAAATTTTCAAGAAAATATTTAGCATAAAAGGCAGGCAATTCTTAGACTTTTGGAATTCTAGAACCTGATAACAAACTAGAACTGATAAACATTGATGCAGGTTTGCTATCATCAATTCATCAGGCCTGGGATGGTCCTTCAGAATTCGTGATTTTATAGGCTCCATCCTCACTCTCAAGTACACAGCAAAGCTGCAAGACAACATGATCATCTGCATGTAAGTTACAAGCCCATGTTCCTCCCGCCACTTCTATCTGGGCTCTCAACACGCAGGAAATCCTAGGTACATGAAGCTCCATTTACCTGTGGCTAGTGGGAATACGGATAATCTTCCTTCAGCAGCAGAGCTTCGTAACAACCTTACTTCTGGCCCAAGGAGGTCTGAGGAAGAATACAACAAGCCCCCTACACCATGGGAGACCTGAGGAAGGCTGGTGAAATTTACCTTTGGGGAAACTGGAAACTCTGCTTAAGTCTTTTCTGAGTCAATTAGCAGTCAGTAAATGTGATCTGAGATGGGGCTGGGAGGTGGGGGGAGTGTTTGCAGGGGAGGCCAAAGCTCTCTGGAAATGCAGTAAGGTTCTGGGGTCTGGCCTCTGCATACCTCTGCAGCCTCACAAGAACCCCGCTACTTGTCTTTCCACTTAGTGTGGCTCCATCATGGTAACCTCACTGGTTCCCCACGTCAGCCATACTTCTTCCACCTACAGAGCATCTGCACAAGCCATTCCGTCAACGGGGGTTGCCGGTGGGGTCTCCTTTCTGCCTAGTGAAGATATCTTTCTATAACCTCTCAACTGAATCACTCTTCCCTTCAGGGTTGCCTTCAGTGTCCATAAAGCATAACTTCACAGCACTATGCTCCTTTCTTTTGAAGCACTTATCACTTTCTTTGAAACATAATATAGCTCCCTGATTCCTTAGTGGAAACATTCACCTGGACAGTGTTTTAAGTTATACATTCCAGAAGGGCAAGGATCACACCTTTTAAAAAGTCAATCATTTTATTTCTAGCACCTGTTAAAGGCCCTGACACGAAGAATTAAAAAGTAAAAATAATGAAAGGATGGAATGGACAATGGCAATAAGACTCTGGAGAAATCTGAATTGGAAAAGGCTTTTGGGATTTTTAGGTCGACTCAAGAGAAATGGGACAGCTATGAGTTGGATATTATATTATTACTACCACTGTTACTACAAGTTTCAATGATAGTTGTGATATTTTCTAATATGTCTGAAGCATTTACCACTATGAGCCAGGCAGGGTACCCAGCTATTCAGTCTCATTTAGTCTTCCTAACAGCACTCTAGGGTAGGGACAATACCATTAATATTTTGTAGATGACAAAATTGAGCCTCAAAAGAAGTTTAGTAACATGCCAAGGCCACCCAACTCGTTTGTGAAAGCCAGAATTTTCACTAGTCACTGACGACCAAGCTCTGTTAATAAATCATCATCTAGAACTGCCTATCATACTCCACCCTAGTTTTACCTAGAATTAAAGAATTTTTAATCTCTAGAATTTCAGTTGGCTAAATAAAGCTATTGCCACTTGACCGCAAGGGAAGCCAAAAGGTTAATCAACTTACTGTGTTTGCATAACGGGAAATTTGAAGTATCAGCGGAAAGAAATTTATCAATATGGCTTCAAACTGCTGTAAATTTAAAACAGATCACAGCCTTTCTACAAAAAGTATGACTGCACTTCAGCATAAAGTCATTTAAAAATAACTATTTCCAGACACCATATGGGTTATGAACCAGTTTCACAGGAGTAGTACAATTTTTGAAGGAAGTTGTTATGAGAACCACAAGGCTGAAAAAGCATTTTAAAATGACCAAAACTGCAGGAAATATTTGAAGGTAGAAATCTTAATCAAAAAACAAATGTTGAAGGTAAGACAGCTGCTAAAGAGAAAACCTGCAAAGGGCAAGTTCAAAATTCCAGCAGACAGAAGAAATCAAGATTCTAATAAGGCATGTAAGATACGGAGATTATTTTATAAAACAAACACAGAGACCAGGTTAATTCCAAAAACATTACTGTTGTCAGAGAGCCACACATTTAAGTCTATTATAGCTTTGTTCACTAAGCAAGTGCCAGTCTGCATTGCCTTTTTTTTATTTTATTTTTTAAAATTTTTTGAAACACAGTCTCAGTCTGTCGCTCAGGCTGGAGGGCAGTGGTGTGATCTCGGCTCACTGCAACCTCTGCCCGCTGGATTCAAGAGATTCTTCTGGCTTCGCCTCCTGAGTAACTGGGATTACAGACACCCACCACCGCGCCTGGATATTTTTTTGTATTTTTAGTAGAGATGGGGTTTTGCCATGTTGGCCAGGCTGGTCTTAAACTCTCGAGCTCAGGTGATCCACCCGCCTCGGCCTCCCAAAGTGCTAGGATTACAGGCCTGAGTCATCGTGCCTGGCCTGCATTGCTTTTAGGAAACCCATACTGCCCAAAATCTAACACAATTATTTCTAGGTGAATAGTAAAGAAGAAAAAAATAGCTTTAGAATCTGAGTTAGACCTGGGAAAGAAGAAAAATCAATGGTGTAGAAAGAAGAAACTGTGTGTTTATTTATTCCAAGTGAAATAGACTGTACACAAAAGAAGGGAAGAGTCCTCATCTTCCCAGTTTTCCTAAGTACAACTATAAAAGGATGTTAGACTTCCCACACGCCATGACTATAGTGTTAAAATGCTATAATTAATATAACTTTCCCTCTGTAAACATTTTCATTATCATCATTCAGTAGGTATAATATTCAAAGGAATAAATAACTGTATTCTCAAGGGAATGCTCTTCTTTTTGCCAAGTTTAATGGCTTCTTGACTAGCTGGATATGTAGACCTCATAGAATTTGGAGTCATTAACATCGTGATATTAATCTATTCCAAGAACTGAGTAGAACTGCCCACTACACAGAGCATGAGAAGAAAATAGGGGTTTATACAAAAAAGAGAGAAAATGTTGCTATTGAAGGTGACTGCAAACTGATAACAGGCATGTGCTCTGTTTTGTCCACACAGAGCTTACAAAAATGCTGAATAAGTTGCTCACATTAAACATGGAAAAAATTTCACATCATATCCAGATGTTGGCTTGTCTGGAAAACTCATAGCAGGCAATACCTGGACCTGATCCTGAGAGACTGAAGACAATAAGCACCTTCGCTGCTGAGATGTGGCCTTCTGTCCCCGTGTGCCACCGTCCTCTGTGCTGTCCTATGGACACCAAAATTGCTTTACGTGCTTGTGTTTTCTCCCTGACCTCAGGATTTGACTTTGGGACACCCAATACAAAGGATAAGGGTAAGAAACCAGGAAGAAGTAGTCTAAAGAAGAGCAAGGGCTGGGCGTGGTGGCTCATGCCTCCAATCCCAGCACTTTGGGAGGCCAAGGCAGGCAGATCACCTGAGGTTAGGAGTTTCAGACGAACCAGACCAACACGGTAAAACCTTGTCTCTACTAAAAATACAAAAATTAGCCAGGCGGGCTGACACACGCCTGTAATGCCAGCTGCTCGGGAGCCTGAGGCAGAAGAATCACTGGAACCCAGGAGGCGGAATGTAGTAAGCCAAGATCATGCCACTGCACTCTAGCCTGGGCAACAGAGCGAGACTCTGTCTAGGAAAAAAAGAAAAAAAAAAAAAAGTTCAGTGGGAAGGGGTGAAACCATCACATATGACAAAGAAATGGAGGGCTTCCAAAACCCAGCGATCAAAGTTGCCAAACACTTTGGAAAAGTCAGGTAAGCTAAAACCTGGGAGCAACCCACCAGCTTGGCAACAAGGAGGCAGTGACAACTTTGGTACCACCCATTTTAAGGCACCGATCTAGACCATAGTTTCTCAGTCTCTGCACTGTTGACATTTTGGGTCAGATCAGGCTTTGTTGTTGGGGTCTGGGGGCTGAGTGTGCTTTCATCATAGAAAGTTTAGCAGAATCCCTGGTCTCTATCCACCCAATGACAGTAGCGCCATCTCCCAAATGTGATAACCTAAAATATCTCTAGACACTGCTGACTGCTCCCTGGGGCACAAAATTGTCCATGGTTGAGGACTACTGTCATAGGTAGAAAACAGATGGAAAAGTAAAAGTTTAAGACCCAGAGAGAAGATTGAAAATATGTACTAAGACGTTTGGGTGGGATAAGAAAAAACTGTGATAAGGTAGCTACTGTAGGGAGATGGTGAGTATACAAAAAATAGTTTATTTACATATATATGTAAAAATTGAGATGACATGAACCTGGACAGTGGCCATCAGCATCCTGACCTGACTGGCACCTTTTCTTCTGTGCCAGGAACAACATTTCTTTGTGGAAAATGCCTCCCACCCCACTTTCATTTCATGTGATTCAGGTAACAGCCAGACCCACTACCAGCTTTGGGGGCTGCTGCTTTACTCAGGTTTAGAGATGAGGCTATCTGAATCCCAGCCAATGCACATTGCTGTCTTTGGTCTGAAATTGTTAACGGATAGCTAGTCAGGCCAGGCACCACCTCAGCAGCGGGGGATGCTGAGGATGCAACATGCAAGACGGGAAGTCCATCTCTGAGACATGGAGACACACCAAGTCCTTCTGACATCACTGAGCACCTGACTCCCCCAGAGCTAGAATTAGATGCTTCTTTTTCAATTTTTTTAAATTCAGGTGAGTGAAGCATTTATCTCTTGACATGAAAGCCTCAGAGAAGCTAGACGAGTTGTGAAGTTTTCCACTGTTGTCCCCCCACCCCCAAAGAAGATAAAACTAAGTGATGTCTGCTGTTTCTTTTCAGTAAGAGACTCTACTACGACTGGCTAGTATTAGGGGTCTAGAAAGTTGCTTCATCACTCTGGCCTTTTGTTCTTTCAATCAACAAATGGCCAGGAAAACACCATGCACTTCACAGAGTTGTCTGGGGCTGCAAGCGATATAATGTTGCCAAGCGCAAAGTAGTATAATGCCTGGGTCCCACCAAGCACTCAGTATGTGTCAACAGACACTGTTCAGTATGCAGCCAGGACTTGATAACCACTACCGCTGCTGCTACTACTGCTCCTACTAATGACGATATTCACAACTGTAACTATAATATCCCTAAGTAATAATAGTCTCTAATAGAAATTAATTAGAGATGGCTTTGTCTGTGTAATCTGGAATCCTATACCAGCCTATCTTTAGGAGGACAGTCGCTTATATGAACCTCTTGCCAAGTATGTCTCTCTTTAAAATAAGCAAAAAGACTTCCTAGGATCAAGAAATCTAGGGTGGCATTGGTTAGAGTAAATCAATGCCTCACAGCCAGATAACTCAAGTAAGCTAATACAACTCAAAATGCAATCTCTGACCCTATGTAGTTGAAAATCTACCCCATGATGTGAGGCCTCATAGAAGACCTCCATGGTCTTGCACCCCTTCTCTGCACCCTGCAGGCTCCTCTCATCTCAGCCCCAGCTGCAGGAGACAGATCTAAGTAAGCCCAGCTGCCGAGGCGGGTGGATCACGAGGTGAAGAGTTGGAGACCATCCTGGTCAACATGGTGAAACCCCGTCTCTACCAAAAATACAAAAAATTAGCTGGGCATGGTGGTGCATGCCTGTAATCCCAGCTACTCAGGAGGCTGAGGCAGGAGAATTGCCTGAACCCAGGAGGCGGAGGTTGCGGTGAGCTAAGATCGCACCATTGCTCTCCAGCCTGGGTAACAAGAGCGAAACTCCGTCACAAAAAAAAAAAAAACCAAAAAACAAAAACAAAGTAAGCCCAGCCTTGCCTTCAGGAGACCACCTCCCACCTCCAGCCAGCACTGTGTATCTTTGTGCCTATTCCCTGTCATTTTCTTCTATCACAGGGTCTGTTTAGCCTCCAGCCATCCTTTGGGGATGGAGTAAGTCAAGACCCCTGGGACAACCCCTAACTAATGGAGGGTAGAATCCAATGAAGATCCTATTTTGGAAGGAATTCTTTGGGCTTCTGAAGATATTCTGGCAGAATTTAACTCACAGTGCCCGGCCAACATGGAGAAACCCCGACTCTACCAAAAATACAAAATTAGATGTGCGTGGTGGTGGGTGGCTGTAATCCCAGCTACTCAGGAGGCTGAGGCAGGAGAGTGGCTTGAACCCAGGGGCAGAGCTTGCAGTGAGCTGAGATAGCGACACTTCACTCCAGTCTGGGTGAAAGAACGAAACTTCATCTCAAAAAAAACAATAACAAAAGAAAGAAAACAAATTAAGACATAAATCAAGACATAATAATTGAAGATAATAGATAGGAAATATGTTTATTGTGTACCAGATGCCATTTTGGGAGCTTTACTTAAATTAATTCATCATTCATTTGAAGTGGTTGATATTACTGATTCCTTTTTAGGGACATAGCGGGGCGGGGTGGGGCACAGAACATTTAAGTCATTTGTCCAAAGCCCTCAGCCACCAAATGGTGAAGCCAGGCTTGGAACTCCGGCTGCAGAGCCTCAGTCACTGTACTGTGCTCTCCATCCCTACACTAGAACTGACAAGTTCTGTGTGATGATGGACTTTATGTATCAAACTGACCAGGCTAAGGGATTCTTAGATAGCTGGAAAGTGTTATTTCTGGGCACCTCTAGGAGGGCATTTCAGGAAGAGAAAGCATGGGAATCAGTAGACTAGGTAAAGAGAATTCACCCTCACTGACATGGACAGGCATCATCCAATGTCTTGAGAGTCTAGATAGAACAAAAGTGAAGAGGAAGGATGAATTTGCTCTTTCTCTTCCTGAGCAGGGATATCTACCTTCTTCTGCCCTAGGTCACCAGAGCTCCACATGCTTGGACCTCTGGAGTTTGGGACTTACATCAGCAGCCCCTGCCCCCTCACTCGAGTCTCAGGCTGTCAGCCTCGCAGTGAGTTACACTTTTGGATCCCTTGAATTTCAGGTGTTTGGACCCAAGCCAAATCACATCACTGTCTTTTCTGGTTCTCTAGCTTGTAGACAGCATACTGTGGGAATTCTCAGCCTCCATAATGGCATGAGCCAATCCCTATAATAAATTCCCTATGTACCTACCTATTGGTTCTGTTTTTCTAAAGAACCCTGGCTAATACACTCTGTCTCTTTCTAAAACAGTTGCAAACACACAGGTATACAAAGAACTTTAGTTATATAATGAGACAGTCGATTTCCTAAGTTTCCTGCTGCAGCACAAAATATGACCCACCACTTGCCTCCCGCCCGGTGAAAGGAATATTCCACTGGCAGATGTCCAGTCCCTCCACCTCTGAGCACTCCTGTTCTCTTCTGGAAGCAGGCCTAGGGGGCAGCAATGTCTATTATCCTGACAGTCCTGGGAGCACCTTTCTAGGTGTGTTAGGTGCTAACACAGAAGGGGCTCTTCCAGGCTCCTGCAAATCCCTGGGTGTATGACCTGGAGCACTTAAGCCTGAGAAGGAGGGCACTCACTATTTGCAAGTGTAGGTTAAGATCACCAACAGGGATTTCAACGCTGAGAGGAAATTTAAGACCCAGATTTAGGCAGAATGTAAATAACTTATAAAAATAACTTTAAGTAGAAGACTGTTTATGTGTCTTCCCTTCCCTCATTTGACCAACACGAATAATTAAAGACTAACGATAGAAAATACATTTTCCCAAATTAATTCAACCATTGTGGAAGACAGTGTGGCGATTCCTCAAGGACCTAAAAATAGAAATCCCATTTGACCCAGCAATCCCATTACTGGGTATATATCCAAAGGATTATAAATCGTTCTACTGTAAGGACACATGCACACAAATGTTCATTGCAGCACTGTTCACAATAGCAAAGACCTGGAACCAACCCAAATGCCCAACGATGATAGACTGGACAGGGAAAATGTGGCACATATACACCATGGAATATTATGCAGCCATCAAAAACGATGAGTTCAGGTCCTTTGTAGGGACATGGATGAACATGGAAACCATCATTCTCAGCAAACTGACACAAGAGCAGAAAATCAAACACTGCATGTTCTCACTCATAGGCGGGTGTTGAACAATGAGAACACATGGACACAGGGAGGGGAGCACTACACACTGGGGTCCGCTGGGGGGAAATGGGGGAGGGCCGGGGGGGTGGGGAGGTGGGAAGAGATAGCATGGGGAGAAATGACAGATACAGGTGAGGGGAAGGAAGGCAGCAAACCACACTGCCATGTGTGTACCTATGCAACAATCTTGCACGTCCTTCACACGTACCCCAAAACCTAAAATGCAATAAAAAAAATTTTCAAAAGAAAATACATTTTCACAAAACAAAGTAAAGCCTGGATGAGCACTGCTGGCCTCCAGAAAGCCAAGTTTTGACTTCCAGTTCTCATCTTTATAAAATTATTCTAACTTCCTGCCGTTTTAAAAGATACCTGGCCCAAGACCAACAACCCCACGGTTGAATGCCCTGAATTTTTTACCTTTGTGTCCAGCTTCCTCATGGGAAATGCCCCAAATGTCAATGAAACACAACCTCTCTCAAATACACATGGAGCCCCTGCTGGGCAGCAATCACATGGTGTTACATTATTCATAATTACCTTTTTCATCCTTACCGTAATTACAACAAACGGTAGCCACTATGTTAACTGCTTATTATGTGCCAAGTACTATTTAAACCTTTGCACATGTGTTAATGCAATTTCATACTCACTGTAACTACGTGACACGTAACAAGGCCAACTTTGTACTTAAGGCAACTGACGCACAAAGAGGTCAAATGACTTACCCAAGGTCATATAGATAAGTGGGAAAGATAAGAATTTATTAAGACAGTGTTAGCACTATTAAAAGATGGAATCATAAATATGAGTCCAGAGAGAATTTTCTTTTATCCTTAAGCACATTGTTAATAATGGCCAGCATTTACTGAGCATGCTTTCTTTTAAGTCACCTCATTTAATCCACATGATGATATTTGGAGGTAGGCAGTATGAAGAGTTAAGCAACTTCCCCAATGTCACAACAACTCTATGAAGTTCTATTTGAACTCAAGACTGCCTATCCTCAGAGCCTATGCTTCCAACTCACTACATATCACACTAGCATGTGACATCAAGAGATAGAAAATGAGAGACTGGAGACCTATGTGGTTAAAAGTCGATGGTAATAGCTCCCTGCCCTCTGAGTATTTCTGTCCCTCTGTCTAGAATACAACCTGTTGATGTCTCAGTCAAGCCTGACCTTCATGTCTCAGCCAGTTTACTGTCTGTTAGGGGAGACTGAGTCATTCATTCATTCAAAATATCTATGTTGAATATTCATGTACATCACAGATGGCTGAGGAAAATCAGACACGGTCCTGTCTCACAGCACTTACAGTCTAGTGAGAGACAAAGAACCAACGACACACACAATTTAAAATAAGTCATTTGAAAGGAAGGGATGTGATGTCATGAAGGTATAAAACAAAGGGACTGGAATGAATCTAGTTAGGGAAGAAGGCTGGCTGGGAAGGAAGGCTTTCCTAACAGCGTGACCTTGGAGCGGAGATCTGAATGACAATTGGAGTTTTCTACTGGAAGTGAGTGTGCCTGCCTGTTTCCCTGTCTTCCTGCCTCCCTGCCTCCCTCTTTTCCTCCCTCCCTCCCTCCCTTCCTGCCTTTCTCCCTTTGCTTTCTGCAGAGTACAATCTGAAAATTCTTCAGATGGTAATTCTTGTGAATCAAAAAGCCTTGCCCTTTAAACATAACTGTGTCTCCTGGTAAAAGGAAGAGGAGGAGGTGGAGGAGGAAAAAAATGTGAATGAATAAATCAAGAGCTTGAATTCATTTCGACATTTCTGGTAAAACAATCATCAAACTCCACAAGGCAATAGATGCCTATGACCAAAGGGAAGGTGGAACTTCTCAGGGCAACACGAAAATAGATTTCAAAGGTAACTTTTCAGGGTCACAAAAAATTAGATTTAAGGAGGAAACAGATTCTGAGTGCACACCTCAATTCCACTGTACTATATGATCACATGGACCCAGGATTTCTCAGTAAGTTCTTCTAAGTCTGTAGAACAAATGGCCATAATAAAATTAAAGGGAAAAAAGAAAGAACATCGTAGAAATTTTACTATAAACTCTGTGGGGCTAAATATCACTTAAAAATCAACACTGGAAATAAGAGCAAACATAATTTTACTCTTAAATTCATAGTAGATGGAGCAGTTAACAGTGCTGGAGTGTTTTGTTGATTCTGTTTGTGCAATGAAATAACTTCCCTGAACCCAACTCGGGTCATTCTGTCTATTTTCTTTTCTAATGTATTTCTCACACAGTCCACTCTGATCCTTTGCATCTAAGGTGACTGATTCTGTGCTAGGCTCAGAAGCTGCCAGGATGAGAATAATCACTCTATCCTCAAGGAGTTCCTTATCTAGCAGGAAGATGATCAAGTAAACTGCTAACTGCAGTGCACCATGATGACAAAGATAAGCCCCAAGAACTCAAAGTGTGAAACCTTAACACAGTCTGGGAGTATTACGGAAGAATTTTTGCTGAAAAGGATGTTTGAACAGTGTCTTAATGAACAAGGCCAGAGCCCCTAGGGAGAAAAAAAAAATGTGTTTAGCACTGCTGTTAATTACCTTAGCCACTGGTGAGGAAAAAATTCAGAGTGATTTTGGGCAGATCAGCTCTGACTAAAGGTGACATTAAAATCCAGACAAAGGGAGCATTTGTCTTGAAGCAGCATTTGGCCACCCCTGTGCTGGGACTGGGAGAGAAAATCTGGACTCCTCAGGGACATGTTGACAGCTAAGCGGATCCAAATTCATGTCCAGACAAGTGGCTCATGGTCAACTGCATTCAGTATTTTTCAATCCTGAATGAAAATCAAACTGAAACAGCGGAATATTTTTCAAACCTCGGACACCTTTCCATCCCACTTGGGAGAACAGCTTGCAATGTCCAATCTTGAGTGCAGTGCAGCTCTGATTTCGATCATCAACAGGCCAGATTTATTGTAATGCTTTGAATGAGCAGACAGCCTGCAGTCAGGTTTCAACTCAATTTGATGTTGAAGAAATACATCTTAGGAAATGATCCCTTCCTGTGTGTCCTTAAGTACAACTTTTCTTAAGTGAGAAAGTGGTATTAAGCCTACAAAAGTTATTTCTCTGCCTTAATAGATGTGAGATCTTGAGTAATTAACTTCTTGTATTGTCTGCCAGGCCTTTCCTAATGAAGTACCATATACCAGGTGGCTTGTACAACAGAAATTTATTTTCTCACGGTTCTGGAGGCTAAAAAGTCTAATACCAAAGTTCTGGCCATTTTGGTTCCTGATGAGGGCTGACTTCCTAGATTATAGATGGTCACCTTTTTCCTGTGTCATCACATGGTGGAGAGAGAGATCGCCAGCATCTCTCCTCCGTCTTATGAGGACACCAGTCCTGTAAGATTAGAGCCCCTTCTTTAGGACCTCATTTAATTTGTATTACCCTCTCACAGATCCTACTTCCAAATACGTTAGGGGTGAAAGTTGAAAAAGTGTTAATCTAAGAATCCATGCAAGAAAACGAAGAAAATATTAACTCCAAAGAATGCAATAGAAAAAAAAAATCCACATTTTTAAAATTCACTTTATGAAGACAGTCTACCTTTGACACCCAAACCTGACAAGGGTATAACAATATAACAACAGACGAAATTTTCTCACATACATAGATACGTAAAATCTTAAAACTTTGCAAATCAAATCTAGCAATGTCTAAAATTGATACTACATCCTAACCAATAAGTTTTATACCAGTAAATCAAGGTTGGCTTAACATTTGGAAAACCAATCCATTTACTGAGGAAAAAAGAAAAAAAAAAAAAGAAAAAAAATTATATGGTCAAAACAGTTGCTGAAAATATAATGTATAAAAATTATTAGAAAATTACAAATAAAAGGTGTTATCAATCTGACAGAGGATATCGCCAAAGAAACCCACAGTTAACATCGTTCATAATAGTGAAATAATAAAATCTTGTCCCCCAAGATCATAACTGAAACAGAGATACTTGCTTTCATCACTTGGGATTATCACCACACCTTGTCACTACAACAGGCAATACATAAATAAATAAATCCAGGAAGATTGGGGGAATGCGAGAACTGTCATTATTCATAGAAAACATGATTGCATATTAAAAAAAACTGAAAAGCATTTAAAACATTACCGGGTATATATCCAAAAGAAAATAAATCAGTCTACCAAAAAGACACATGCACTCCTATGTTTATCACAGTACTATTCACAATAATGAAGAGACAGAATCAACCTACGAGCCCATCAGTGGTGAACTGGACAAATAAAATGTGGCACATAAATATACAGCCATAAAAAAGAATGAAATCATGTTCACTGCAGCAACATGAATGCAGCTGGACACCATTATTCTAAGCAAATTAACACAGAACTAGAAAACCAAATACTGCCATGTTCTCACAAAGGGATGCTAAACATTGGGTATATATGGATATAAAGTAGGGAAATTAGACACTGAGGATTCCTGGAGGGGAAAGGGAAAGAGAAGAGAAAGAGCTGAAAAACTGCCTACTGGGTATTCTGCTTATTACCCCGTGACAGAATTCTTTGTACCGCAGACCTTAACATCATGCAAAATACGTAACAAACATGCACATATACCTCCTGAATCTAAACAAAAATTGAAGAAAAAAGAATTTATAAGTAACTTCTACAACTGATGTGAAAGATTTCTTAGTAAGAGTCTATATACAAAAATCAACTTTATTTCCACATACCAGTGGCAAAAAAACTAGAAAAAAAAATTATTCCATTTAAAATAGCATAAAAATATCAAACAGGCAAGAATAACAATCTAAGAATGAGCGAGATCTCTATAATGAAAACTATAAAACATCACTGAAAGAATTTAAGACTTAACCAAATTAGATATACCATGTTCTTAGACTGAAAAATAATAACATAAAGATTAACCTGTAAAATCAATGCAGTCCAAATAAAGATCCAAGCAGAATTTTGGTAGAGATTGGCAAACTAGCGCTAAAATGTATTAAGATGCAAAGAACACAATACAGTCAAGACAATTCAAAAGTGAAAAGATGAGGGACTTACACTCCTCAATATATGTCAGTCATGTTATAAAGCTACCATAATTAATAAGGTGTGGTACTACAACTTTTTTTAAAGTGAAATAAAATAGAGAACTCAGAAACAAACCAACAGATACACAATCACTTATGACAAGTATCAGACAGCAATGTAGTATGCTTGTAGTGTCTTTCTGATAAATGGTGCAATATTAGCTGGATATCCAATTGGGAGAAAATTCTAACAAGACCTGCACTTCCTGTCATTCAAAAACTTAATTCCAAGTAGATTATAAACTAAAATGTAAAGGCAAATAAATATAACTTACAGAATTTTACTTTGGAAAGTATTTTCATGATCTTGGATTTAAGAGTTTTAATAAAGGAAGCCAGAGATTGATAAATTGGAAGACATTAAAGTTTAAAAAGCGATTCATTTTTAAAAAGCCACTAAAGGGATAAAAAGGTATACCAGGATGTACAAGAAAATACATTTATCCAAAAAGATGCCATATCCAAATAATCTGATAGAAAAAATGCAGAAAACTTAGATATTTGACAAAAGAGGATTATCTAAATGTGCATTACATGTGAAAAACTGCTCAACTTCTTAAGTCATCAGAGAAACACAAAAACATGGTATGATATACTAAGCATACTCTAGTTAAAATTTAAAAACACAAAAATACCAAGTACTGGCAAAGATGAGAAACATGTGAAACTTATATGGAGAGTTTGTGGGAACGTAAGTTGGTAGAACCACTTTGGAAAACTGACATTTTCTACTGAAGCTGAATTTGCACATGCTAGATGACCCAGAAATTCCACTTCTAGAATAACGTAGCCAACAGAAATGAGTAGATTTGAACCATAAGACCTGCAAAAAGAATAGTCACTGCAGCGTTATTTGTAATATGCCCAAACCAGAAACAACCCAAATGTCTGTCGACAAAAAAATAAATAAATAAATGGTGGCTATTCATGCAGTCAGATACTTTGAATAAATGAAAATAAATAAACTACAGCTACATACAACAATATGGATGGATATTATGAGCACACTGTTAAGCAAAAGAAATTTGTCAAATCGGAGCACTCTACTGATTACTTGTACACAAAGTTCAAAAACAGGCAAAACTAACCTTCAGTGACAGAAGTCATGGTAGCATACACCTTTGTGGAGTGAGACAATTAGAAACTGAGAGAAGGTATGAGTAAAGGCTTCTTCAATAATGATGACATCATGTATTTTGATCTGCTTGGTGGTTAGAGAAGTATGGCCACTTTCTTTCTTTTTTTTTTTTTTTTTGAGACGGAGTTTCGCTCTTGTTACCCAGGCTAGAGTGCAATGGCCCGATCTCAGCTCACTGCAACCTCTGCCTCCTGGGTTCAAGCGATTCTCCTGCCTCAGCCTCCCGAGTAGCTGGGACTACAGGCGTGCACCACTACACCCGGCTAATTTTTTGTGTGTGTTTTTAGTAGAGACAGGGTTTCACCATGTTGACCAGGATGGTCTCCATCTCTTGACCTCTTGATCCACACACCTCGGCCTCCCAGAGTGTTGGGATTATAGGCGTGAGCCACCGCACCCGGCCCTGTTGCCACTTTCTAAAAATCAATTGAGCTGTATACAATAGTTCCTCCTTAACCATGTTTCATCTTCCATATTTCAGTTACCCAAACAACCACAGTCTTAAAATAGATAAGTAACTGTAAGATATTTTAGGATAAAGATCATATTCACATAACTTTTAATACAGTGTATGTTAACCTTGTTCTATTTTATTATTGATACTCTTTTACTGTGCCTAATTTATAAGTTAAACTTTATCATAGGTGTGTGTATCTGGATACACACACCTATAAATAAAGAAAAAATCATTTAATATTGGGTTCAGTACCACCTGCAGTTTCAGGCATCCACTGGAGGTACTGGAATGTACCCTCCAAGGATAATGGGAGGGCTATGTACTCATTATTGGTGTACCTTTCTATACATATATACTATTTCCATTAATTATTTTTAAAGCAGGAATTGAAATATTCTTCAAAGGAGAGAAGCGGTATGCAGGATGACAGAAGCACCTTGTAAACGGCGTGGCCACATTTTAGTCAAAAACTTTAGACTAAAGCTACATTGCCTGAAGCCTTGTCCTATGAAACAGACACTGAAGAAAATAGAGATAAGAAACTGCATTAGTGTCAAAAGTAGCATTTAACTGGGGATTGGCTTATTCCATAGGGAGTAACAAAAAACTGTTCTCCTAAGCTGATATGACAGGATAAATAGTATCACAGACATTCTGCTCGCAGTAGCTGACTCAACAGCCGGGGCTGACAGATTTACAATGAACTGAATCCTGAGATCAAAAACCATGTGCTCTGTTTGGGGCTTGATGACCCACAGTATACACTGAAACCCTTAAATCAACAGGTTTGTGGCATTTATGGTGAACCACTCTGACGGGTCTGCTTCATCAAACAAGCCTTGTCTTGAATCTGAGCTCAGCTAAAAGCTAGGCTATCAAAGGCAAGTATTTACTCACATGAGAGGAAAAATGCTCCATTTTTTGTTCAGATACATAATGGAAATCTTTCTTGGGCTTTCGGGGTAACAAAAAAAAAATGTATAGAGATGTTTATAATCTTTAAGACCTACGGTGCTAGAAAAGACTTACTCAGCGATTGCGTACCTCCTGCTAATACTACCATACTAGGCAGAATTCTCAGTATTTGTCTGGTGGGACCAAATTGGCTCACCAAATACTACTTACTTGGGGGACAATTACATATATGACTGGATAGATCTATCAAATTTTGATGCTCTATAATAGTGTCTCTTAAACCATTCTGACTAAAAGCCATGGCTAAGAATTAGCACACGCACCCACACACATTTTATAACATGGCTCCGTGCACAACCACACTACAAAGTTTCATGAAATAGTCACTCCTCCTACATAGTATACAATCAATGTAGTCTCTTCTATTTTATGTTACTTTATGATATTTTCTTTCTTACTAATGTTGGTCATAACCAACCGAACTGAACCCATAAATTGGTTGCAACACAAAATTAAAAAAAAAAAAAAAGAATAAAAAATGTCTAAATGCATGACTAGGCCTAAACTTTTTTAAAAATTTTCACTGATTGTTAGAATTTGGCGGGCAGGAGGATCCTCCAGGGTGCCTATTGAAAGTACAGATTCAACAGATCTGGAATGCAGCCTAGGAATCTGAATTTTTGTCAAGTACTCCCAATAAGGCCTATGGAGGAGGTACACTAAAGATGGTAGTTTGAGAAGAGCAGCCCTAATCCTATCTTCCAATGAGTAAACTGAAGCTTAAAGGGGAAGTAATTTGCTCAAGGACACAGTATTTGTTAAGAGTCTCGGGACTAAAACCAAGTCTCTGGACTCCCCTACCATCTTAGCAGGTAGCCAGTGACCTCCCTTGCTTGTTGTAATCCCTGCTGAGAAACGGATTGTACAAGAACATTAAAACTGAGCATTCGAAAGGAGCAACTAGTAACACTGGATGTCCATCTTCAGATCTGGACTAGACCCAAGCCAAAGACTGAGTACAGGTAGCTGGGAACCTCTTATAGCATCCCACCAATACAGCAACAGAAACGTATTTAGCGCCACAAATCGCTCTAAAACCATCCTTTTTATCATCAAACTTCATAGCATGGCAAATAATAATAATAATAATAATAATAATAATAATATTCTGGCCTTTCAGATCCTCCCTGTTTTATTCATTAGTTTTGGAAGGCCATCACATCTTTTCCATTGGGTCATTTATTACAACCGAAACGCTCATTTTCCTGCAAGTACCAATGAAGCATGAATATCCACTGACTACCTGTTTTAAGAGATGAGCGGAAGAGAGTAGTATGGCAGCAATGATTTATTGTGATGCTTGACGTTTATTGAGTATTTGGGTTCCTGAAGTACACTCGATATCCCTCCTTACCGCAGGCCATTCACACTCACACTGCCTCTCCTGCTGCAGTGCTCTTCTTGAGCAGAACCACATGGCTGGCTCCCTGATGTATATCCCCAGGTCTCTGCCAATTCATCAGCAAGACCTTCCCTGGTATTCAGTAGGAAAGAACATGCCAGAGTCAGTCTTATGCCAACGCCTTTTTGCAGGACCACTAGGGGCATATTGCTTTCCGGATACTCTCTGGTTGGACCTGCTTGACACTCAAGACATACTTCATGAGTCAGTGCATTTACTAGAACTTTAAAAAATATTGAATAAGGTACCATGATTATGGAGTCTGTACACTCATGACACTAGCCATCTAGTATAGGAGACAGACATTATTCAAATAAGCACATGACTAAACGTAAAAACACAACTGGAGTGTGTTACGAACAGGTGCAAAGTCAATTTTACCAATGGATGGTGAAAAGGCCTTGTGATGGCTAATTTTTTTGTCAACTTGATGGGCCACAAGGTGCCAGATTTTTTTTTTTTTTTTTTTTTTTTTTTTTAAACAGAGTCTCACTTTGTCACCCAGATGGGAGTACGGTGGCGCGATCTCAACTCACTGCAACCTCTGCCTCGCAGGTTGAAGCGATTCTCCTGCCTCAGCCTCCTGAGTACCTGGGATTACAGGCACCCGCCACTAAGCCCAGCTAATTTTATGTATTTTTTGTAGAGACGGGGTTTCACCATATTGGCCAGGCTGGTCCAGACTCCTGATCTCATGATTCGCCTGCCTCGGCCTCCTAAAGTGCTGGGATTATAGGTGTCAGCCACCGGGCCTGGCCAGTGCCCAAATATTTAAACATCATTCTGGGTATGTCTGTGAGGGTGTTTCTGAGCGAAACTGACATTTGAATCAGTAGACTGAGTAAAGCAGATGGCCCTTCCCAAAGCGAGTGGGTCTCATTCATCCACCAAAGGCCTGAACAGAACAAAAAGGCTGAGTAAGGAAGAATCCTTCGGTCTCTGAGTTGGAATATGCATCTTCTGCTGCCTTCTGACTCAGACTGTAACTTATACCATTGGCTTTCCTGGGTCTCTATCTTGTTAACGAGTCTTAGGACTTTTCAGTCTTCATAATGCATGCGTAGAGTGCAGTAGCACTATCATAACTCACTGCAGCCTCTAATTCGTGGGCTCAAGCGATCCTCCTGCCTCAGCCTACCAAGTAGCTAGAACTACAGGTATAAGCCACCATACCCAGCTAATTTATTGCTTTTATGTTTTATAGAGATGAGGTATATTAGACTGTTTCATGTTGCTGATAAAGACATACCCAAGACAGGGTAACTTACAAAAGAGGTTTAAGGGGCTCATAGTTCCATGTGGCTGGGCAGGCCTCACAATCGTGGATGGTGAAATGCACATCCTACATTGTGGCAGGCAAGAAAGACTAAGAACCAATTGAAAGGGACCGTTAAAACAGTATGAGGAAAACTGCCCTCATGATTCAATTATTTCCCACCAGGTCCTCCCACAACAGGTGGGAATTATGGGAGCAACAGTTCAAGATGAGATTTGGGTGGGGACACAGCCGAACTGTGTCACAGGGTCTCACTATGTTACCCAGGCTGGTCTTGAACTCCTGGTTTCAATCAACGCTCCTACCTCCATCTTTGGAAGCTCTGTGATTCCAAGTGTGAGTCACCATGCCTGGCCCTTGTAACTTACTTCTTTACACACTCTCATACACATATATTTATATGTATAAAAAAAGAACTTGTTGGTTCTGTTTACAGGCAGAATTCTGGCTAATATGCACCCATTCATTCTCATCCTAGCAGCAAGAATAGACAGAGAAAGGAGGCACACCTGAAGAGCCCCCACTGCCATTTCCTTAAACTGAGAATTCTTTCTGTAGAATAAAGGCCACCTGTTCCTCATTTCAAGTGTTTCCAAGAAAGCCCTCCTCTACTTTTTGGGCCTAAGGAATCCAGGACTCAGCAAGGGAATAAAACATTAAAACTAAAGACAGGCTTTAACTCTCCAGCTCTGGAAGAAACCACCTCTGAGGTAGAGCATAGAAAAATCTTACTCCTTGTTCAACATCCACCTATGAGTGAGAACATGCGGTGTTTCATTTTCTGCTCTTGTGTCAGTTTGCTGATAATGATGGTTTCCACGTTCATCCGTGTCCCTACAAAGGGCACGAACTCATCGTTTTTGATGGCTGCATAATATTCCATGGTGTATATGTGCCACAAATGCCAGATATAGGTGATGGGAAGGAAGGCAGCAAATCACACTGCCATGTGTGTACCTATGCAACAATCTTGCATGTCCCTTCACATGTACCCCAAAACCTAAAATGCAATTAGATAAAAAAAGAAAAATCTTACTCCTCGGGCATTTTCTCCTGCCTCTATGTGGAAAGTAGCTGCTTCAGTGTTAGCACTGCCAGCAACAAGCAAAATACGTTCAAATCCATTTGAGTAGAAATTCAAGTTAACTAAAATTTCTGATACATTAAATGTGACTTCAATTCAGATGCAATATATTTTTGAATGCCTACTGCTCTGAATTATTTTTGTCACTCAACTCCACTATTAGAATAGAAGGGAAATTTATAATAGTGGGACATTGGCTTTTAATTTTCTGACCATGGATATTTTTTAAAGCATAATTGCTTTGCTTTCTACATATGTTAGTGTATTTAAATATGTTATTTAGTGTACTTATTTAGTATAAGAAAGTTATTCCAAAAACGAGCTATAAAGGTGACACTTAAGAGGTTTCCATTTGGAAAAAAAAGCAAAAGTTAATTAAGCTAGCAAGTTTTAACCCAACATAAGAAAATCATTATGTATATCCTGAAAATTTTCAGAACACAACCTCTTTCACATATCTTCAAAAGAAATATTTATTTCAGTCTCTTTAAGCCCAGTTTTTGCCATCAGAATTGTAGTTTTCTATAAAACTACATAGAAATATAATGACATAGAAATTTCTGCAAAGAAACTGTATGACTCATATAATGGGTGCATATTAGCCAGAATTCTGAAGAGAAACAAAACCAAGGTAAGTATACAATGGCCAAGTGCCCCCAAACTAAAATATCAACCTGTCCACATGAGCGTATTCAGCTGAAAACTGCATATGCTCTAAAAGTACTGTTTGAAAGACGAACAATGTCAGCGAACCAGTCAGTACAAAGGGGCTATTCTTCTGTTTGCTTTCACTGTATCTGTTTGGGAACATCAGGGTAGGAGACAGCTATACCTGTACTGCCCAAGATAGCAGCCATTAGTGGACACTTGAATCATGGCTGGTCTCAACTGAATGTGAAATATAAAACGCACACTGGACTTTGAAAACTCATGTGAAAGGTAAAACTACTTCATCGATAATTTTTGCATTGATTACATTTTGAAATAACACTTCTAAGGTAGTGAATTAAAATATAATACCAATATAAATTTTACCTCTTTTTTTGATTTTTTTACAATGGCCACTAGAAAATTTAAAATGATATAGGTTGTCTTGCGTTATCTTTCTACTGAACAGCACTAAGCTAAAGCAAAGAGGTGGCAGAGTTCCATACATCACAAAGAAGGGGATTTCACGGCGGAGAAAAACAAACTTCTGTTGTCATTATTTAAAAATAAAAATATACTGCACACCAAAATTAGATTCATTCAAATAAACATCTTCAAAGACACAAATGAGCTGCATATGAAGGTTGAGCCATGTAATCCATCAATAGGAATTCTTGGTTTACAACATTACCCCACATGTCATCATCCAAAAAAATCAAAGAAATCAATTAAAAATGGTTCTAGTGTGTGAAGTCATCCTCTAAGCCAACCATGAAATCTCTGTCTCCCTCCAACGGCTCACTGACAGGCACATAATGTGCTCACTTGTATTTACTACTTTAAAAGCATCTGCAGTTATGGTTGGCACACACAGAGAGGTGAGTAATAACAAGACGACTGACACACAAAGTAGTGAATCAACCAGACCAATAATGTACCCAAGACGCACTGTCAGGAGCAAATATTGACAATGCTAGCTGCCATAATACTCTGTGCTGTGGGCATTGCACCCAATAAATGTTGATTCATGAAGTGTGTAGGCGAATTGCCCACTGCATCTACCTGTCAGCCAGCCTCAATGTGCTTACTGCACTATGCTTGCTTGTGTCCTCTCTGAGGCCAGGAGCTCTGTGCAGAAAATGTCTGTAACGCATCCATTTCTATCATAATTTGGACTTTCATTTCAAAATGACAGAAACTGAAGTTCAACTAGATTAACAGAGAAGGGGAGGGGAGTCTATGCATGAAAGACCCACAGAACTTTAATTTCAGGCATAGCTGCATATCACAACTATGACAACCCAACTCTCATGGGGCAAAATGGTTGCCAGCAACTCTGAGATTATCTTCCATCCTCGTTGCTACCCCCAGGTGTCCCAGAATTTGATTTTATTGGCACGATCGTTTTGCATGTTTATTTACGAACCAACCACTGTGGGGTCAAGGATGTGTGATGTTCTCACTAGGCAATATGTAAAACATGTCAACTGCCACCATCTGCATGGACTTGAGGCAGAGGTGGGAAGGGCAGATCCTTAAGGAAAGCTTCAGCGTTGTCCGAAGACTGGAGTAATGAAAGCTGGGTGGCCACTGTCATTTTTGAGTCCCAATATCAAGGACACCCCATTGATGTCTTTCCCAATGGATGAATAAATGAGAAACAGTCAATGTATAATGCATTGCAAACACAGAAATAATTTACTTCTAAATTGCCAGGATAATGATATTCATTCATGTAACAAATGTTTATTGAGTACCTATTATTTGCCAAGGATGATTCCAGCCATTGGAAATACAGCAGTGAACAGTAGAGATAAAACCTCAGCCCACACGCAGCTGATATTCAAGGGGCACAGGCAGAATATGTCAGGGTATAAACAAGTCAGTCAGGGTCTGGGAAATAAATAGTGTAAAGAAAAACACAGCAGAGAAAGCAGATAGGGAGTGATGGGAGTGTCAGGGAAGACCATTCTGGAATGACGACATTTTCATAGACAACTGAGGGAAGAAAGAATCAGACGGATATTTGAAGGAAGAACATTCTAAGTACAGTCACTAAGGCAGTACCTCTGGGGATGTTGAAAGGCAGTGGAACCTGGTGGAAGAGCTCAGTGCAGTACACAATGATGGAAGAGATAGGAAGTTAGGTCCCAGCGGCTTTGTAGGCCATGGTAAGAAATTTGGATTATATACTGGTATGGTTTGGCTGTGTCCCCACCCAAATCTCACCTTGAATTTTAATCCCCACATGTCAATGGCAGGGCCAGATGGAGATAACCGAATCATGGGAGTGGTTTCTCCCATACTGTTCCTGTGGTGGCATGTAAGTCTCAAGAGATCTGATGGTTTTACAAATGGGAGTTTCCCCCGCACAACCTCTCTTGCCTGCTGCCAGGTAAGATGTGCCTTTGCTTCTCCTTTGCCTTCTGCCACGATTGTGAAGCCTCCCCAGGCATGTGAAACTGTTAGTCCACTAAACCTCTTGCTTTATAAATTACCTTATCTTGGGTATGTCTATTAGCAGCATGAGAACAGATATAATACATATACTATGCTCAATGGAAACCCATTAGCTGGTGGAAAAGAGGAAAATGAAATCATCTGGCCACTATGAGAAGAGACTACAGGGACAGAAGAGATGAAAGACTCATTAGATAAGAAGCTGCTACAGGAATCCACGTGAGAGATGATGAGGGTTTACAACACAGTGATGGCAGTGGTGGCAAGAAGTGGTCAGAATTGGGCACATTTTTAACTGACCTGTGAGCAATGAAGTTTACTTGGCCTTGATCTGAAAGATCGCCCGGGATTTATATATCTTGAAGGGCAAATGCAGTTGCTTATATTGGTTGCTCTTTAAAAATTAGTCTCATCACTTATTTGTGTTTCCATGGTCCCTTAAACATGCCTTAGCTGTAATATTAATCTTATTGCAGCATCCTTATGACACCATTACTCTTCACCCTCACATTGAAATGTCCAATAATTTAGGAACCAAACTACCATTTTTATATTCTTACAGTCTACCATAATGTGAAGACATACAGTAGGCTGGGGAAAATGTTTGAGAAGTGTCAATGGGAGGATAGGTGGATAGGTGGGTGTGTGGATAGGTAGGTGGGTGGGTGGACAGGTGGGTGGGTGGATAGGTGGCTGGGTGAATGGACAGGTAGGTTGGTGGGTGGGTGGGTGGACAGGTGGGTGGGTGAGTGGGTGGACAGGTGGGTGGGTGGGTGGATAGGTGAGTGGGTGGGTGAATAGGTGGGTTGGTGGGTGGATAGGTGGGTGGGTGGGTGGGTGCGTGGGTGGGTGGATGGGTGGGGGAATGGAGGAAGGCATAGCAGGAAAAGAAAGAAGAAATGTCAACTTTTTAGTTACTGGAAGCTAGAAATACAAGCCCAAAGTGACTTTGACTTGGCTTACCTTAATATTTGTAAAGACAATGAGAAATTTAGAAGGTGCTGCTCATTGTACAAATGCTAGTGTACTATTCCCTGTTAGCTGATAGGTCTATTCAAAGAAGGGATGGAAGGGAGAAGTTAAATGATTAGGTCAGCTGGTGAGTCTATGCAGATGGGAGAATTAAGTTCCATGTCTTACAATGCAATTAAAAAGAGCTCCTTGACTCTTCAGGTATGGCAAAAAAATTTTTTGAGATGAAGTCTTGCTATGTGGCCAGGCTAGAGTGCAGTGGTACAATCTCAGCTCACTGCAACCTCCATTTCCTGGGTTCAAGTGATTCCCCTGCCTCAGCCTCCAGAGTAGCTGGGACTACAGGTGCCCTCCACCACATCTGGCTAATTTTTTGTATTTTGGTAGAGATGAGATTTCATCATGTTGGCCAGGATGGTCTCAATCTCCTGACCTTGTGATCCACCCACCTCGGTCTCCCAAAGTGTTGGGATTACAGACATGAGCCATCGTACCCAGTCAACTATTTTTAAAAGAAGTAAAAAGTAAGTACCCCAACGACATGCAATATACAGAAAAACCTAATACAATTTTCCAAGGTTCTCAGGCAAGGGCACACATTCACAAAACACAGGAAATATCCCTTATTTCATTTTCAGAACAGCCTATTGCTCCTATTCTTATAAGTCAAGAGAATACAGAGGACATTTAACTTTGGTCTTAGGTCAACTGCAAGCCCAGAAATAGAATCCACATTTCAAACCTACATCCATGTGGTTATGCCCCCTTCCTCATAAGAATGCAAGGGTGAATTTTATTATAAATATATCTCTGTTTCTTTAGAGATCCAGTCATTTTCAGGAGCCTGGGTTGTCATGCTGTGAAATTCCAAAGCAAACACACATCTTTTAGTCCATTCCCAGATGGTTTCACTGCTGCCATCCAATCAACTCCCAGTCCACACACACCATTCACACATACGTAGTCTCACAGCTAAGTTCCTCAAACACGGATTACCTGAAATCATCATTCATAATGACAGTGAAATCAACAGCAAGATACTCTGGAATAAAAATAAACTTATATAAATGCACTGTGGTAAAGAATCCAGTTTGCGATTGTTCTATACCGGTAGTTCTCAGCTGGGGACAACTGTGCCCCCAGGGAAGATAACGAGGCTATGTCTGGAGACATTTTTTAGCTGACATAACTGGGGGTTGCTACTGGAATCTAAAGGGTAGAGAGGCCTGGAATGCTGCTCAACGTCCTGCAATGCACAGACATGCCCTGCACAATAAAGAATTATCCGTCGTAACAAACCAATGTGTCTCCAGACAGCTTCCCCCAAGAAAGAATTATCCATCCTAACACATCACAAATGCCCTCTTGAGAAACTCTGCAGTAAACATGACAATTTCCTAAGCAATTTTAAATAGTGGATATCTAAGAACACTTGTTTCTTCTCTTTGGGCCTATTATCTCACAAGTCATTGACAGGATAATTAAAGATGACCACGAATGTGAAAAGGGAAGAGACTATTTGTTGAACACCTGCCACAGAGTTGGCACTATAGATATTTTCAGTATTTGTTTTCTATCGCTGCTTCACAAATGATCACAAATTCAGCAGCTTAAAAACACCCAATTATTTTATTTATTTATTTTTGAAACAGAATCTTGCTCTGTTGCCCCCAGCTGGAGTGTAGTGGCACAGTCTTTGCTCACTGCAACTTCCACCTCCCTGGTTCAAGCAATTTTCCTGCTTCAGCCTCCAGAGTAGCTGGGACTACAGGCACGCACCACCACACCCAGCCAATTTTTGCATTTTTGGTATAGACGGGGTTTCACCATATTGGCCAGACTGATCTTGAACTTCGGACCTCGTGATCCACCCACTTCGGCCTCCCAAAGTGCAGGGATTACAAGTGTAAGCCACCACGCCTGGCCAAAAACATCCAATTACTAACTCACAGGTGTGCAAGTCTGAAGTGTGCGTACGGTGTGACTGTGTTCTCTGCTTAGGGTCTTCAGGATGTCACCCAGGCTACATTCCTTTTTGGAGGATCCAAGAATCCACTGCTAAGCTCACTCAGGCTGTTGGCAGAATATACTTTCCTCTGGT
Source organism: Saimiri boliviensis (assembly GCF_048565385.1). Taxonomy (NCBI): domain Eukaryota; kingdom Metazoa; phylum Chordata; class Mammalia; order Primates; family Cebidae; genus Saimiri; species Saimiri boliviensis. The sequence continues at coordinate 138,279,497 of NC_133449.1, read as the reverse complement.
TGTAGGACTGAGGTCCCACTTCCCTCCTGTCAGCTAGGGGTCACTCAGCACTTTGACGTCCCCTCCCCACTCCCTGAGCCCCACGTTCCCTGTGACATGGCCTCTTCCATCTCCAAAGTCCACAATGGAGAATTCCTCATATGCTAAATCACTCTAGCTATCAACTTCTGACTTCTCTTCTCTTTGACCTCTAGACTCAAATTTAAAGGGCTCACGTAATCAGGTCAGAACTGCCTGGAAAATCTTTCTATCTTAAGATTAACTGATTTGCACTCATGGTTACATCTGTGAAAACTCCTCCCCAGCAACTGAATACTTGGACAAAGTGTCTGTACACCAGCAGCCAGCAATCTTGGGGGCTCTCTTAGAAGTCCCATTGCCAGGCATGGTGGCTCACACCTGTAATCCCAGCACTTTGGGAGGCCAAGAGGCGGGTCAATCATGAGGTCAGGACTTTGAAACCAGCCTGGCCAACATGGTAAAACCCCATCTCTACTAAAAACACTAAAAAATTAGCTGGGCATGGTGGTGGGTACCTGTAATCCCAGCTACTTGGGAGGCTGAGGAAGGAGAATCACTCAAACTCAAAAGGTGGAGGTTGCAATGACCCCAGATTGCACCGCTGTACTCCGACCTGGGTAAGAGTGTGAGACTCTGTCCAAAAAAAAAAAAAAAAAAAAAAGTCGACCCCCTACATTTTAAACACATTATCTCAATTCTCACAGCACCCTTTCAAAGCTTTTTTTTTTTTTCATCCCCACTTTACAGACAAAACAACTAGATTCTCAGGCAATTTGATAATTTCCCAAAGCTGGGTGAAGGGTATGTGGGAACTCTCTGTATATATTTTGCAACTCGTAAATCTAATTATTTCAAAATAATGTGTCTTCAAAAGACATTTCTCCAAGATCATATAACTAGCATGTGAACATACCATCCTGCCCTGTTAAACTATGACACCACCATGTCCAAGATGACTGCATCTCTAAAACCCGTAACATCTACCTAGCCCATGGTTTCTCAAACTTAACTGTGCATTAGGACTACCCTGGTGAGTCCTAAAAAAAACACAGATCGTTGGGCCCCATCCTCAGACATTCTGCTCTCATTGTTCTGCCTGAGCATAAGTATCTGTGTTTTTTAAAGCTCCTTGCACGAAGAATCGCTGTTTTAGACCTACGTGCTAGTCATACACACCGTGATATACACAATATTAAAAAGACATGAGTAGTTGTTTCACACACACAAGACTTTTTACAAGGATGGAATTCATTGTACGTCAATGTATATTCCTGGAAAACAATGACAGCAGAACCCTGTGACAGAACGTAGAGATATTCATTAGCATATTTAAAGAATGAAAGAGCACGGTAGTAATATTTTCTTTCCATTATGTCTCTGCACAGCATACAACAGACCTAGACTCAATAATTGACGCAGGAACAAAGACTGCATGCAGTATTCGCCCACAGAAAACTAATTTTGAGTAACACGTCATTTACCTTCTAGAAGAGGTAAAGTTAAACAGAAAAAGGAGATGAATTGTAAAATCACAGGGTGATCCCATAGACACTAAAAAGCACTCTGTTGTAGGAGAACTCAGTAAATCAGCAGAAAGATAATCTCCTTTTACCAGCTTATCTCAATCCCTTTCAAGCGCCGTCTCTCAAATAGGGTATGCACATAGCTGACTTGTGGTAAATTAGTGATGTGCACTATATAATTTATATTAGAAAGCATGCCCCCTTGACTTGCAGTGGTAATAAGGGCAGATAAAATATTCCAAAGCTCAGCGACATGAATAAGCAATCAAAAGAATTCAGCTGAAAACAAAATCCTTAGATACATCAAAAGCATCCCTTCAGGAGAGGTGAGCTTGCTGTCCAGACAGAACACTCTCACCAGACTTGTATTATGGTATTTGAGTGTATTTTGCCCTGTAATTGGATAGAAAACCGTGGGAACGGGCTTTCATGGGAAAAACTTGATGTGACTGAAGAGGAACTCCTGGGTTTGTTCACAGAGATGTGTACGAAGTCCAAGCAAATGTTTTTGGTCCCAAAAGCTTTATCGTGCAGTGCTATCATTAGGCCTGTTTATATTTAGACTTCAAAAATTAATCAGTACCACTTTCTCTTAAACTGTTTATTGCTGATCATGGGAAACCACACAATTTCACCAACACACAGGGTCTGCTGGAAATAACTATTCTAAGCCACTGCCCTAGGCTCATGGAAAACAAGGAAGAAATGAGTTCTCAGTAACTTTGTATGTTTTACGACCAAGGTATTAATGATGGTGACACTGGGTGGCTCATGTCAGTATCAGCAAGCCGTATCTGGCTATAGCTGATGTCCCATATGTATTTGACATGTCAGCTTTTCACAAAATAGGTCTCTCTCTCCCTACCCTCCTCATAAAATACACATTCGCATGCAACTAAGAAGAGTCATATATCTCCATGTTATTTTCAGCAACATTATTAAAAACCTGGAAGTAAATATTAATTAGAGGGAAATAAATATGCATGCAGCAATTAAAAGGCTAAGATCGACCTATGGGTAGTAATTAAAAAAAAAAAAAAAAAAAAAAAAAAACCTCCAAAATACACATTGTTTTTAAGTATTCCCTCTTCCCCCACCAAAAAGATGTTTGGGTAATATAATTTATGTATGTTTTAACCACACACACAGCTTGCAGAAATAATAAGCTCTGGTTTCATGAAGAGTGTCCAGCTGAAAACTGTGGAGTCCTCCGCTTGCTATACATCATTTCAGACCCGCTTCTGTGCATTCATTTGCAGATCAATCCATAAATAAAAATATGCTTTAGTCTTGTTTGGATACAGAGGCAAATTTAGTGTGGTCCTCCGAGGCTTACGGACAGATGAGAGATGAAATAAAGCTCACAGCCCCACCTACTTCCTCTCAGATATTATATAAGGTTCAACTGCGGAGTTATTGCTAAATAAGTCACAGGAGATACCAGGTATCCAAGGAAGTGTTGAAATCTTCATCTCAGGTGACCCCACAGGCAGAAGGAAGCCAACCAGAAGCAAGAAGAGCCGAGAGAAAGAACAGTGGCGACATCACTGGATAGCTCGGATCTGGCCTTGCTGAAAGCTAGCCAATTTTAGTACAAGAGAGGAAGGAAGAGATGCAGGGAGATGGGGAGGGAAGGAGAAAAGGAGGGAGGGAGGGAGGGAAACAGCAAGAAAGGAGGGAGGTGGGGAGGCAGGAAAGTAAGAAAGGAGAGAGAAAAGGAGGGAGAAGGGAAGAAAGGGAAGAAGAAAGGAGAGAAGGATAGATGAAAGAAAAGATGAATTAGGAAGATGATTCCAGCGCCAAAAAATACATTTGATGCTTAGCATAGCCTGAGATGGAGTTTTCTACTTGCAACAGAGAGTCTTATAATACATAAACAATAACAATCTCTACATTTTAATTCACACTAGTCACCCCACTTCCCTCCTTACAAGACCTACCGGATAATGCCAGTTTGTGCATTGACAGTCACACTTAAATGGTGTGGTGCATTCCACAAAGCAAAAACAACTCTCCTAGAGAGGTTCAGGCAGTCCCGTTTCCACTGAAGGTCCTGTTCAGACGCCTTGAAGACAGTGACTCTCAGTTCCCCATAGGTGAAGCTTTTCTTTCCTTTATTAAACATGAATCCCTAGGCTCTGCCCAGGACCTGCTGAATTTTCAGAGGTATGACCTAAACAGATACACACAGACACACATACACACACACACACACACACACACACACACATATATATATATATATATTTTTTTTTTTTTTTTCAAGTGCACAGGTCCTTTTGAAGTGCCTTACTAAAAAAAAATTGCTCCCTTGAAATTAACTACTTAGAATGCCAGCTGGCAGTTAAATATTCTAAAGGCCTACCTGTGTGTTTTAGCTGAATCTCTTCTCAATGGCTCCAGTGTTAACAGTCAGAGTGCTTAATAAATACCAACTTAATAAATGTTTTTATCTAGGCTGAAACTCTCTTCTGCCTGTGGATTGTAAGAACTGTCAGCAGTCAATTCTGAGAACGATACAAAAGAAGGCCTGCTATGATGACGATTAGTACTATATCCTTATCACAACCGATATTATTACTATGTGCCAGGTAATTATATTGCTTATAATAATGATATAGTAGTAATAACACTCTAAGTGTGCACATAGAATATTTTTCTTTCAATTAAGCATCCATAACCCCTATGGGAGAAGTACTATCATGATCCTCAACTTATCATTGACGAAATAAATCACAGCCAGGGTAAAGAGTCTTACCTGTGTTACATAGCTAATAAAGGCAAGAGACGGAAATTCAGAGTCTCAGCCCAAAGACATGACATTATCCTGCTTCATCACACACGAATTGATGCAAATCATTATCTGTTTGTTGATACTCCTCTTTGGTTCTTTTTCTCTCATTTTATGTCTTCAGTTAATAAAACAGTGGTTACTTTCCCTTCCCACAAGATCTCCAAACATTCCCACATGGAGAATTGCTAATATCAAAATGTCCGTTTCCTGTTCGGACAGGGTTGCACTTTAGAAGGCCTTAAGGTGGCCTGGCGCGGTGGCTCACGCCTGTAACCCCAGCACTTTGGGAAGAGGCGGGTGGATCACAAGGTCAAGAGATTGAGACCATCCTGGCCAACATGGTGAAACCCTGTCTCTACTAAAAATACAAAAATTAGCTGGGCATGGTGATGCGCTCCTGTAGCCCCTGCTACTAGGGAGGCTGAGGTAGGAGAATTGCTTGAACCTGGGAGGTGGAGGTTGCAGTGGGCCGAGATTGCACCACTGCACTCCAGCTTGGGCAACAGAGATCACGCCACTGCACACCAGCCTGGCAAAAAAAAAAAACAAAAAACGAAAAAAGGGTCTTACGGCAAGACAGGGACGGTAGCTGGTAAGGAGAGAGAGACTATATGTGAGTTGTGGGTGAGTTTAATGGCCATTTCCTTCCCAGACCTTCTCCTAGTTCAAAGTCAAGACTAATAAGGCATAAGTGAATACCAAGCTAAGCACTCACAAGTCTTCACCAACTTAGGAGACAAAGAGAAGATTACCACTCCCACTTTACAGATGAGAAAACCAAGGGCCAAAGACAAGAAGGAAGCAATACTCCCAACACAGACCGTGGGGAGCCTGATGGCTTAGTGGCCATACCCGAAAAGGCAGTCAGCATAGGCAGGAAGCACTGGCCTTTCAGCCTCCCATGTGAGACCCTCAAACTGGCCTTAGTCCTTGGGGTCCTGCTGTCTGTTAAGAACCTTGGCTATTCTTTTTAAAAAGGAGTTCAATCTGGTATTCTGCTGCACATTTGTTATGAGCAAGTCATTCTCCTCACAAATCATGTCCAAAGAGGAAAAAGGCCAAAACAAAAACAAAACTTTTTACCCTTTCTTGATGAATTAACGGGCTAAGAAAACATCACTGATTTCAGTTAGCCTGTCTCACACAACATGTAAATGCAAACCAGTCTAATCCTTAACTTCACATGATCCTCTCAAGTGACTGAAAAGTTCCAAGGGGGTGTATGTAATTCAACAAACCCCTGCTAGCTAACAAGGCCCTGCAAAGCAGCAGAGCTTAGTTTCTTTCTGCTCGCCATGGACTAAGGTCATTTAACTTCAGCCCTTTTATGAATGGAAATCAGCTTTGTAAAGACCGTTTGGCAGGCAGTGACCAGCAACAGACGACTCAATGACTGAGCTTTCTGAGTCATAAAATACTTTTGAAAAGGGGAGATCAAAGCGTCCCTACCACCTATTGAAATCCAATTGCTTCCAAAGTTCTGCAGGAACCCAAGCTCTCCGGAGAATGGGTCACTGCAGTCGTAGTCTAAAAAAGGCCACCACTAAAAAAAGATACAATGGGGACATTAGGGCAGCCAGCCATGGGGGAGAAACGCCACTTACGGTTTAATTGTTGGGGACAAAGCAAAGAGAAACGAAGGGAAACCACGTGACAAAATTGGATGATGCATCAGGAATGGAGGCTACAGGGGTTCTCATGGCAGCCCTGATGATGGTACACCCTCCGCTGGGAGCTTCAGATGCAGTGGTAAGGCTGGATGATAACCAGACACCAGCCAGAAGATCCAACAGAAACAGCAAAGCAGTCCAGCACTCTTGCCAGCTGGGCCTTCACTGAGTTATTCATCAATAGTAAACTCACCCATGTATTACACAGCTGGGCAGAAATGCAGTATGAGTGACAGTTTTTACGTCTTTTTATTCAATCTGCACATGAAGAATGAAGCTTGGTTTAGAATTTCTCAAGCAAGGGGTGTATTTCCCCAACCGGAACACATGTCAGGTGAAAGTAAATGCAAAAAGTCTCAGACTTAGGAACTGTTCTTTTACGGTGAACCGCAGAACCGTGGTACAAGACGTTAATGGAAGTGTTGCTCAAAAACAGGAGGTGTAGGCCAGGCACGGTGCTTCACACCTGTAATCCTAGCACTTTGGGAGGCTGAGGCAGGAGGACTACTTGAGGTTAGGAGTTCAAGACCAACCTGGCCAACATGATAAAACCTCATCTCTACTAAAATACCAAAAAAATTTAGCCGGGCAAGGTGGTGGGTGCCTGTAATCCCAGCTGCTTGGGAGGCTGAGGCTGGAGAATCGCTCGAACCGGGAGACAGAGGTTGCGGTGAGCCAAGATTGTGCTACTGTACTCCAGCCTGGGCAACAGAGTGAGACTCCATCTCAAAAAAAAAAAAAGAAAAAAAAAAAGAGAGGAATGGTCAAATTTAGTGTGGAGATCCTATCTCTTGGCACTTCACAATGCATATTAGTGTATTAAAAGGTACAAAATATGTTAAAGATGTTTGTTTAGCTTCCTTCAAACCTCTAAATTTTCCCTAACTTGTATGACCATAAAATACTTTCATTCCTGGAGCATCTCTTAATAGTTACAAATTAATACATAATATTATAATATCTGTTTCTGGAACCATTGCATTGATGCTTTTCATATCACCACCAAACTGTGAAGAGATGCTCCTTGGTGAGCAGGGGAGGCAGGGTGTTCATTGGCCAAACAAGTTAGGGAAACTCTAGGTTTAAACAGAGTTAAACAATGTCCTTAATATAGAACATTTCTGACTTGTTAATATGCTAATATGCATTGTACAGCTCGGAGAGGTGGCATTTTGGCAATAATTTGACCAACTCCTTTTTCTAAAACCATACTCTATAAACTCCTTTTTCCAGGTTTGAGTCACAACTTGGTTCACAATAAAAAGAGCAATTTCCAGGTCTAAAAGTATTGCTCCAACCTCTGCCCTAGATTATAAGCTCCACGATCTGGCTCTAACATCCATCTTATCAATAAGCTTCATCCACCATGCTCTCAACAATGCTGACACAACAGAGGCTAATAGTTGTTGAATAAAAAAAAAATAATGGGGTCAGGTGTGGTGGCTCATGTCTGGTGATCCCACCACTTTGGGAGGCCAAGGCAGGAAGACTACTTGAGCCCAGAAGTTCGAGACCAGCCTGGGCAACATGGCAAGACTCCACCTCTACAAAAAATACAAAAATTAGCCAGATGTGGTGGTACATGCCTGTAGTCCCAGCTACCTGGCGGGCTGAGCTGGGAGGATTGCTTAAGCCTGGGAAGTTGAGACCCCAGTGAGCTGTAATTGTACCACTGCACTCAAGCCCAGGTGACAGGGTAAGACCCTGTCTCTAAAAAAATAATAACAATAAAAAATGATGAGTCAATGTGTCTTTCTAACAAATTCCAAAAATACAAGCATTTTCGCTAAGAGGTGCTCAAGTATTAGTATGCATCAGAATCATTTGGAGAATTAAAAATACACTTTCCTGTGCCCAGCCTCTCTGAGCTTCTGCTGTAGACAAAGGAATTCACATTTTCAGCACTTCAAGTGAAGCTAATCATAGTTGATCAAGCTCTGAAAATCACTGTCCTGACAAAAAGGATCACTAAGAGAATATTTTTGAGCAGCAGAATATCTCAGAACTCTCAGTACATAGGAAGAAAGAACCAAGTTTGTTCTATTGGAAGACAAAATTAAGAAATACAGGTAAAAACTTCAAGATTGTGGTTCAACGGCAAGATGTAGAGTCTCCCTCCAATGTCACGGCTTGCTGGATGCAATGACTTTCTCATCCCTGTGCTAGTCAGAGGGAGGCTGACAGACATGGCAGATCATGATTAGATTAGGCTGATCTGTATCTCTGAGATTCCGGGACAAAGGCTGCAAATCCCAATACCTTCACAGATTATAAGGCCACCAGATATAGAAGACAGGGGTGACCTTTTCTAGGTTACATGTGTAAAGGTATTCAAAATTTTTTAATCAATCATCCCTAAACCTAACAATAGGCAGTATTTACTCAGGGAAGCATGTAACCCCTGTTTTATGAATTATTCCAAGTAAGTAATAACTACCTCAACTCCAGAATAAAGTGAGCCTGTGAGTTTTCAGAGGAGGCGGGTGCATTTTAAGAAATTATTACAAATATTTCAAACAGGTAAATTCTGAATTATTGAGGCAAATGCCCTGCTAGGAAACTTTTAGCTTGAGTATGTAAACACGCATGTCTGCTTGCATGTGTGTATGTACATAAGTATTCACTATTATAACCGTTTTACAATTTTTCTCTTTTGGGGCTTCTCTAGCAGTCAAGATAATGGTAGATTCCTATTAGTACTTTGTCAAATCATTTAAAGGTAACATTACTTTCTTAATATATACAGCATGCATACCAAAAAATTGCTACCACATCCAAAAAGATCCTGAGGCCAGTAGCCTGGCCTCACTAAGAGAAATACTCATATATAATCAGATGAAGTTTCATCTCCCAGTCATTCATCTCTTCTCAGCCTCTGTATTGTGGAAGAAGAGTGGCTGTCTCTCCTGGCATCTTAACTTGATGAGTCTCTCCAACAAGGCTGTTCAAGTCCTGTTCCTTCCCTACACTCTGGAATCATCTACTGAACCTATTACTATAGTTGCTCATTCATTAACTTTAGATCCACCATGCTCTCAACAATGCTGACACAACAGAGGCTAATAGTTGTTGAATAAAAAAATATAATGGGGTCAGGTGTGGTGGCTCATGTCTGGTGATCCCACCACTTTGGGAGGCCAAGGCAGGAAGACTACTTGAGCCCAGAAGTTCGAGACCAGCCTGGGCAACATGGCAAGACTCCACCTCTACAAAAAATACAAAAATTAGCCAGATGTGGTGGTACGTGCCTGTACTCCCAGCTACCTGGCGGGCTGAGCTGGGAGGATTGCTTAAGCCTGGGAAGTTGAGACCCCAGTGAGCTGTAATTGTACCACTGCACTCAAGCCCAGGTGACAGGGTAAGACCCTGTCTCTAAAAAAATAATAACAATAAAAAATGATGAGTCAATGTGTCTTTCTAACAAATTCCAAAAATACAAGCATTTTCGCTAAGATCATCATTAATAATTAATTCAGATCATCATCTGAATCTATTACTATAGTTGCTCATTCATTAACTTTAGAGGTGTTATGAACCCCTGATTAGCCAAAGAAGCAAAGCAATGTCTTTATGAAAAAAAAAATGCATTCAATTTCATTAACCACCAGAATAATGAAAACTACACCCATAATGTGGTACTACTTCACACCTACAAACAGGACAGCTAAAATGGAAAAAGAGACAGTATCAAGTGTTCAGGAAGATTTGGAGCAACTAGAACTCTCATACATTGGTGATTAGAATTTAAATTAGTACAACCACTTTGAAAAGCTGCTTGTCAGTACTCACTAAAGCTGAACACATACAGGTTGAGTAGCCCTAATCCAAAAATTTGAAATCTGAAATGCTCCAAAATCTTAAACTTTTGAGTATTAATAGGACACTCAAAGAAAAAGCTTATTGGAGCATTTCAGACTTTTGTTTTAGAGATGCTCAACCAGAATATATTCTGCAAATATTCAGAAATCCTCAAACTGAAAAACACTTCTGGTCCCAAACATTTCAGAAAAGGAATACTCAATTTATACATACCCTGTGACTCAACAACTTTATTCTTAGGCATGTGTCCAACAGAATGCGTCCATAAGTTCATCAAAATGCCTACAGGAGAATGTTCAGTCCTAACAGCCTCAAACTGTTGGCAGGAGCGTAAATTAGTTCAACCAGTGTGGACAGCAGTATGGCAATTTTTCAAGGAGCTAAAAGCAGATCCATTCGACCCAGCAACCCCATTACTAGGTATGAGTTCAACCACTGTAGAAAGCAGTAAGGCAATTTTTCAAAGAGCTAAAGGAAGAACTACCATTCCACCCAGCCATCTCATTACTAGGTATTGGAGGAATATAAATCATTCCACCATAAAGACACATGCATGTAAATGTTTATTGCAGCACTATGCATCACAGCAGAGGCATGGAATCAACCAAAATGCCCATCAATGACAGACTGGATAAAGAAAATGTGGTACATATACACCATGGAATACTATGCAGCCATAAAAATGAATGACATCATGCCTTTTGCAGGAACATGGATAGAGAGGAAGTCTATTATCATTAGCAAACAAAGACAGGAACGGAAATCCAAATCCCACATGTTCTGACTTTTGAGTGGGAGCTAAATGAGAACTCACGAATTTAAGAAGGTAACAACAGACACTTGGGTCTACTTGGGGATGGAGGATGGAAGAAGGGAGAGAAACAGAAGGTAACCATCGGGTACTGGGCTTAGTACCTGGGTGATGAAATAATCTGTACAACAAACCCCTGTGACATGAGTTCACCTATGTAACAAACCTTCACTTGTACCCCTGAACCTAAAGTCTAAAAATGAGCTAAAAACATTGTGAAATCTCCATACATACAAATTTTATGATTCTACCTCTGTAAAATTTTGATAATATTAATCTATTACTATGAGATTATTAATGAACCAATTGATCAGCTTTCCCATCACTCACAGAGTGGAGTCCTGAGACTGCTAACCAGGAGGAGGGTAAGTTTTGCTGAAAAAAGAACACCTATAAAGCAATTATTCCCTGCCAGGAACTGCTGTAGCACTTTCCACATAAAAAGTCATTGAATCCCCTATGACGTAAACTACTGTTATTCCCATCTTAAAGAAACTAAGGCATAGTTAGCGCTACTTAACAGAGTTAAATAATTTGTCTAAGGTCCTACGAATAAGTGCTGGTGTGGGAATTAGAACCTGGGCAGACTGCTTTTAAACTGGAATGAGATCGTTTAAGTCACCATGGTGAGCTGTCTAAACTCCTCCTTTAGGATACTGGAATCGGCAGAAGAAAGAGAAATAAAAAGGAGATACCAAAGAAAGAGCAGGAGATCTGCCACAACAAAATAAAAAACTAAGATACATTCACGTGTGCATGCACACATGGGCATGTAACCATGTTATAATATATGGGTCATTAGTGAGTCACGTTCATCATTTTATACAGACCAAGGAAAGAATACCATGATTGTGGCTGTGATGAAAGGTTTTAGCTACATTTCATGCCACAATACAGAGGGGGAAAAAAAGTTAAAAAGTAACTGAAAGTCTCAACTAACAAAGAACATAGGAATCCTCATTTACACGCACCCAAGCCGCCTCTCTTGCTTTATGCCATGATGTACCGTGTACATTACTAAACTACATCCTCGGTTGGGCTTGCTCCCATTTTCCTTCTTCTGGCCATGTCAGAGCATAACCACCCTGTGTCTCAACACACACAAACTCTTCTGTCAGTTCAAAACACTTCTCTCACAACACAGGATGAAATCAACCCAGAACCACCTTTTTTTTACTGCCTTGTATATTTGATTGAATACTGAGAAAAGTATCATGACATTGATATTCTTGGCCTGGTGCTCAGCTGATGAGGATCACATAGGGAGGAAATAACACTTGTCCCAAATGCTTTTAAAAGGTTCCGCGTCCCTGGATGCCACACTTAATCCCGCCAGCCCAGGAACACACCACACCACATTCTAAAAGGATGTCTTCTGTGAGCAGGACACCAGCAGCACATTAGTTCAAAGGAAACAAAAGGCCTCCCTTCAGTAAAGTGAAGGTTGAGGTCTTACCAGGGCTACTGAATGCAATTTCGCATTGAAATACAGTTTTCCCATTTCAAAGCCATGTAGATGCATGCAGCGTGTTAGATTTATAGAATGCCTGGTCTCCCAGGACTTTACAAAGCGAATGGCATCCATCAAGTTAATTTCCTTGGGGATCATCTCAAACATGGAGAATGAAACGTCCCAGACCATTAAACATCAAAAGAATGTTCTAAATGGTAATTAAAGTTCTATTATATTTTCTTTTTCTGGGAGCAGATTAGATTAATTCAATTGAGAATATCAGCAGTATCAAGGCTGACAATGTGGGTATGTGGAGTTGGCTGGAAGAGCGCTTATATTGCAGACATCTGTTCATTCAAGTCACACAAAACACGAAGGAGGGAGTTCAACTCAGAATGGGATGTACTTACCAAGCCAGCACACGTAGACACGGCGACAGAGGAGGAGCTGTCATTTCTGATAAATCCCTGATAGAAACATTGCTGCACCTCGGGTTTCTGAGTCTCTGAAGCACCATCTTTTCCAAGTACCTGGACAATAAAGTGACTGCTCAAAATCGCCGAGGGCTTAAGTTCTAAGTGCAGTTCCTGTCCAAATGCTGAAAATCGGTAGTGCAGGGAGCTTCTGGCATTCTGTGCCGATCGCTTTTTCCTGCCGTTGTGCAAAATGTCGTGTGAAATATACGACCCGCCTGAGTCTACTTCTACTGGCGTGACAAAGACGTAATCTGCAATGGGAAAAGTTGAGCTGTCAGCACCCAGAGCCCACAATTCCAAATGGTCACTTTCCAGCAAGTTGGCAAAGAACACCACAAAGCTCAAAGGTATCTCTGTTCCTGTTGCCTTGCACCTAGATTAAATATAATTCAGAGCAGGATGGGGAGCAGAAGACCCATCTCCACAATGAATTCTGCCATAGACATTTCTATAGGAGCTAAAACGCCATGCACGATTTTGATCAATTTCATGGATGTCCATGGAAAATGTCACACCTCTCATCGTCTGGACAGGGATTTAGAACTTTCTTTTGATGCTTAACGGTCTGGGCCTTTTAAAATATTGGACACAGAGCCATTTATATATATAAAATTTAATTTTTTGGAAAATTAATAAAAAACAACAAAATCAGGAGCTTTTCTTCAAGGAGGTTAATTTCTCTATGCTTAAACTGAATTGGGGAATATTGGGAGGGGCAGAGTTTAAATTTCAAGTCATAACGCACAGTGTGGGGTAGCTACAGATGATATTTCACATCGCTAACTAGCAACAACATTTTCTTATTTCCAAAGTTATTTACGTGTGATCAGAAAACTTCAGCACTTGCATCGATCACCCTTAGCATTTTACTATGAGCTTTCGCAGGGATGGTCCCATTAATTGCATAAACTACAGCACATGCACAAAAATGCCTCAAAATTGTCAGAACCTTCCCATATAGTCTGATGTGTAAAACTGCTCAGGCATGTTGGCGGGGGAGTGGCAGATCAGGGGACACCTGGAAAGGCATGTTTAAAAATACCTTCACCATTGCTCCCTAGAGCAGCACTGATTGCTGCGAGTTCCAAAGAGGTGGAGCCAAAATACAACTTGCTATTTGAAAAGCAAAGCCAGCACACTGTTTTCTTTCACCAAACATTGAAACTGAAAAGTATCATCCCACAAAACGATTTGGAATATGCCCTCTGCGCATTAAGAAATACTCTGCATTTCCACTTTCGAGGCACAGAATGGGAAACTACTTTGGAAAGTGTTTAGAAAGATGTTGAATAACGACGAGGTATGTTTGAGTCACTTGGGTCCCTGGTTACTGGAGGAGGAAAACGAAGAAGAATTTCCCTTTTCCCTAAACAGTCAACAACGTTCCCCTCCTCCAATAAAAAACAACTAAGGAGCAGTGGAACTCCAGTAGCTAGCAAGGATCAATGAGTCATGGTCTAATTAGGCTCACATTTAAGAAAAATATGCCCCCCAATATGACAATAATTTTCCTGTTTATGAAGCATCTGTGACTCTTGTGCCTTGGGCGACTTTCATTTTTATATTCTATGTTCTATCACTCCCATTTGTCTTCTTGACCCCTTCCTTTAACAAAAAAATGCTAAATAATTGACACACATATTTTAAAATAATGGGGGGAAAGTTTTTCCCTTAAACTTAAAAATCTGAGCCAGACATACAATATTTCTCATCTCTTAAAAATCTGATATATTGCTTTAAAGGGATGTGGCTCTTGATTATGTGCAAGTTCTCAGAGAAAGCCCACCTCCTCCTCCTCCTGTCAAGCTAAAACTTTTAACTACAAAAACGATTCCTGACATACGCAGGAAGTTTGTTTCTTACTTCCTTGTCCAAAATCATCTGAAACTCTGCCTGCTCTTACTTGGAAGTTTCTTGTAGGAAACTTATCCAGCCAGCCTTCTATGGAATCAGCCATCAACCTCCCCCAGACACCTGCTACCAACTTGTTTCCAAGGGGAGAACAACAGGCTGTTGGTTACATTCAGTCCTTGATGGGAAGAAGGGCAGTCAGCGTCACCTGTAAAGAGTGATCTTTGATTGATCACATCAGGAGCTGATTACGGGTGAGCTTATATAGCTTACTTACAAGGCAGTGACTGGGATGGAAGTGGCCTCCAGCCATCTGATCCTGATGGAAGAATGAGGGGTGGTTATAGAAACTGCAGCCTCTGTTTGGACAAAAGGTGAATCTCTTCTCCATGACTCCAACCCGCCCCACTCCCCAATGACCTCTTGTCCCTGACAAGAAAAGGAGATAATCTTGCAAAACTAAAAATTATGGAATTCCGAAGAATCCAGGTTGAACAGCAAGGTATTGCTAGACACCTCGAGTCAGGAATCAGCTGTTCTCCTGTAGCTGATGGAAAACAATCAAAACAAGGATTTTTCTCTGGGCTCCACTGGGAAGTGAGTAAATGACAGAAGTGAGGGATGTTTTTGAAGTTTGTGGCTGGGGAACGTCAGAAAAGACAGATAAAAGACTCAGAGACCTCCAGTCACCTGCTTTCCTCTCTCTAAAAGTAGCCTCTGGGCATCCAGGACGCAAGAGAAACACAAAGGAAAGAAAAAAGAAGAGGTAGAAAAGGAATAGGAGTGGAGAGAAAAATAAGGAAAGACGGAGAGAGGAAAGGGGCTCACATTCTTTCATCTCCTACTAAGAATCAGCTTCCCCCACCAAGGGTAAGGAAAGGGAGGAAGTAAATAATTCCTTAATGTCCACTTCCCTCCGAGTTTGAGTGCAGTTAAGATCCCCCCCACCCCCCGCCCCCGGCACCGAAACAAGCCACCTGTGAAGGAGGGAGAGCATTTTCTTTTATGTGACTTGCAGCTTGGGGCATTGATTCTTTTGATAAGTTCAGTCCTTGCCACCTTCCCCCTTCTCCAAACAGGAACCATTTCCAAGACAGCGCACACCTGCCAGGTTAGGGGGTGCGCTTTTCCATCTTTTCTCTCTTTGGGGGAAGGAAGAGACAAAGTGCTGCGAAAGGCCCTTCTTGGGGGTTGGGGGCAAATACGAACCATCATTTAATCCGCTGGCGCCGCTGCTGCTGTCACTGGCTAAGGCCGCGGCGACCGACGCACAGCAGAGGCAGCAAAGCTGGAGCGCCTGCAAGAGAAAAGGTGACATCGCGCGTGAGGGGCGCGGGGGGCTGGCGTCGGGCGCCCCCTGCCACCCGCTCTCGGCGCTCTGCTCGGCGGCACCTGCCTTGGCCACACGCCCCAGTCCCGCCGGACCCCTCGGCGGACCCGAACCAGCGGCCGGGAGGGCGCACGCGAGCAGGAGGGCGCACTCCATGGTCAGGTGCGGGCGCGGCGGCTGCGGGTGGCCGGACGCGGCGGGAGGAGCGCACGGGCGGCACGCATTCTCTCCGCGGCCCCGGAGCTCTGCGCCCCAGGTGCGGCTCCAGGTGAGAGCCGCCACCGTTCACATCGCAGCGGGGGCGTGCTGGGACCTCCCCTCCTCCGGCCGCCTGCGCGCCCTCCCTTC